>NC_139349.1:130530799-130798299 GCF_055883805.1 Amblyomma maculatum
GAGTCCGTTTTCGACCAATTTTGCTTCATTTCCACGAAAAGCGAGCATTATATGAATGGAACCTTATTTCTATAGACCGCTTCTGCGACTATGCGGCGCGTATTGGAGCGCGTATTGGAGCCGGTATTGGAGCTCACACAAATATGTACGCGGCTATAAAAGTGATCCCAATAATAATAAATAATGTTTCCTTAAAAGGGACAGAAAATTTCAGCAAAACTAAAGCGTACATCGCGACTAGCAGTATATATATATATATATATATATATATATATATATATATATATATATATATATATATATATATATATATATATATATATTGCGCTTTTTTTTTTTTTTTTTACCTTGAAAACTGCCTTCTCCTCCGTTCTCCACATCCACGGCGCCCTTGAGGCTATTAAGAAACGACGGGAGGAGGGGAGGGAGGAGCATACTTGTAGGTATTTTTTAGAGCAAGGCTCACTCAATCAAGAACTTTGCCCGCTTTGTCCACGCATTGGAGTTGATAAGCCTTCCACGTGAGCTGGTGGCGATGTCTCTCTCTATTTAAAAACTGGGAAGCCAACTAGCCCGGCAACATGCTTTATTGGTCTCTCTCCGTTTTGCTCTATTTCTTCCCTCTGCAATTCTGTATTTCTCCGTCTGTCTCTGCCAGCTTCCATCTTTCTACCTCTATCTTCATTCGGCCGTAAAGCCCACATCCTGTCCTTTTTCTTTGCCTTCTATCCCCTCCACGATTCCTCATATAATACGTCCAGTGGTCTCTGGCTAATGTGGGATAGACTTTGTATATAGACTGATGTCAGGTTCTGCTTCAATAAAAAGAAAAGTGAGTCAACGCACATCATTACTCTCGAGAAGGGCGCCCTTTAGGAACAATTTCAAAGTACAAAGCTCCGCGACGACAGAAAAAATTGACACTGGAACATCAGCCTCGAGAGAAGATAGAAAGCTCTCCGCCTGCGTTTTCGGCCTGCAGTTCGTTCTGTCAGCGATAACCCGGAAGTGCTAAAGCGCAGCTTCACCGCAGCGAGCGCTAGGTGGCAACACAACTGCCAGGACAGCTGTCGAATGTTTCAAACCTACTTAGCATTGTATATTGGGAGAATTATGGTGCGCGCTGATAATATATTATAGTGAAAGTGAATCATCATCATAATCAGCCTGACTATACCCACTGCAGGGCGAAGGCCTCTCCCATATTTCTCCACTTAACCCGGTTCTGTGCTAGCTGCATCCACTTCACCCCTGCGAACTTCTTAATCTCATCCGCCCACCTAACTTTCTGCCGCTCCCTGCTACGCTTTCCTTCCCTTGGAATCCAGTTTGTTACCCTAAGCGACCATCGGTTATCCTCTCTTCGCACTACATATCCTGCCCATGCCCATTTCTTCTTCTTGATTTCCACTAGAATGTCGGTAACTTGAGTTATTTCTCTGACCCACTCTGCACGCTTCCTATCTCTTAATGTTACCCCTACCATTTTTCGTTCCATTGCCCTCTGGGTTGTCCTCAACTTAAGTAGAACTTAAGTAGAAGTGAAAGTGAATATAGGTTGTTTATGCGGGCAGTTCCAGAGATATCTGCTAATAGCGTTCAGTCCTTACTCGCCTATGCTGTCATTACCGCGAGCTCAGGAAAGCACATCGGGCAACTAAGTGTCACTCCAATGTTAACTTTTCTGGCCTGATGCGCTTCCCATTCGGCGTATTTGACGACAACCCGCGAAGCGTTACGGGCTAGTACTTCCAGCGCATGCCTATCTCTGGTCTTTCGTATCGCCCTCGTTTGCCCACGTGATATCATCACACAACTCTAAGTCGCCAACGTAACCGGACATAATTGCTTCTGAAGCTAAAGCCCGGTTCTTTCAAGCCTTAAATTTTTCCATGAAAGACGTGGCACCCCAAGTCGGCGCTGGATCAGTGAAACTCCGAATTCAGTGCAGTAGATCATACGGGGCCATATAGCGCGCACTTGTAAAGCGCTGGGAGATTTCGAAACCATTTTTCTTCCTCTCGAATGCGGAAGTAATCGAGGCAGACCCACAGTTTTCAGTCACAACTTTCCTGTAAGTAGAGTGCCATTCACGTGAAGGAGAGTTGGCAATCTACAGGGAGCCTTTCACACACTCAAGTGTTTAATTTTAGTTTCTACTGCACCGCAAAACGCTGATGCTCTCGATTCATTGCATCCAAGAAAAATATTCCCGCCAACAATACGAACTCAGTCTCCCTCTCCAAATGAGGGCTTCGTTGACTGATTCTACATTGCTGTTTTCCGTGACAAACAGGTCGGCAAAGGAAAAACGTACGGGGCTTCCAAGACGAGATAGTTAATTGAAGTAAGACTCAATATTTACTGTCTTATTCACTTTGATATTTTCGTGTAATCGAGCCATTATGAACCATTTGCAGCAGTAATCTTCGAATATGATCATGTAAAGGGAGGCCGCGTACTCAGCCAGAGCCCATTCCCCATCAACCGGAAAAAAAGCAACAAAGTAGGAGCTGCAAAGTAGGAGCTGCAGAAAGCAGAGCTCAGAACAGATGTTCTGTGCAGCATCTGCAAATAGTTTAACTCTGTTTCACGCGCTCACGTGACTGCTTTCTAGAGTCACGCAACAGTCATGACCCCTGACTTGAGCCACCACGGAAGGTGAACTGATTTTCGTACACAGCTTAAAGTGGTAAAACGGATAGCTACAGACATGCGCACCAATGTTTTCGTTTCAGTTTTTCTCTACTCAAGTTCTGGCTTGATGGGGCGAAGCTTTTTCTTATGATTGCATTTTATCACGTTATTAGCACGGTTAACAAATAAATGTTCAAGTACTTTGGCGCACCCAACTCTACTCTGCTGGTTAATTCAAAAGTGTAAACAATATTGTCAATAGCATACTCTTTCGTGCAATGAATTGTGCGATGCGCTTCGTCCTTCTTGTGACATTAAGCTTTCTTTCGTGGTTAGGGCGCTCGACTACTGGGCCCAGAGATGCGGGATCGACTCTCGGCCGCGGCAGCCACTTTTCAATGGAGGCAAGAACCAATGCGATCATGTGCTGTGCAATGCACATAATCTGTGAACTATGTCAGTTCACGTCAAAGATCCCCAGGTGGCCCAAATTTCCGGAGCCCTCCACTGCGGCGTCTCTCATAGTCTGAGTCGTTTTAGGGTGTTAAACCTTATTAACCAAAGTAAACCTTTCTTTCAATACACTGAGATTTGACCTTTAGTTTTTTATTGGTAGTGAGATAATTAATTTAAAAAAAAAACACGTGAACAAGCTTTTTCTCCAACCTTGATGCGTTGCTGGACTACTCAATGTGCAAAACCATTTGCTGTGCGTTGAGGAAAGAATATTCGACGAGAAAACATTGCTTTTTTTTTTTTTGCGAGGTTAGCAGTGTAACCATGACAAGCATGAGAAATAAATGAGGCTAGCTTCAAGCACTGCGAACACGTGAAGGCCGTGTATTTGTCCACGCGCCGTTCAACAGGTGCGATCAGAACAAGGCTCTTGGTATTGCGTCTACTTTGGCGACTATCAAGCACGTTGCGTATACCCGTACGTTACGAACCACCCACGACCGGAGCCGCTTGCGCTTGGTCGAGGGAATGTCGTCACGGCATGCAAGGCCATAGCCTAAAGCAATAAAACGGCCGCGACGGACCGTCTGTGCCGCCCAGAGCCCTTATGCAAAACAACCCCGCCCATAATATACAAGGCAGTATATTCAGTTCTACCGCTCTAGTTCGGCTTTACGGAAAACTAACGACTCTCGAGTTGATAGGCAAACTCAGGCAAGACAAGGATTTGCGTTTGGTCAGTATAAGCAGACAAAAACCTAATCCAAGCACACAGAAATATGCAGACACTCTCATTTCCATTAAGCGGCGCGGTGGAACGAAAGCATTTTCCATCAAAACGAAAACAGGCAGAAAAAAAGGGCTGGCTAAAGTTTAGTACTTTGCATAAGTGTGCTGCACAACTTTGTTTACAGGCGGTCCTTGCGGTCACGCCATGACCTATCAACAGTTTTCTTTTTTTTTTAAACAATCACACATAAAAGAATGCGAAATGTTGGTTCTGAGCCCCAGACACTAGAACGCAGAAATCTTACAGCCTCTCTCGACCCTGAACCCCGCTCACCCTTTATGCATATTAGGGTCGCAAGCAAGAGCGTAAAATGCAGACAAGCAGGCTAGCTTCTTTAGTTTGCTTGTTTTTCTCTGCATACAGCTTCATTTTCCAACAATTCGTCTTTCAGAGGTATTCCCGAAATTTCTCGTCAGTCAGTTCTAGTTGATGAAATGGCGCTGGTTTAGCTTTAACAAGTTCACCGCGGTTTGCTCGTGACCAGACATGAATTTCGGTTTTTTAACAGAACCTTATAAATCTGCAGAGTACAACTGGCCCGCACTTACTGCGACGATTGCGATAAATTGCGCGCGTATTCGCGTAAATGCTCCAAAAGATTATAGTCGTTTGGAATATCTACACGAATACTCCTAGCCAAACTTTATTTTTATTTGAGCGCAGCCACCACGCACTTTCATCAAAAGTACCCCGACAGAGACCTCGAACAGGGAAAGATGTCTCCGATTAACGCGTGCGTTAAATCCAGTTCACATTATATACTTCATCAGCGTACTTTGTACCGCTTTAGCATTAACTTTACCAGAGTACCGAAAACACCATTGCGCATGCGTGATTTCTACCGCGGCGACCCCACTGCAGGGACGCACTTTTTACGGTGATGCCGTATAATGACTGCTAGCTTGCCTCTTCACTCGAGTTTAAATTCGCACTTTCTGCCAGCGTAAACACTTCATTGTCCCCAAAACCTCCAGTTTCAGATGAACTGTGACTTCATCGAAGTTACTACATATCCGCACACAGGTGTCGCCTGGCAAAGAGGCCGACGCCGTGCGTAGCCTGATGGCTTGCCAGCGAAGGACCCCACGATTTGTACTTCAACGAAGATTAGCTGATTCCCACACAAGCACATACATCTTATATATGTTTTGCCTACTTACTACATTTACATATTTTAGTTATCGCCACGCACTATATTAAGCTTCATCTCCGCATTAAGCATGGAACCCGAAACCCGATCGCGTTAATGGACCTCGTCGTCGCCCTTCCTCCTCGTTCGCTTGCCACCTGCCTTTCATGCGGCTGACGTGGACAACGGATGGCTTTGGTATTTACATTGATTTCTTTCCGTATTTTTTTTTCAATAATAGCACCGCTTTGTATGTAATCACTTACTCATAATTAGTGCGCTTTTAATTACAATTAGCATTAGCATATGAATTCAAGACGCGCGCAATGAAGTGAAAGTCCACAACGCATACTCTAGGTCTCCGTTTTACATCCCATTTACCTTGTCTTATATGAAGAATGTTCATCTTGTAAGCAAATTGCGCGGGATAGATGCCCAGTACCCAATCTAATTAACCGCATTTTATTTTTCAATAGTACTGCTGCTTGTCTACATTACAGGGAACTCCTCGCCAGTTTTGGTTTAATTTGAACCTTTTCCTGAAGTTTTCCTGTATTGAAGCGATAGCTTTACTCGGCTGACTAAAGCCGGGCATCGCCGTGTGTATGGTGTGTGTCCCATCTCCTTGAGAGTGCGCGCCATCTGCTGTGGAGAGGAGGGAGTGCAGAGGGTAGTCACGCCGTGCACGCAGCTGAGTGGAAATCGTGTCTAGACTTAGTGTTACACCGAGAGCCAGTTCAGTCTTTACTGCGTGTGACCAAGATCGAGAGCAAGAGTAACTTCTTCAGCGACCGTAGAAACCTCTTCATAGCAGTTCCTCAATTGACGGAATAAAATATAGCCGCTTCTGGTGTCACATAAGTGTCTTTGTCAAAATAATCAAGGAAACCAGAATAGTTTAATAAAAGCTTTGCATGTATAACCATGTAGCGTTATACAGTGCTTTGCCTGGCATAGCCACGGGAAGCTATCGCGACTACTTAGCTTAACAAAAGCTAAATCACTGCTTTTTATAAAGTTCTTCGGATTATTCGGTTACTAACGACGCCTCCTACGGTGACGACGCCGACGACAGCGGATTTTCTACAACATGTAGTCTTTACGCTATCACGTTAAGCTTCGGAATAGATAAATGCGCTCAGATGGTATGCGAGTCATTGAGCATAAACATATCCCCCTGACACTGCTAGATGGCGCCAGGTGTCGGACAGGCGCACGCAAGCCTGATAAATCGGGGCCATCAGTTCGTGCATGCTGGCGGGTCGGAAGCGGGTGCTTGGAATTTTTGTCTTTCGTGCTGCGTAGTCAAGGTCAGATAGTCTAGGTACCAATACAGCTGCTGACCACGAAATGAGGCGCTTGTGTTGCCGTTACGGTTCCCTGTACTAGGCTATCGTAATGACTGTATGTAAAGTCTTTCCGGGAGTGCTCCCATGGTACACGGAGGATCATGCGCAATTGGATTCACGGCACTCAGGCAAAAGTAATGGCAAGAGGGTGCCCGGTATGGAGAAGATGCCTGATGTTTCCCTGCTGCAAGGTTTTATCTCCACTTGACTTTCCAGTTTTCGGTTGTGAGATTGACATTGAAGGCTTGCCATTCAAACAGAAGGTCCGCTATTCATGTGGTTCCTACTCGAACGCCGATGTACTTATCTCAGTTTTATACCATCTGTTAAGCGCATGGCGTTCGTCGGCTAAGCCTGCTAGCGAGCAGTCTTCTATCCTCATTTTGCTTTCAGTCTCTACGATGGCTAGCTAAGTAAATGTTGTTTACATGGTAAACGCGAAGCAAAGTCGCTTCTTCTTCACTGATTCTTTGACATTAGGTAACATTTTTCAGGATAAATATTTCTAGGATTCACTGCGTCCTTTAAGGAAGTACAGCAGATGTTCAGAAATAACCTTCAAAATAAACACTGTGCAGTGCGGTGCATATTCTGGCGCAATAAACGTTGCAGTTCCCGGTATTTGTGTAGAAGTGAGTGCAGATCTCCAGGCTCGTGAAATTAAGCCCGAGCCTACCTAGTCACCCTCTTCGCGCAGATGTTGAAGAGAGCGATTAGACCTCCTTTCTCGCAAACAAAAGCCCGAAGGATTTCAAGCCAATTTCATTCGACGCAGGGCGATCAAGTTTAAGCCGACGTGTCAAACTACTGAATCCCTGCTTCTGCGGCGGCTGCGCCATCTCGAGCTTCAAGAACTTTTCGTGTAGAACAGGGAACCGGGATGAATCAGGAGCGTGATTTGCCGCCGTGCGTTCCATTTAGTACCTGTGATTAGAAATGCCACCCTATACGAAATCCGAAGAAAAAACATCCGACCACGTGACCCCATTTCTTCTGTAATGAACTGCTGCCTGAATTTATCACAGTCGTGACGGTAAAGTCACTGTAGTTCAATTTTTTTTTTTTTAAATTGAACGTATGACATTTGCAGACTTCGTTTAAGCAACTCAATAGGCACACTTTCATAAGGAGGTGTTTGTGACGAAGACATATTGATCATTAACGTTAGCTTGATATTCAACATCTACATGACCCCGCAGAAATGGGTGTGGGACTTTTGTATTTTCTTCCGCATTATTTAAATTTATGAGCCTCAAATTTGTCCTATTTATTATTTCTCCAGTACTGTATCCAGTATTCTACTGGAGCACATAATACGCATCCGCCTTGTGGCTGTGTAGAATGGCACCCATAAATAGGACTTTTTTCTCGCTTCAGATATTTCAAATGAGTGCGATTTTCCTAACAGGCAGTATTAATAATGCAAACGAGGAGCTTGTTGCCTTTAGACTGAAAATACTGTAATTGTAAAGCCCACTGTTGGATAACTCACCTTCTCATTTCCTTTCAGCCCTATTTGAGCTACAGATCTCCACAGCCAATTAGGAGAGTATAATTAAACACGTTCCTTCTGTCCTCATCCACTTCTCTACCCGTCATATGCTTGTAGCGCATGCAGATGTCGAAGGAAAAACATAAAGTCCTGTATACATACGGAGAAGTTAGTCAGATTAGAACAACATATGTGCACTTATGTACACTGAAGGTAAGCATTATTTCTACGTTACAGCGTATCCGCAGTTTCAGTTCAGAAGATACAAAGAGAGAAGCAACGATTACTGCAGCTTATAGTGACGTCGTCTGGTTTTCGAAGAGAGAAACCATTTTTTTTTTTCAACCAATCGATAACCTTCTCACGGTCTAGAGCGGCACACTCTTCAGTAGATGTAAAAATAAATCAATCTTATCGCTCATGCATTCTCTTGTTGGTGGGATGAGACAAAACGAAAGCTCGATGCTCTATTTATGACCAATGAATATACTGAAAACGTAGTAACAAAGACGAATTCAGGACGAAGCGAGGGGATTCCTTCCAAGCATATCGCATACTCGGCCCGCTATTTTAGCGTACATAATCGCGCAAACTTCTTTCTATTAATCATTTCATCATCCTTCACTACATAATCCTCTGATACCCTGAGGCAATAAATATCGTTCTTAAAGAAAAAAATCGAGCAAGCTGAAAATTTGTAACAGCGTACGTAAAACTACAGTGCGTAAAGAATCACTTTGAAATGGTGTTTGACGCAGACGCATTCTCAAGTGCCTTATCCCATATGCGTTCATGCCCATTTTAATTTAGTAATACATCCCGCAGCGTGACACGCACCTACACTCATCGCGGCTTTAGTTATCTTGCAAGGAACTACTCAAACTTAGTGTAAGTGCAGCCGCCTGCAGACACATTGAGAGCACGCGATGACATTTGGAAATGCCTAATACGGCGATCGACATAGTTTCCATGCCAGTGCGAATGTGGATCATAATACGAAGGCCGCCGGTTGCACGTATATCCCGAAAAAACCTGTATCCAAAACTAGACTATACGCTCTTCGAGCTGAAAACTGTTTCGTAATCTCTATATACAGCTTAATTACGCATACTATAAACGTGTGTGTGTGTGTGTGTGTGTGTGTGTGTGTGTGTGTGTGTGTGTGTGTGTGTGTGTGTGTGTGTGTGTGTGTGTGTGTGTGTGTGTGTGTGTGTGTGTGTGTGTGTGTGTGTGTGTGTGTGTGTGTGTGTGTGTGTGTGTGTGTGTGTGTGTGTGTGTGTGTGTGTGTGTGTGTGTGTGTGTGTGTGTGTGTGTGTGTGTGTGTGTGTGTGTGTGTGTGTGTGTGTGTGTGTGTGTGTGTGTGTGTGTGTGTGTGTGTGTGTGTGTGTGTGTGTGTGTGTGTGTGTGTGTGTGTGTGTGTGTGTGTGTGTGTGTGTGTGTGTGTGTGTGTGTGTGTGTGTGTGTGTGTGTGTGTGTGTGTGTGTGTGTGTGTGTGTGTGTGTGTGTGTGTGTGTGTGTGTGTGTGTGTGTGTGTGTGTGTGTGTGTGTGTGTGTGTGTGTGTGTGTGTGTGTGTGTGTGTGTGTGTGTGTGTGTGTGTGTGTGTGTGTGTGTGTGTGTGTGTGTGTGTGTGTGTGTGTGTGTGTGTGTGTGTGTGTGTGTGTGTGTGTGTGTGTGTGTGTGTGTGTGTGTGTGTGTGTGTGTGTGTGTGTGTGTGTGTGTGTGTGTGTGTGTGTGTGTGTGTGTGTGTGTGTGTGTGTGTGTGTGTGTGTGTGTGTGTGTGTGTGTGTGTGTGTGTGTGTGTGTGTGTGTGTGTGTGTGTGTGTGTGTGTGTGTGTGTGTGTGTGTGTGTGTGTGTGTGTGTGTGTGTGTGTGTGTGTGTGTGTGTGTGTGTGTGTGTGTGTGTGTGTGTGTGTGTGTGTGTGTGTGTGTGTGTGTGCGCGTGTGTGTGTGTGTGCGCCTGCGCGTGCGCGTGTGAGAGAGAGAGAGAGAGAGGGAGAAAGAGAAAAGTTATATTTTAAAATATACGAGAAGTACGTCTCTGTCGCCTGTACAGGTTTACTGGAAGCAGAGCGGACATGGTACACATGATAGAGCTTGATGATTTGAAGACGAATTGATTAAAATAAATTAATAAGATAATAAGCATTTTTATATTTCATTTACTGCACTTATGGCAGTAATATATTGCGAAATCGCACATCGCCACCGTTGAAGATCAACCTTTTATAAACTTTCGTAAGCGGAGCGGGGTTTGAAATGTGGAATGTCAGAAATGTAAATTTGAGCGCTCGCTGAGTTGGCTTTTCCGCATTGCACAATTATACAGTGACATCGTTGCCTGTGGTAACTTCACCGATATTGTGCTATTTTCTTCAGCGTTACGAAGTAAGAAACAACTTCTGTATTTTATGTCAAGAAAAGCGATATGCGTCAATTTATAAATCTGCAATGCCAAAAAGCCAACTGAGTTAAAATGCGCGTTTGCATGCTCGACATGTATAACCACAGTGCAGATTAAGCGAATTTATAAACAGGGATGACCTTTATTACTAATGGCCTACTATTTCGCAATGATTGTTGTCTCTCAAAATGAAAAGTAGAAGAGATGATGATTTAATTTTATAATTCATCGTGTAATCCTGAAACTCTATCACAAGCACGATGTTCGCTTTTCTGCAAACACCACATGCACCAACCGCACAGACATCTTTCTCGTTGTTTATATAGAAGTTTGTAAACGGTTATAAAAAGCACTTCTTATGTATATATGCATATCTACATAATGCTTAAATCAAGTTAATTGTCAAACTAGTCGTATCGTCCACGAACCGCGTGTAATAACGCAGTCCGTTTGTGCAGCGTATCAGTTTTTAATATAGTCGAAAACATGTGTTGTGCACGCGCAAACTAAATTCGGTTCTCCTACATATTGAACTAAAATTTCGCCCACCTGTCCCATTGCTTTTGGAACCTGTGCATCCTGCACTGCTTGAAGAAACTTTTCAACATCGCGCTGATGTTTATCATCATTCTAACAGCAGGGGGGCTCCGTAAAAGCGAGAACTGCGTCGTGGGCAGGCGGCTTTCAGACACAGCGGAGCAAGGAATGTGCGAAAGTAAATAAAATAGCGAATAACTATGAGAGAGAAACGTGCAACACGGCGAAGCGACGGAACCCAAAGATACCGTGAACTTTCCGTTGCCGCCCGAAGACGCCACAAAGACAAGAGACAGGTAGAGAGCGCTACTCACTTTCGTCGGAGCCGTCGGGACAGTCTTCCCAGCCGTCTCGGACGCGCCGCTCCGGAATGCAGAAGTAGTTGTTGTGGCAGCGAAACTCGCCTCGGTGGCAAGCTACGTAGGGAAACAAAAAAAAAGAAAGGAAACCTGGGTGAGCGACGATAAGCTGCGCAAAAACACTAAAATGCGGAAAAAGACGAAATGCTGCTACTGCGCTTTCTTTTTTTTTTTCTTTTTTTTTTTTTTGAACATATTTATTGCGCACGTCTCAACCACTATCGCAGCACCAATATTACACATCACATTTAGTACGAAAGCACTCATACTATCGCCAGAGTGGAGCATAGACGCTGCCTGTGCCAGACTGCTGATTGGCCGGCCAGGTCGTGACGTCCCAGTCCACCTGATCTGGGGTGGGTAATTCCAACTGAGCTTTCGCACGGTTTGACTGGGCTGTTAATGGGGGAAGTCGCCAACACTTTCCTGTACTACGACAGCAGCCCAGCTCCCCAATATGGCAGCACCCTTCACCCCTTTGTAAAATCGTTAACAGATCGTCTAACACTTCCATATCCACTCTGCTACAAAAGAAACATCCATCAGAACGGAGCGGATTCGAACCCAGCAATATGCAGCGGGAAGCGAGAACGCACAGGCGTAGCTACCACAGTTCTATTTTTTTTTCTTGCACTCAATATATGCAGAACACAAGAACCGTTACCGTCTTGACTGATGTAAGATGGCTGAAGCTCTTTTATTGCTGATAAGGATTCTATGAGTGGGAAGCAGAACTTATTAGTCGCTATCGCCGCAACCCATCGTCCCACGCAGCAACACTCTCTCGCGATGTTCATTGCACGTCGTCTTCAGCAGCGCCCATCTGTAGGTTTCGCTTGCCCTATCCGGTCTAACTAACTTAAAACCCAACTCTTCTCTTTTTTTTTTATTGCTTCACAACACACTGATGTCGAAGAGGCAGTGTCTTCTGACTATTATAGAATTCGAGGGGGAAAAAAGGAAATAGTAAAGAGCAGAGAATAAGCCTTCATGCAAGAGCTTCCTTTTTTATTGACATCGGCTGGAGTTAATAATTGGCTTTGGTTTACAGAAAAGGAAAGGCGCAGTATATGTCACACTTTTTCTGCGAGAACCTAACCGCTGTGTAAGAGAAGGAAGGAAGATGGGAGTGAAAGCGGAAAGAAAGAGAAAGATAGAGATAAGTGCCGTAGTGGAGCGCTACCAGTAATTTCGACCACCTAGGGATCTATAACGTGCGCTGACAGCGCACAGCACACGGACGCCTCTTCGTTTCGCCTCTATAAAAACGCAGCCGCCAACGGTCAGGACCGAACCAGGGTACTCCGGCACAGTAGTCAGAAATCTTAACCACTGTGGCACCGTAGCGGGAATTAGGCACGTCAAAATTTTCTCTTGAATTCATGCCTTGAGTGCACTTAAGAGGCGATGCTAGAGCCCTCAACATGATCATAGAAGAACGAAAGAGGACACTCAAGCGAAGGAATCTGGACAGTGCAAACACACGATAGACGGTCCTTCTACGTTCCGCATTTCTGCCATTCGAAATCTCCGCCCACTCGGACCCTACAGACGGACATCTCAACCGCTCTTTTCAGCTCATCCATAACTCTGCTCAATCCAAAAGCACCCTACAACAGCGTTTGCGCGTAATATTTGCACGGCGGCAAGCGGCCTTTCGCGTCCTGCTCATCGCCAGCCACAACGCACACACAAGCTCGTTCAACGAACAGGGTTAGGTGCGCCGACGGTGGCCCGTTCCCAAAAGCGAAAAGAGCTCAACTACGCCATCCCACAAGTCCGCGTGTGTATGTGTGCGTGCAGGCAATTAGAGAGCAAAGCTCTGGCGTGAGCACCCCCCCCCCCCTTCCCCCCATTTCGATGAAACGCCATTTTCTCCGAGTCTCGGTAGCCCGGCCCTAGCCATTCTATTTTGAGGGCAGCTCTTGTTTATCCAGCTGTCAGCGCCCGTAGACGCGGGCTCTCTCGAGTGTATTGCTAGCAATGGGCTGTGCGTGTGTGCTCAGACGAGATTATATTGTGCCGTCCAACACCGTGAAATAGCGGGGTGGGGGAACCGGGTCGTTGCACCACGAAGCCGCCCTTGCCTCGGGCCAGCACGATGTTCACGAAGCCGATCTCATTCGCCGCCGCCGCCGCTGCTTCAGCTGGTCGCGGCTCTTTATCCCGTTAAGCCCGGCGCGCCGCCGCTTTCAACGTGCACGCGTTCCTTTCGAGTGCATCGCGTGGAGTTCACGAAGCATCGCCGATGAGAGTGCGTGCGTACGCTGTGAAAGTTGCTGCGCTGCAGAGAACGTCGACGGCATTCCGAGTGGTTGAATAACGATCTTCGATTTTCTTCGCCCCCTAGGACCACTTCCTGTTGACCCGTCGGCAGTGAGGTGGCCTGAAATATGAGTCCGCCAAAGCGATGCTGAATGCATCAGTGCCTCCCAGCAAAGCGGAGAGAGAATGAACGACGGACGTGGCGACGTGCGACTGGATGCACGTAGGACTGACCACAATGCAGACGTCGAGACAAGCTCGTCTGCAATGCAGTGTTTTCAGCACAGAAATTTGGCTCGAAGTGACCTCTCTACGTCACCAGCGCACTTCCCCCTAAAGCCTTGCGAAGAACTGCATCTATACATAAAGCTATTACAGTCGATCACGGATATATTGGGTCAAAATATATCAAACTATTGCTTATATCGACCCTTCTGAATATCGCCTTCAAGTTTCCAAGCAAAATTATGGCAGCGTTGTTCGCCTTTATCGAACTGCATTGCAGCGGGTGTTCGATATATCGAATTGCGCGCCGTGCCCCTGTCGGGGGCGCTTCTCCTAGCTCCTCCCCGGCGATCACTTTTCGCACATGGAGGGACGTCTGCGCGGCCCTTGGCCCTGCTGGCTGCGTTAGGCTGCAAAAAGCAAAACCACGTCTGAAGTGAACGTCACGTCTTGTTAAAAATGACCTCCGGTCAAGTATTTCTTGTGTTTTATTTATCGTGGTGATGCTGTCATGCAAGAAAGTCAGCGTTGGGTGCAGCGGTTGTCATGCGATGAAGCCTGCCTAGCTCATCGAAGGCGTCAGATGGCTCTCGCGTGAGCTGCTTTGCTGCTGTATGCGACGCGGAAATCAAGTGCAGAAAATTTTAACTGAGTATTGCTGCGCTTACAGGTGTCCCCACCATAATTAGACATCTTATTATATGCGATGCTTTTCCCAAAAGCACCGTCCACTGCTGCTTTGATGTAGGCCCAAATCCAACAGCACTGGTATAGCGCGGGGCAACAGGCGGGCATCTTGAACTCTGTCGCACCGGTCTGTGTCTTCCGCATAAATGGCACGAATTCTCACGACCACGGGGCGAAACATGAAGGTGCGTCCAGCGTGATTTCTTTCCGACACCTGGTTGGGGGTGATGCTCGACGGGCGAGCACGCGCGTACCACAGCAACCACGGCGAGCGTTGTGCAGTGTCGGCATGGCATAAGTCAATGTACGAAGCCTGTGGTAAGCATGATTGACAGCTGGCTTATCTGTTGCCATGCTTGATATATCGTATTATCGATATATGAAACTATTTCAAGATTCCCGTGGAGTTCTATAGTATATCCCGGATCGACTAATCTACAGCAAGTTCTTCCTTTCAAAAGGCGAAGCTTCGGTAACGCAATGCACCGAAAAGCGCTACTAGGGTTAACGAAGCACTGAAAAGATAAAAGAGAGAAACGAAAAGTTTCGTAATCCCCAGCATTTATCCGTAATTGACTTCCTTCTAAGTAACTCGCAAAAGAAAAATGGTATAGGTGAACCTGAGAAAGCTGTTTAGTGTGGTTGTAGATTTTGAAACCTCAGATATTCATTTCGCATACAACTACATTAACATTAAATGGTATTTATCTGCTTACACCAATCCAATGGTTGACAACTGCGTTAAATGAGCATACATCGACAGCAGGCATCTCGGCACCTTACCAAAGGCATTCTTGAATATTGTTTGTCCAAAACATCATCCAGCCCGCGTGCAATGTTGGTTCCTTACAAATGATATAAGATCAACTCTGCCTGAACTGTCTTCTCACATCCAGTTGCGTGGCATTACACCTCTCGTAGCGCAGTAACTGCAGAACAAAACGATATGATTTCATGTTTCATGACTTTATCTTGGCCCGCTTCGCCGATTCGGTACGTCCTTGATTACGAAGCCTGGTAGTCATATCGCATGGCATCACATTCCTACGCGTCTATTACATAGGCCACAGTTGTATTCGATGCTATAGATTACTCGCTTGCATCAAGCCGTAATAAAAGCTCGGTTGATTAACTTCTGTTTTAGAAATGAGCGGTGCATAAAGAATGTGCTTCACTCACTTCGGGTTGCTTAGCATGATGTCGGACACATCGTCTTATATCGTACTGATCACCAGGCATCCTTCTCTACTACCAGAGCAAGAATGTCCGCCTTTTATTGCTGCCATTTCCGGATTGGAAAGGTGGTTAGGTGAGGCCTATTATATCATCAGTAGTGTATCAGCTGACGTTCAACGCTACATCAGTGCCAAGCCTTTCCCAGGCGAAAATACCGAGCAACAATGCCGAAGCAAATCAACGACACAGAGCTTGTCACTCGTTTCAACGAGACCGCCAATCAGTTCTTCCGGTAGAGAAATACAGTCCGAGCCGGTGTGAACGGCATTGCGCGCACCGTCGCCTCCACAGTAGCAGCGCCAACAGCCACGCCCCGTGGATAAGGACGCCGTTAGTCACGTGGTGCATTCCGGCCGTGCCAGAGCGTGGCCTATGTAGGGCACGCCGCTGTCGCCGCCGCGATTAAATAAGGTTTGATCGAGAAACACTGCGCCACAGAGTTGGAAAAAAAGGGGATAACAAATAAGAAACGAAAGGAAAGTAGGCACGCCCAACCACGAAAACCTTTCTTATCTCGGACACTTCTCGTCCGGCCAACCACTGGAATATCGCAGCGAGCGGCCGCCGACACGACTTCGGTCTCCGTCCCAGAAGTGCGCTAATCAGGCGCAGGCCAGGGAAATGCCGCCACTTGGCGCACGCGTTCTCCTATCCAGCTTATGCTTGTTTGTATTTTATTTTTGTCCTCGTACTTATTTTTATCGTTATTTGTACCCGCCTTGAGCAGTGCAGAAGAGGTTGCAGCGTGCCAAATTAACTTCGTGCGCAGAAAAACGCGACTGCAACGCCACATGGCGAATGCAGATGCAGCCGCGTTGCATTTTAAAAGCGCCGCATTTCAGTGGAAGCAGACAGCGAGTGCTGCACCGCGGCAGGTACAGGCGCGCGCGCACGTGATTTTGGCTGGGCTCCCACGTTCCAGTTCCGCCCCGGTCCAGCCACCGTTACGTTGTTCCTGGCCCTCGTGTTTCCCGTCCGCGTATGCACATGTGTAATCATTGTGGCGCCGACAAAAAGCTGCTACTCGGTGACTTAACACTGGCACCCATTTTAGCATTTCCCTCTACGCAGCCTAAGCGCCATTTGCGCCGACAAATGTACGGTTGGCAATCTCTCCATAGCGCATGACGCAGCAGTGTTGCTCTGCTGGTCTGTATTTTTGCATCCCAGGGCTTCTGGTTCTTCCGGAAAATAAAGCATGAGTTGTTGGCGTCATTTATGCGCAACACCTAAACCCCAGATTAAAGATTTTTTATGCTAAGCGTTCGATCATATTACATAGATACAAGAAACCTCTGCGATGGCGTCATGTGTTCCTTCAGTCAATTGAACCTTGCGAGGCCACTTCGACCAAACAATGCAAATACTTTCTGAAACCCAGCGCACTACTCCGAGCGTCATGTATTATTTCTGTACAAAGTACAGAACTAGCAGTGCAGGAAACGAATACATTCGAATGTTTTGCATTGTATTTAATGTTCCATCAGCATAAAGAGTTGATGGCTTCCCTGATGATCGTGAACTGGACGAAAAAGTAAGTACTCGAGGGCCACCGCCCTCTTAAACGCAATCTTCTGTAAGCTGAACTGAAGCCTGCGCTTCACGCCGAAAGCAATTAATCCGTTTAAAACCCGTGAAATTACTTTCCGACCACTCGCAACACGAAGTTGAATGCTTTTATTTTGTTGCTGCTGAAGGTCACCTAAGCACAAATTAAGCGCACAGTAATATGCAGCCAATGTCCGAAGTACTTCGCTTTTCTAGAAACGCAGACAAACATGGTAGTAAGGTTGAACGTTGGGCGAGTTGAATCTGGTTCATTTTGAAGGTAGCGCGAAAAACGAGGACCAAGAGTAGAAGGACACAACACGAGCGCTTTTTTGATCCTTGTAGTACCTGACCTGCCTCCAAAACTCCGAGCTTAGGATACGGTTCACCCTTCGAGAATGGCCGGTTTAAGGTGGGAGGCATCCACACAGGTTGAGGAATTCCGGAAGACAGTCGCCCGATCTTGCGTACCATGAGGCGATCCTTGCTTTCACCACATAAATAGCTATTAGGGTGGCCAGCGAGGCTGGACTGGAGAGTTGGGAGTTAAAACACGTAACAGAGCCCGTTGTAGAAGAAATGTATAGTAGTAAGGTTGAAAGTTGGGCGAGTTGAATCTGGTTCATTTTGAAGGTAGCGCAAAAAACGAGGACCAAGAGTAGAAGGACACAACACGAGCGCTCGTGTTGTGTCCTTCTACTCTTGGTCCTCGTTTTTCGCGCTACCTTCAAAATGAACCATGGTAACTTTACTCTACGTTTTGCAGCACTAAGAGGTGCGATCCGAAATTCGTGGTGCGAAGGTTTCGGAAGCTGACTCGAGCTCGCGTTTTGAGCCAGACATAAAAAACTTACTGATCACCCATCACTTAGTTGGCATTGCGTTGACAGTCTTTCGCAAACAATCAATAAAGTTAAAGCCTGCACACAGGCGCAAAAAAAAAAAAAAAAATGTCTGTTGTGCCGCGCCGCTCATCAGATGTCGCTAAGGATTTCGCGATTTCGCGCCGTGTTTTCAAACTAAATGCAACTAATTGAAGCGCAGGTGTGCAATCAAGCATCGACGTTTTTTTTTTCTTAAGACTTGCTTACAATCGCGAATAGCGCTTCTCTTCTTATTTTTTTCCTTCAGTTTTTTTTTTTTCTTCTTTCCTGTTCTGCTTTCTTTTTTGTAGAAGCCACTGGCTTCATTAGGTAAGCTGTGTGTTCCTGGTGAACACGGAGTTTTATTTAAACTGCTTCAAAAGTTGCGCCTCTTCGTTTAGAATTTAAAACGTCTACCCAGTCAGGCCCTGCGCGAGAGAGTAAAGCAGGCCAACACCTCCGTGGGATGCTGTCCGACGACGAACTTTATCGGTCTGCGCGTGTTCACGAACTGAACGAGACTGACTCGATAACAGGTACTACGTCACTCATTTCAGCAACACGCCGTTCCGACATATTGCTATCGCAATGTCTGGCACAGTTGGAGGCATCCAAGAAAATTAACATGTAGATTTTGTCCATCCACAGGTATTCTTCGATACATGCTGATTCTCGGTGGCTATCTATGCTATTAGCATCTTGAACAGCATACTTTCTTGACAAGAAACCCGTTTTGTTCGGAAGCCAAAAAGAGATCATGCTTAGCGTAGTTATGCTATTAGGCTTTCCAGCAGCACAAAGCATCAACTCAATATGGGTACTGTGCTGGCAATGTACTGGTCACATGCTGGCCGGAAATTGCCAACACTGTACCATTATAGGGGCCCATGGTTTGTTGAATCTGGGTTTCTAATTCAAATTGACCAGAGCGGTCGCAAAATACGCTTTTTCAATTTTGCGACGGTGGTCTTCGGACAATGTTCTGCTTAGTAGATTAAGACGAGAGGAAAAACTGTTTAGTTCTACCCACCATTTAGAAACTGATGTTATCGAAAGGTGTACAGGAAAATAAATAACAAATTTCTCCGAAGCTGCATATATGCATAAGCAGGTGCATGTAAGCACCTGCTACCTGCCGATACACGTTCAATTAAAGTACCATTAGAGGAATCATTCAGGAGCTTCCGAACGCTTGCATAAGACTCCGCAACGAGCGACGGAAGCATGTTGGCCCGCCTTCTCCGGTGAAAATGTTCATCAGCGCGCGCAGTAGTCGCTTCCTGTGCATCTCAAGGGGGCAGGGTGGGCCGATCAGCCTGATATACCCACTGGGCTCAATCGGCTGTGATGAGCCATATGCTGACGTTTACATCGTTAACGGTGCTGCAAGGAATAACTTGTACTTTCTGGAGGTCAACTCAAGCGAGGCCAATCCGCCCTTCCCCCACATGAAGTGCATGAAGGTGCTCGAGTGTCGCGCTGGCAAATAGTATAGCTCATTCTTCCGCCATGTTTCGATGAACGTTAAACGCAAGGGCACCTTAATTCATCGGTGTCATTTCTGGCATACCTTGCTCGCAGATTGAGTTTCTTGTCCGCAGGAGGAAAATTTTCCACTTCAATCTATCGCCGATATATTGATCCGAAGAACAAAAGCTGCTCTCATCGTTCGCTGTGATTGGAAAACGACAACACGATTACACTTCTGGAGGTCAAAGGAAGTTGGCATTGGTCTGATGACACATTCCTTTGTCATGATCGCCGTGCAGTCTTGATGCAGTGGAAGCCAATGAGAACAACGGCCTAGGCATTCTCGGTCTCAGGCAGGACGACAATGTGATGACGGCCTTCGGTTCGAGGGTGAAGCACGCGTGTTTCGGAAATGAAGGTGGAGAGTCATTCGATATTGACTGAAACGAATCAAGGCCTCTTCCGACTGACTCAACACGGCAGGTTGATCTTCTAGTTGGTATTCTTCCCAGACCCTACAAGAACATAGATAAGAGGACCGGGTAAGGAAGAAATTCACCAAGTGACTAGGACAACAAGAAGTACGGTCTTCTAAACTTTCCCAGGAAACTGGGCACTTGGGACGGGTAAGGCGAAAAACAATTCGGAAAAAAAAGGAGTCTGGCAGGTATAGACATGGTACTGAAATTTTGCGAGATGTGCGTGATTTGGCAACGCCAAGAACCGGACGAGTAGGGGGGAAAAGTTGATATGGTTGTAATTCTTCCTAATTAGAGACATTTTGAAACGCGCAAGGAACACCCGTATCACCCCGTCTCTCTTAATTATTACAGGGCACCATCGCTTTCCATCATGTAGATTTTAATTAAAGACCTTGAGGGCAATATTTTGCTTTAGCTTTCGAAGACAACAGTAAACATATCCTAAACTGAATATAGTCACAGGCAACAGGCTTGAACGAGCATTGACTCCTCGTTTCAATCTCAAAACCAGATTTTGTGGTTTATAATTCGGCATTGCTGCTTCCTGTTTGCTCCTCTAGCATAGGAAAAAAAAAAAATCGTTTTACATCTCTAGTTTTCATGGATTATGAGAAATGCCTCAGTCACATTTCTCTAGAAAGTTACCGAAGACCTGCCAGCACCCAAAGTCGCTGTCAGGGGTCGGATTTACCAGCATATTTTATAACAACGCCTGGGGAAAGGTGTAGGAGGAGGAAGGGCTCTATTTACACTAGCATTTTCATATCTCACGCATCGAGACGAATGATGGGAAATGCATTTTTTCGACACAATCAATCCTTTCTCTTATACAATGATCCATCCCACTCCGCCCTCTTGAACACGCCTCAGTCGTCAGCACATTTACGTTAAAGCTGGCAAAAACTTATGCATGTCATGCAAACACAAAAACTTTCTCGAAGAGTTCACATTGTTTCGCAAATGTGTAATCTGTCGAAGTGGCTTTTTATGACCCGGATAATTGGGAAAGAGCTATCATCGCACGTCGCTTAAGCAGCTAAACTTTTGCCCACCAGTGCTGCTTGGAGCGCTTTCTGTCAGCCGAGCAACGGAGCGCACCAAACGTGCATCAAGAGGAGAATTAAGGACTCCACCTTCCCGAAGGGACGCCGACGCACATATTACGGCAGAATTGGTAGTACTATCGATCACCTTTAAACGCGAAAGTCGTTCTCGTAGGCAGCATGAGGCGAAGAATGCCGTCAGAGCCGGCGTTCCAGAAGCCCAGATAAGGGACCGACCTCATTCCATCGTCAGTGTTTATCCTTCAACGACGCCACTCACATCGTTTAGCTTTTGCATTACGCTCATCTCTCTTCGCCGTCAGCATCCTCAGCATCGCGAGCTTGCTTTCTTTTTTTTCGACTTAGCCCTGCTCCCGATAAAGCAGAAGGAGATGACGCACCGCGGAATCCACCGACTGCGATGAGCGGTCGCCGCGAGTATGCCAGCCCGAGCGTGAACCTAGCGCGAAATAGCTTCTGCCGCCAAGCTGGCCGCTGGCTTGCGCGGCCTCGTGCATTTCGGCTAGATTCGCTGTGCCAAGATACGCACGTACAGTTTTCCTAACAGCTACAATGCACGCATAAGCTCATGTAGTTCTCATGATGGAGAAAGCGAGGGCGTTTAGACTATTACTTCCTTCATTGTTTCGTTTCGACCATTTTTCGCTGCGTCTGGGAGCTACTAAGCGCGTTGAAGCAGCTTTCAGGAAAATGGAGCAGAGAAGTAGTGTTGAAAATGTGAAGAAAAGGAGGAAAGCGATTTAAGGAATTGCGTTTCAAGAATATTGGACGTAGGAAAGAAGCAAGTGTAAAAATAAAGGGGTATGGGGGAAAAAAGAAGCGCTTCCAATCATTCAAAAGACATACTAGATATAATAATTGGGTTATTATAACCAAAAAAACTGTTGTTGTTGGCCTCTTGGAACGTCAATGCCGCTTCTTCTTCCTTCTCATTGTAAAGGTGGCCAAACTTCTAAAAACGACGGAGTGGGCTAAACCTGTGCAATCACCTGAGCACTGCTGCGAGTGGCGCGACCCAGCTTTCAGTATCTCTCTATGCTTTGCAAATAGAATTACATAGTAAGGACTAATAATCTCAATTTGAATTATTGTCTTCAGGAACAAAGACTTCGTTTGAAAGTTGTTGATTGTCATAAAAATATTTATCTGAAAAGTTTCCGCCAAGTTATCATTTACGCAGCCGAATCTACCGACATAAAAGACAGGTACCGCGCCACCAGTTGCTGGCTCATATTCACAGTGCCCACCCAACGCCGTTGCGGTACAGCGCTTCAGTGAAGCACATCTATGAAAGCTGAAGCAGCATCACTGCCACATGAAAGCTTTTCTGTTGTCGCGTGTCTTGGGCCGTCAAGCGCGATAAGACACGTTGCTCTGTGTCAACGGGAGCTTGGTACAAACATTTCTGCCAGCTGTTTTTCAGGACTGTCTACAACACCTTCACTGACACGTTTTTCCTGAAATGAATAAATAAAAAGTCAGCTAAATAGCGTTGGCTGATTGATTTACTTCGGAGAATGAAGAATTGTGTAGACTATAGGCTGCGCGACTTTAAACAGCCCTAGATGCCTTCACTGGAGTCAGACATTATGTGTCTTTTAAAAGGTCGGTCGCCCGTTATAATACTAATAACGTTTTATCTGCTGTCGGTCTGCCGCTCTAATCCCTTCGACAACGCCTTCAGCAGTGCGGCAGCTAGAAATATTATTCAGGGCGTGTTCAAGTGGTATACAGCCTCAAAATATCTCAAAGGCAGGGACGAAAGGGGGGGTCATAACACTCCTTTGTCTAGGCCCCTGGCTACGCCTTTGACATTTGCCCGTGCAGGTTTTTCGGCCAATAAGCCTATCCCCCGGATGACGCATTTCCTGCCGCCTCCCACGCATATCAGGGAAGGCATGTTACCATGTGTAGTTTTGTGAAAAGTTTCTGGCATTCCAACATTCAGGGTTCTCCTTACGAGACTTTTTCTTTCTTGCTGTGATCGCGATTTTCTTTCCTGATCTTCCGATCTCTTGCAAACCGCTTCAGATTTCCTACAAACAATTTCGGCGCATCAAAGACGGTGCGGTGCGCTCCTCTACTACCAACTTAATGAGCAACAAAGCGTAGCTAGCACCCAGCACTTCCGGTCGCCGACAGGTGAGGCGCGCTACGCAGTGCGCGCTTGGCATTTAACGATTGGTGGTCTGCCAACTACTTCGCACGAAAAGGAATTCGCAGTTTACCGCAAACGGCTCACGTGGCAGCGAAGTGGAAAATGGATGAGCAGGATGCGCAGCTCCATGCGGAGAGAGTATTTGGGGAAGAGGACGATATGGCATAGCCAAAGGACTGTAAGGTATATGGCGGGAACAACAGTGAAAGCAAAATCGGTGCTAGTTTTCACCAGAAGTGGTGGGGAGGGTGGCGGATGACGAGTGCAAGTGAGGGAGATGGGGAAGGAAGGAGGGGGGGGGGGGCGATTCCGAACTTCGTTTCGGTTTCGTTCGGCCCTGAATAGGCCGTCTCGTGTTGGCAGGACGCCACCTCGGCCCGCATCGCCGGTTCTCACGACGCAGCCATTGAGGCGCGCTGTGCGGACGCAATCGGAGGCACGAAGGGGAATCCGTAAGCAG
Organism: Amblyomma maculatum; assembly: GCF_055883805.1. Classification (NCBI taxonomy): domain Eukaryota; kingdom Metazoa; phylum Arthropoda; class Arachnida; order Ixodida; family Ixodidae; genus Amblyomma; species Amblyomma maculatum. The sequence goes on from NC_139349.1 coordinate 130,554,409, forward strand.
CGCAACAGGGACGCGGGCACGCACCCTCCAGAGCGAGTCAGCGAGCTATTCAGGCCAAGGACAGCAGCCGCAGAGCCAGCAGGGGCCAGTCCTGTGAGCGCACACAGGAACAATCTCTGCCGCAGACTGGTTTGCTACGCTGCTGCGACAACCGGGCCGCCTCCACGAGCCGAGCAAATGTTTCTCTCGCGCTCTCTGGGCAAAAACCTCGTTTTTCTTTTTTCTTCATTAATTAACCGCAGATTTTCATCTCCGTTTTCAGCACGTGCCTGAACTTTTCCCCGAGAGAACGACGAACCCATGTCTCGTAGTGAGCGTTTCCGAAGAGTCATCACAGCGGATAAGAATGAAGTCACGCAACTTGCCGCATTTACTGATCAGTCCACTGTGCAAATTCCTTCCTTTAAAAAATGACCACGTCCACTTGAAGCCAACATCCTTCTATTTTAATGCAAAAGCACGCTGTAAAAGAAAGAAAAATTGCTCCCCTAAAGGTGGCTTTCGTGTCTAGAACTCACTCACTCATGAAGGCTAAGAAAAAAAAAAAAAGTTGCATTGAGATACTCACGCACGTTTTTTATGAGTGCAGTGCTGTTTGCTGCACACTTTAAAAACGTGCACGACTACCTCAAGGCACCCTTTCTTGATGGTGTGTTATAGACGCGGAAGGGGTGCGATTATTATATATATGTATAATTTTTTACAGTGCACCCAGGATACAGCCCAGAGAAAAAACTTTTCCTTGCTTATGCGGCAAATTGGTCAACGGCTGCATTGCATCGCGCTGCCAATGCAACGGCAAGTACGATGCTGCTATCGCGCAGCCAATCAATACAAGAAGAGATTGAATTGGTGAAAAATTCGTGTCTCATTCCGGCCAACTACAGAAAGCTAGAGGACAGAAGGGCAAAACCTTCACACACACCGCTTTGGCACGATGTTACATTTTTAGCCTAAATTCTTAATTTATTCGCTTCACCCATTGCATAAGAAGGCGCAGCAAGACGGAAATACTACGAGTCAGCTTCTTCACTGCGATACACTAATACAGCGGAAACAACATAAAAACATGGGAAGAAGACAGTATGAGCGCTGGGACGGATCTAAAACTAAGCCGAACTGCGACCCTTAATCAGTGTATTCGTTTTGGATGTAGACTATCGTCATTATCTATACAGTCCATTCATTTAGTTTAACATCCTCCTCAAGCGACAAATCAAGTTAAAACGAGGCAGACGTGAAATAATTAATTCCGTGTCATCTGCTGACGGTAAATTGGACGACACGAAACAGACAACTTGCATATTGCTCGCTAGACTACAACTGTTCCAGCGACGTGGCAGGCAAAGATATCAATGTAAACTCCTTCTGACGACGTAAGCCAGTGAAAAAGTTTGATTATATGACACGCAGGAATCATCCCTGCATCTTTAGGACAAAGCTGGTAAGGTTAGAGTAGAGCACTGTGATCACTGGTAACTATAGCCTGTATTGAATGGAGGGCAATTGGGAATGATGTGGAACGAGGAGCTCCCTTAAAGTAGCAACGGCTTCGAAGTGTTCGATGCCAGGAGAAGCAACAATGCTTTCATGAACAGAGACATGCGAAAACAGTTCAAAAGGCAAACTATTAATAGCCTACCGAAATGGTAGTTACTGCAAAAATACGAACGAAACAGTAGTTTTAAATTTCTGCAGCACGCGCCTTTGTTGGCGACAGTATATGTACGTAGGCGTGTACTGAATGACCTCAACTGTTTGTATGTCACATAAGTCAAGATTACCTCGGAAATCTTGCCGCGGCGGTAAGAGCCGTTGCCGATAATAATGAGTCCCGTCATAACGTATCTGACATGTTCGCCAACCTCAAAAACTACCAAAACAGCGCAACGCCGTCATAGCAAAACGTCGACGGCAACGCAAATGCAGATACGATACATGAAGCCCTCCAGAGCCAGCCAAGGTCCTTTATGTATAAAACTCGCCAATTTTTACATGATAGCGTATAGAGCTCGTTCGGTAATAAAGGCGGCGCCGTCGCGATACAGAGAATTTAGGAAAACGTGTCGGAATAATTGGCGCTGTCTTGCGGCGGCCACCAGAACTAATTGAGATCTGATACGTAGTCGCGAAGACAGATGGTGGCTTCGCGTTCCAAATTGGAAAGCGGACATCCGAGTGAGAACGGCGCGTCTACATCGACTTCACAATGCGGAGGCGCACCGGAGGTCCGCAGGCCGCTCTCGCGTTATACCCTGGAGGCGGAGCTTAATTATATCCCTAATTTTATAGATTTGCAATTCAGCATTCTTCATGACTTACTGCTTCACATGAAATCAACGTCTAAAATCAGTAGAGCGCCACTCACTCAGGCTGGGCACCCGGAGACTGCTCTGCATGCGTTTTTACGCGAGTTCAAAGTGTAAGGCTATATACAAAATTTACTTTTATAGGAACTCAACTCCAGCTGTTTTTGCCAGCATGTGTGAAGCATATTAGCGTGTGTAAATGATTTTTTCCAGTGGCGGCACCATTCAGTCAGATCTAAATGGCGGATAACTTTACGGTGGAATTGCGAATATATATACACAAAAGCGCCTGAATTCGAGCGAGTGTCGGCTAATATATGTGTCCAAACGAGTGACCTTAAGGAATTCAAGCGCATATCCCGCTCAGTGATTACGGTGTACGAATGCTGAGTACGAGGACGCGGGTTCGATTCTCGCCACCGCGGCCGCGTGTCAACAACCACGAATTGCGCCTGTATGATGTGCGATGTCAGTGCACGTTAGAGAACTCCGGGTGGTCGAAATTAATCCGAAGCAGCTATGCAGTCCCTTATAGCCCATCTCGCTTTGAGACGTTAAACACTGTATATCACACGAGCCCACATACTGTATAAGTTACCATCAAGTATATATTATGATTTTTTTTTTCGCCGATTTATAGCCTATGTTAACCTACGTTTTGGTGTCAGTAGAACGAAGCATGTACGGCAGCAGCAAAAAGTTAGAAGATTGAATTATAGCGAAACAAAAGAAGAAAAGTGATTTTATCACCACGTTTGCTGAGTGCCTGGAATAGACATATGCAACATAATTATTAATGCATCCATCACAAAGTGTCGCACTCAATATAGAGCGAACTCTCCCGGGTCCATGAAGAAAACAATTATCCGACCAAAGTCCTCTTCCAGATACTGTTGTTCGTTCGCTGCACGTCACTCTAGCGCCTCTCCATGTAGTTCACGTTGATGGAGATTTCCTGAAACCCCCTCTCTTGCACCTCGCTCACACTTTTCTCGTTTAGAATGCGACGCCTGAAAATAGAATGATAAAAACCACCCATACGTAGAGCTCTGTAGTTCGATGGAGTGGCTTATAGCATGAGCGGCATGGCATGCTAGCACGTGTGCTGCAAATCAAGGAACGCATGTAGGCAAAATCAGCGCACTATTAAAATCCTATCTCCGTTAAAGCAAGAGGTTATTGATTATATTTTTGCAAAGCAAAACTCCTTGTTTGGTCTCCCTCCTTCCCGCCCTTTCTGGATCGTTGTGATCGATGAGGAGCTCCAACGAACGTCTACTCCTGCCCCCCGGCACCCACCATCTCTCCACAACCACCGTACCTTTTCCCTCCTTCCGCCCGCACAGGTCACAGGCCGTACTACATACCTCAGGCAGATCCTGGCTCGGCGCCCACGCCCCAGCAGCTGCAAACGGGCCTCAATATATTGGCCGTGCGTCATGCTGCTCGTTGCTATAAACAAACTCGTGTTTACAAAGACGCTCGCACGCTGCTGCGTGGGCACCAAGCACGGCGGCACATGTCATTGCCGAACTTTCCGTATTCCTCCGCATGGTGCTGACGCGTGTGCGACGCGCTCGAGCAACACGCGGCGAGGTGTTTCCTTCCGTCTCAGGCACGTCTTCATTTGCGTATGACTGGAAGGCGAAAGCAGAGAAGGGTGCGTGTCTGGTGCCCACGATGCTTGCATGTAGCCTTATGATTCAAAGCAATTGGTGCCACTAGATTAATGTAGCCCGCACTCGAGCACGAGGATCAACACCGAAACGTCCGCGAGAGCAGCCTTGGTTGAGCACAGAACCGAATTCTTTGCGGGCAGGCGTTGCATACGCGTGTGACCGGAAATTAATGCTGGATCCCATATAACAAGCCTACCTTTCGTCGGCGTACCAGGAGAAGCAAGACGCGGCGCGGCAAGTATATATATATACTGTAGTTTTTTCATGCCTCTAACATACTCTGACGTTAGCTCCTTTCGTATCGGGAATAAACGAAACTTCCCACCTCCGATTAATGAGATTCGGGTTATTAAGCAACCTAGCGTTACGAGGTCGCTGTACTCTTATGCATACTGCAGCTGCTCGCCACCTAAAATATGCGAAATAAAAAGAATTTTTTAAAATTTAAATGCCTCGGAAGTTCTGTGAATCGTCGTAATCGTGACACCTTGCACTCCTCCTGCAGCAAATTGAAAACTTTATTTTCCATTGCATATTAAAGAAGGCGGAAGACTGGAGCTTGCTTCAGAGTTCTGTGCAGTTTGTATTTAGGTGCGCGCAGCTCACAAAACCCTAGCTGAAATGACCTTAAACTCCGGCACAAACGCTGACAACAAAAAAGGACGGCGCTACTGAATGCTGCGAATGGTACGGGTTAAAATCCAAGTAATTTTTTTGAAGACAATGGGAACCAGGTATACGAATGTCACGTGAAAGCATTGATTTATCCTGACCGTCGCCAAGGTCTCATTCAAAGCGTTAGAAATGGCATGGATGTGTTGTTGTTGTTTCTTCATTCAAAAGCTGTTCGTTTGTCTCGGTGCCAGCTGCACACTGAGCGCGCTTTCTTCTTTATATTTTCTCCTGACCCGCTTTTTGTTTACTTTTTGACGCTTCAAAAATCTTCCCGGGGCAGTTGAAGGGGACGAGTATCGCGCGAAGAATGAATCATACCACGTGATTCGATCTCCTCTACTGCTTACTTTTTTTTTTTTTTTTTAAATACATCACTGTTGCCGGCAGCTCTTAACACATCTAGTGGCAGCTTCCAGCGTCTTCAATTTTGACGCTGGCCACAGCACACCCCAACACGGCGGCCGGCTCACTTCCCTCGTTTCCCACGGAAGCATTTAGAGCGAAGCGTCGCTACTCAGCGCGCTGAGAGGCCTGCGTGGGGGTTTCCTACTCATCACCGGCGCCGAGATGGTCAGTGGCCGTGAACGAGGAAACGTTCCGCCAAATGTTCACGTGACACACTTCCCAGACAGAAAACGCCGAAAAGCGACACGATGCGCTTCAAATCGTGAATGCAGACATGCATACTGGTTGCTTCATTACGCGGCTGCCACTCTTTTTTCTCTCTTGTTCCTTGTCTTATCCGTCAGGAACACCACGACACGCACCTGTGCGCTCGCTTCCACCGCCCACGTCCGTCTGAGCACGTTAATCGGCTTATCATCCCCCCCCCCCCTCTCTCTCTCATAGCCGCCACAAGGGGGGCAGGCCCCATTAGGCTCCTCCTGACAGAGTAAACACTGATTCCAGCGCATCACAGTGAAGACGACCACTATACGAAGTTTGTCTCCACAGATGATTGCGCTCTCTCAGCTACCTGAAGTTTACACTAGATTCACACGTTTATCGCTGACACTGAGCTAATAAAAAGGTGACCGATCTCTACTTAAACCTTGCCTTCCTTTTTCTGAGTGCGCGCCAGTCCGCCAATCACAGAAATGACCACCTTTCTAATCAGATAAAGAAAGGGCCTGAGCTGGCGGACTGAGCGCCCCGAACCGTATAGGCTCGTATAGTCTATATTTGGATCCAGGGAAAGAAGTCATTCCTGGAGGGCTGGCCAGTATACGGCCCATTAGATTTCAGCACCCGAGTTGCGAACGGATTTGCGTTCCCTATGGGTTTGCAGGCAAACACGGGCGTTTGCCCACGCTTTACGACTGCCGCGCTCCTCATTCATAGCACACACACACACACACACACACACACACACACACACACACACACACACACACACACACACACACACACACACACACACACACACACACACACACACACACACACACACACACACACACACACACACACACACACACACACACACACACACACACACACACACACACACACACACACACACACACACACACACACACACACACACACACACACACACACACACACACACACACACACACACACACACACACTTGGTGCAGGGTCCAGAAGACTGATGTGGGCGCCCCGGGATGCACTGGACAGCCCAGAATGAGCGCGCCCGAAGAAGACCGGCGCCGTATACACGTTCGCCATGCACGTGGCTGGCATCAGACGATCCATTCTGGTGTCATCATTTCGCCTTTTTTTTTCTTCTATCTACCTCTGGGCAGTGCGACGCCACGGAATCGTCTCTGTAATGGAGCCGTGCAAGGGAGCGCCGCAGCCTTTCCTTCTTGGCGATGAGCGTCCAGTTGGCCGAGAGAGTCTGACCAGGCGCGCCCATCAGACGAAGTGGCCCCAAGCTGCGGCGAGCTCGTCGTACAGCCTCTGGGGTCTTCAAGGTTGATAGCCTACTTCGCCTTGTGGACGGAGTTGCCGAGGCGACATCTGCAAGGACCCTGAGGTGGAACCGTTCAATGTCCATTACATTTATTTATTTTTTCCCTTTCTGCGTTAGATGGCGGTCGGCTCCGCTGCCGGGTTTTTTCAAGTTCGGCGATCGTCTTTGGACTGAATATGTTTTACGAAACTGTAACGGTAATTATGCGAATGTGGCAACGACGCTCCGAACTGTGTCTAGGACGCTGCGCACGTTCACTACGTGAAGGCAAGGAGGTTCCTCTGTTACACATAGAAAACCTGAGCGGCAAAGGGTGCCGCGATAAATGATTATCGTGAATATCATCAGATACAGCGATAATTGTGTATAAAGCATTTTTCACGCTTTAGCAGCCTTGTAAGTTTCGAGTGAATGTGAGCTTTTTCTCTCTGTGATTTTTTCTGGATTTCTCGTTAAGCTTTATGCACATGTGTATAATGCCGCAACACGACGCAGGTCACAATAACAAAAAAAAAAAAAAAAAAGCGGAAGGCAAATGAGCAATGTATGCCAGAGGCAACATTTTTTGGGATTATTTTGTATAACTGGCCCATTCACAAATCTGTTGGCGTTACTTTTTGCTGTTTGCTCAGGTTAGCCCCTAAATAACGCGTTAAGCACTAAGGACCTGGCCGGTAAAGGGAGAAGGTCCCAATTCAAAGAACTGAGGGTGTCTTATGGGTTTTTTTCCTCGTAATCTGATGTTTTTGACACATTTGGATATGTGACAAGTTCACAACATTCGGTCCAACATGACGTGCCGATTAGAGTCGCAGATTTCACTAATTTATCATACTGTTGTCCACGGGTGTGCGTTTTTGAAGGCTTCAGTGTTCTGTAGTGACATCCAGATAAGATAACTAGGTGATCACACCGGGGATACTTATGCGCAAAATTAAACATGGATAATTATGTGTTCGCAAACCGTGATCGCTCGAAGGTGGTGCTCCGACATGGGGCGGAAAGGTTAGGAAAAGTTTAGCGTGCGATGTACATCTAGACTAAAAAACACTACGGGTAACATTCAGCAGCTAACAAATGAAATCAATGTAGTAAAGCTTTGAATTGGGTGTATTTCTGCCAGCGCCCTGAAAAATTCATATGTCTAAATATTTTCTTGTAATTTTCTGCACATGATTAAAATGCACGAAGAGAACGATGACCATGATTCCAGATAGTACACTACATAGAGGCCCCCAGCAACAGTTCTGTACTGTGTAAAGACCACTACCTGCCCATTGGAAGTTGAATTGGTCTAGCTGTGTCATTATACAACTTCACTCGGAGCACTTGGGTAGACCGAAAGCGTACGATAAGGCAAGGGAATAAATAACACCTCATATTCTGAGGAGGTGATATTTATGTATGTATTTATTTTATTTATTTATTGTGCCCCGTGTGAGTAAAATGCAAGAGAAAAGCTGCAGGCCTCCAGCTATGAAATTAACAGGAAAGCCATGTCTACGGCCGCCATCCAACACAAAATTTCGTGCTTTCTATTTCCGTCCAACAGTACATCACTTGTGTTCATTGGCTACCTCATTAACTTTAGCGCATCATATGATAACTGGGACTGTTCCTTCAGCTTCTGAAGCGTCCAAAAACGGGCACGATCACGGAATAAATACTGCATCGAACTGCACTACCTCTTTAGTTATTCTGTATGCAATGGTTCTTACTCGCCCTCTTCCCAAGTGGCAGGCGTAATATCGCTAGCCGTGACTGCCGAACCGGATAGCGTCGTTCAGCCGAGAGAGGCCTTGTCCCTCTTCTGATGCTACTTCTGGTCCATCCTCTATCTTGTTCTTTGGCGTTCTTCTCTTCTAGAGCCTTATATTCGATACGCCCGTCCTTCTTACACTGCCTCGTTTCTTCCACTCGAGCTTTTGGAAGGATACACTCTTGTTTTTCGTCCCTTTTTGTTTCTCTTTTTCCTCGCTCGTCCTACGCGGAGGCGACACGAACATTCCGAGCTTCGCCCGCCGATTCGCCCTCGAGCCCTGTCTGCGGCCGCGGAGAGGCCGTCCGCCGTAACGGGGTGAAAGGCACACAACACATACGCCGCGAGCCGAGGATGATGAGCGGCACTCTTCGAGAAATGTGGCGCTCCGCCGTCGGCTCCGAAGTAGGTCGGTCGGCCGTCGCCGTACGGCATCTACCCTCCTCCGGCTCTTGCTTCGTTGGTCGGGCCAGCGCTCTCGGCTGGCCAGCGCGCGGCGGCGTCTCCTTCAAGCCGTTGTCTCTCACTTTGGAGGCGAACTAGAAGTGGACGTGCCTCCAGCCGAATCCTGCTGCGTCGTTGTCAGCAACGAAGACGGCGAGGGAGGAAAGAGCAGGCGCACTTGAGGGGAACGACATCAAAGATGCAGTGTTGCTTAGCAGGCGCACTTGAGGGGAACGACATCAAAGATGCAGTGTTGCTTAGCTCGCCGGCGGCAACTTTTGACGGCGGGAAGGGGTAATCCTTCTTCCTCCTCTTCTCTCCCCCTCAGGCCGACTGAGGGCCGAAACCCTTCTGCTCTACACTGGCCGTCGCTCACTCATGCCCCCGCATATCGGCTACCCCACTCTTTCAGCTACACTCTACGCTTCCAAGCAGCATGTTTCGCGAGCCTGCATCTAGCGACCTACATGTCCGCTGTCAGCATTTCATTTGCGTTGAGCTGCAAAGATCGCCCCAACGCCCCTCCCTACACCGTCTTTTATGATGAGGTACGCATTGAAGCACAGATGGACGTCGTCTATGAAGAAAAAAATCAAAGCGTACCACTTGCAATTCAGTGCTTGTCTCTGTGTTTTTATTATTTGTTTCCTTATACGCTCAAGTTTAGAACGTTCAGTTGTGCTTTCAGTTGAACGTTCAATTGAAGTAAATGTTTGCTATTCTCTGGCGTTTACAAGAATGCTAGCATTTTTTACACACAGCGCTAACCAAAGGTGAACTTTCCGAAGTCTGTACATTTAGAACAATAATAACGGGATTACTTGCCAGGAAAAAAGCAGAGAATGAGCCTTATGTCATTATGCCACGGTATCGGTAGTCCTAAAATAAGAATATGTATGCTTGCTGCTCTAAGAGACGTAAATAGTTTCTTAAGAACAAAAAAAAAAAACATGTTACTTGCGCTCGACATGAAAAACGCGAACGGCGATGTAAACGCTACACCTGTAACCTGAAAGCATCGCAAATCCTTCAGACGCTTTTTTACGTCTTAACAACCCCCATCGTGTTTTCTTCTCCGTTTTCTCTGTCTCTTTTTACTTCCTCAAGCAGACAACTGCGGCGACCACCACACTTTGGTCATAACGTTCAAGGAATTGATTTTCCCACCTGTTCTCCTGATAAACTATAGCGCAGTTACGTTCATCAGTTTCTGACCCCATTCCCGCACTAATTATTTGTGCCAGACCCGCATTATCAAGAAAATTTCGTCGAAGCGTCCGTCAAAGCGCAGGCTTCTTTCAAACAGACACTACACTGTCAAATTACGATCATCGATGTCTAATAGTTAAAGCAATGATATTTGCGCTCCTCGCGCACTGCCCGGTGTAAGCAACCTATTTCTGGACGTACGTCCACGGTTATGACAGTACACTCCTGTCTTGTAATGTACAACATTCCACTGTCTGTCTCGCAAGGTTTTGTATTCATCAAGACCGTACGATCTTCGTATTTTTAGGCACTCCTGCCCTTTATTTAAAGTGTCATGAATGCGACATGACGTGAGTGAAGTGTACACGTGTCCTAATTTTTCCAGCAGCGAAAAGGAATGCTGTAGACGCTGCGTTGCTTACCTATACGAAGACCTTTCAACCTCAGCTCTCTCCTCATGGATCAGCTGTATGCATTCTTCTCTTGGTCCCCTCTTGACTATTTGACCGATGATCCGAATGATCGTATTCAGATATGTGGCGCAAATAAACACAAACACAGGAGAAGATACACAGCACACGCGCACACTACCAACTGTAAGAAGAACCGGAAAACACTTCCTCTTCTACACTCAGGCACGTCTCAACTTCCTCTTCTTCTCATTTTCCTCTTCTTTGCCCAGGGGGAAAATGGCACTCACTTCCTCGCAGACCTTAACCTTGTCCAAACATGGCGGTGACCAATCTCTTCTTCCTCTTCTTCTATTCTTCCTCTTCTTTCCCAAGGGAATATTGACACTTTCTTCCTCTCAGCCCGAAAACATCAACCAATCATGACAGTCACAAAATCTATACCGTCTTGTAGATCCACACCTCTGCTTTGCCCAGCAGCTCCTACCACGCTGGACAGGCAAATATCACCACAAAGTCACAAGTCATTCACTAAAAACACCACCACACATATACAGTAGGACATGTCCATTTACACCCCATAAACTTAAGTAGTCCCTATATAATGAGCAACTTTATCTTGCCAATATCTAAGAAGCCACGAGGCCCATGTACTTGAGGGGAAAAAATTCAGTAAACTCCCATGGCCCCAAAACGTAAGATGAATCCAAGAATACCAACTTTAGGCCAAGATTAACAGCTAGAGGCCCGATAATAATCTCATTCTTTGCATAACTCAGGAGGATTGCTCAATAAAATTAAATTCTTTTCTACGTAAACTCAACGAAGCTTCACTAATGCATCTCTCATCTTTCTTCTGTATCCAATACGCCTCTAAAATTTCGCGTGCCATCTTATCCCGACTCTTGCCTAATATGTTTAGCCTGCTGAACAACGGCTCACACTTGCACTTTTGGCAGTGCAAGGCTAAATTTGACCCTTTGCCATTTACTATGGACTTCTCATGTTCCCTCATTCTATCATTAATGCATCTGCCTGTTTGCCCAATATATAGATTACCGCACGTCAGAGGAACCTCATAAATCACCCCCACCCGACATCCAATAAAACTTTTAACATGCTTCTTATCGCATTGCCCTTTGTTTTTTCTTCCTATTATTGCACATAACCCACCCAGTTTATTGGGTGCAGAAAACACAACTGGCACCTCAAACCTACTAGCCACCTTTTTCAGGCAGTGTGCAACTCTATGTATATAGGGGATCACTTGTGGTCGTTTATTCCTCAACCTATCTGGCGATCTTTTTTTCCCTTTCATTTTTTGAAGCAAAGACTCTGCCACCCCACATATAATCATACCCGGGAAACCAGCCGCATCAAGTCTTTGTAATTGATTATTAAAGCTTTCCTCTGCCATATGTATACATGATTTTAACAAGGCCGACTCCAAACAAAGGGAAGCTATCCCTCTTTTTATAGTCTTTGAATGGGCTGATCCATATGGAAGTAGCTCTTTTTTAGCCCTGGGAAAATATTTCCAACACACTTCCCCATTACAAATTTTCATATTTAAATCAAGAAACTGCAATTTGTTGTCCACCGGTAGCTCATGAGTAAACGTAAGCCCTTTTCCTTGTATCTTAAAAATAGAAAGCACACTTTCCACACTATGACTCACTGCAGCGCCCTTATCCACAATGACCAAGAAATCGTCAACATATCTAAATATTTTAAAACCTGATCCATTAAGGGCTGTATAAATTGCTCTATCAACACAGGATAAAAAGATGTTACATAGAACTGGGGCAACACATGACCCTATACAAATGCCCCTTCTCTGCACATACAAATCAGACCCAAACGATACAACAGTGGACTTAAGGTAAAACTCAAGTAGGGCGAGAAAATTGTCCACATTGACACCAGCAGAGTTCTGAAAGTCTATAGTCCCATTACTTTCAATGCATTCCCGCACCGATTCAAACAATTCAAAATGTGGCACCGAATAGAACAAATCCTCTACATCAATAGAAAAAAAGTACCCAAGATTGGTTTGATCTTTTAAAAAATTGATCACTTCAAAAGAATTCTTAGTAGCAAAGGGATCATGAACCTCCAAACCTTTTAAATGTTTAAGAAGATACCGGCTGATCTGATGCTGCCACGCATCACGTTCAGACACAATACATCTGAAAGGCGAGTCCGGTTTATGAGTCTTAACAGTGAAGAACACATCCAAACAGGCCTTCTTGCATTCACTGATCCCTTTTGCCAACCTGGTTAGCTTCATATCATTACATAACGCAATAGCTCTTGTTCTACAAACTTTCTTCTTCACTTTAACAAAATTTTTCTCAATTGCAATTGTCGCCTTCTCTTCAAAGAGTCCAGCCGGTATCACAGCAAAACCCCCTTCTTTGTCCGTTTGAAGTAATCGAAGGTTATTCCTTTCAAAAAACTTCACGACTTCTGCAGTACATTCCTTTGGTACCTTGCCCTTGTTCCAGGACGTCCTCATAATACTATCAAGCCCATCCAGTAAGCATCGGTCCCGATCTTCACCAGCTTTATCCGCTATCTTTCTGTTCAAGGACAGAAGCTCACAAGCTGGAATCTTGGGCGGCACACTGTATTTCGGGCCCTTCTTTAAGGTATCAGCGATTTTTTCTGGAATAGCGATATCCCCCAAAACAACCAACTGCCTCGGCTTTCCAGTATGCTTTTCCGTTTTTCTTGGCAGCAAGGCAACATATCGTAGCCATAAAAACTCTGTTGTCTGGGTCACTAGACGCCATGTTTCCTTCAATTTTCTTTCCGCAACCCACACAGGGTGTATTGTGTAACATATAATACGAATCCAGTCTTTGAACATCCGAATTTGCCTCCATAACTCTGATTTCAAAATTCGGCAAATCCTCTTAACGTGACCAACAGACGGCTGAATCACACCGAAAAAACCACTCACGTCTGCTGGAACCAAACCCTTTCGCAAACAGAAGGTGATGCATCTTGCCCGGCATGTCGAAGAAGCAATCCGAGCGATGAGCACATGTACCTGAGCGTAGTTAGGATGAGAACACATAAAAGGGCCCACAGTACAAGAAAGGTATCTCAAAATAACGGCTTGAGGGGCAAGTTGGTGCATCATCGTATTCAGATATGTGGCGCAAATAAACACAAACACAGGAGAAGATACACAGCACACGCGCACACTACCAACTGTAAGAAGAACCGGAAAACACTTCCTCTTCTACACTCAGGCACGTCTCAACTTCCTCTTCTTCTCATTTTCCTCTTCTTTGCCCAGGGGGAAAATGGCACTCACTTCCTCGCAGACCTTAACCTTGTCCAAACATGGCGGTGACCAATCTCTTCTTCCTCTTCTTCTATTCTTCCTCTTCTTTCCCAAGGGAATATTGACACTTTCTTCCTCTCAGCCCGAAAACATCAACCAATCATGACAGTCACAAAATCTATACCGTCTTGTAAATCCACACCTCTGCTTTGCCCAGCAGCTCCTACCACGCTGGACAGGCAAATATCACCACAAAGTCACAAGTCATTCACTAAAAACACCACCACACATATACAGTAGGACATGTCCATTTACACCCCATAAACTTAAGTAGTCCCTATATAATGAGCAACTTTATCTTGCCAATATCTAAGAAGCCACGAGGCCCATGTACTTGAGGGGAAAAAATTCAGTAAACTCCCATGGCCCCAAAACGTAAGATGAATCCAAGAATACCAACTTTAGGCCAAGATTAACAGCTAGAGGCCCGATAATAATCTCATTCTTTGCATAACTCAGGAGGATTGCTCAATAAAATTAAATTCTTTTCTACGTAAACTCAACGAAGCTTCACTAATGCATCTCTCATCTTTCTTCTGTATCCAATACGCCTCTAAAATTTCGCGTGCCATCTTATCCCGACTCTTGCCTAATATGTTTAGCCTGCTGAACAACGGCTCACACTTGCACTTTTGGCAGTGCAAGGCTAAATTTGACCCTTTGCCATTTACTATGGACTTCTCATGTTCCCTCATTCTATCATTAATGCATCTGCCTGTTTGCCCAATATATAGATTACCGCACGTCAGAGGAACCTCATAAATCACCCCCACCCGACATCCAATAAAACTTTTAACATGCTTCTTATCGCATTGCCCTTTGTTTTTTCTTCCTATTATTGCACATAACCCACCCAGTTTATTGGGTGCAGAAAACACAACTGGCACCTCAAACCTACTAGCCACCTTTTTCAGGCAGTGTGCAACTCTATGTATATAGGGGATCACTTGTGGTCGTTTATTCCTCAACCTATCTGGCGATCTTTTTTTCCCTTTCATTTTTTGAAGCAAAGACTCTGCCACCCCACATATAATCATACCCGGGAAACCAGCCGCATCAAGTCTTTGTAATTGATTATTAAAGCTTTCCTCTGCCATATGTATACATGATTTTAACAAGGCCGACTCCAAACAAAGGGAAGCTATCCCTCTTTTTATAGTCTTTGAATGGGCTGATCCATATGGAAGTAGCTCTTTTTTAGCCCTGGGAAAATATTTCCAACACACTTCCCCATTACAAATTTTCATATTTAAATCAAGAAACTGCAATTTGTTGTCCACCGGTAGCTCATGAGTAAACGTAAGCCCTTTTCCTTGTATCTTAAAAATAGAAAGCACACTTTCCACACTATGACTCACTGCAGCGCCCTTATCCACAATGACCAAGAAATCGTCAACATATCTAAATATTTTAAAACCTGATCCATTAAGGGCTGTATAAATTGCTCTATCAACACAGGATAAAAAGATGTTACATAGAACTGGGGCAACACATGACCCTATACAAATGCCCCTTCTCTGCACATACAAATCAGACCCAAACGATACAACAGTGGACTTAAGGTAAAACTCAAGTAGGGCGAGAAAATTGTCCACATTGACACCAGCAGAGTTCTGAAAGTCTATAGTCCCATTACTTTCAATGCATTCCCGCACCGATTCAAACAATTCAAAATGTGGCACCGAATAGAACAAATCCTCTACATCAATAGAAAAAAAGTACCCAAGATTGGTTTGATCTTTTAAAAAATTGATCACTTCAAAAGAATTCTTAGTAGCAAAGGGATCATGAACCTCCAAACCTTTTAAATGTTTAAGAAGATACCGGCTGATCTGATGCTGCCACGCATCACGTTCGCCCTACTTGAGTTTTACCTTAAGTCCACTGTTGTATCGTTTGGGTCTGATTTGTATGTGCAGAGAAGGGGCATTTGTATAGGGTCATGTGTTGCCCCAGTTCTATGTAACATCTTTTTATCCTGTGTTGATAGAGCAATTTATACAGCCCTTAATGGATCAGGTTTTAAAATATTTAGATATGTTGACGATTTCTTGGTCATTGTGGATAAGGGCGCTGCAGTGAGTCATAGTGTGGAAAGTGTGCTTTCTATTTTTAAGATACAAGGAAAAGGGCTTACGTTTACTCATGAGCTACCGGTGGACAACAAATTGCAGTTTCTTGATTTAAATATGAAAATTTGTAATGGGGAAGTGTGTTGGAAATATTTTCCCAGGGCTAAAAAAGAGCTACTTCCATATGGATCAGCCCATTCAAAGACTATAAAAAGAGGGATAGCTTCCCTTTGTTTGGAGTCGGCCTTGTTAAAATCATGTATACATATGGCAGAGGAAAGCTTTAATAATCAATTACAAAGACTTGATGCGGCTGGTTTCCCGGGTATGATTATATGTGGGGTGGCAGAGTCTTTGCTTCAAAAAATGAAAGGGAAAAAAAGATCGCCAGATAGGTTGAGGAATAAACGACCACAAGTGATCCCCTATATACATAGAGTTGCACACTGCCTGAAAAAGGTGGCTAGTAGGTTTGAGGTGCCAGTTGTGTTTTCTGCACCCAATAAACTGGGTGGGTTATGTGCAATAATAGGAAGAAAAAACAAAGGGCAATGCGATAAGAAGCATGTTAAAAGTTTTATTGGATGTCGGGTGGGGGTGATTTATGAGGTTCCTCTGACGTGCGGTAATCTATATATTGGGCAAACAGGCAGATGCATTAATGATAGAATGAGGGAACATGAGAAGTCCATAGTAAATGGCAAAGGGTCAAATTTAGCCTTGCACTGCCAAAAGTGCAAGTGTGAGCCGTTGTTCAGCAGGCTAAACATATTAGGCAAGAGTCGGGATAAGATGGCACGCGAAATTTTAGAGGCGTATTGGATACAGAAGAAAGATGAGAGATGCATTAGTGAAGCTTCGTTGAGTTTACGTAGAAAAGAATTTAATTTTATTGAGCAATCCTCCTGAGTTATGCAAAGAATGAGATTATTATCGGGCCTCTAGCTGTTAATCTTGGCCTAAAGTTGGTATTCTTGGATTCATCTTACGTTTTGGGGCCATGGGAGTTTACTGAATTTTTTCCCCTCAAGTACATGGGCCTCGTGGCTTCTTAGATATTGGCAAGATAAAGTTGCTCATTATATAGGGACTACTTAAGTTTATGGGGTGTAAATGGACATGTCCTACTGTATATGTGTGGTGGTGTTTTTAGTGAATGACTTGTGACTTTGTGGTGATATTTGCCTGTCCAGCGTGGTAGGAGCTGCTGGGCAAAGCAGAGGTGTGGATTTACAAGACGGTATAGATTTTGTGACTGTCATGATTGGTTGATGTTTTCGGGCTGAGAGGAAGAAAGTGTCAATATTCCCTTGGGAAAGAAGAGGAAGAATAGAAGAAGAGGAAGAAGAGATTGGTCACCGCCATGTTTGGACAAGGTTAAGGTCTGCGAGGAAGTGAGTGCCATTTTCCCCCTGGGCAAAGAAGAGGAAAATGAGAAGAAGAGGAAGTTGAGACGTGCCTGAGTGTAGAAGAGGAAGTGTTTTCCGGTTCTTCTTACAGTTGGTAGTGTGCGCGTGTGCTGTGTATCTTCTCCTGTGTTTGTGTTTATTTGCGCCACATATCTGAATACGATGATGCACCAACTTGCCCCTCAAGCCGTTATTTTGAGATACCTTTCTTGTACTGTGGGCCCTTTTATGTGTTCTCATCCTAACTACGCTCAGGTACATGTGCTCATCGCTCGGATTGCTTCTTCGACATGCCGGGCAAGATGCATCACCTTCTGTTTGCGAAAGGGTTTGGTTCCAGCAGACGTGAGTGGTTTTTTCGGTGTGATTCAGCCGTCTGTTGGTCACGTTAAGAGGATTTGCCGAATTTTGAAATCAGAGTTATGGAGGCAAATTCGGATGTTCAAAGACTGGATTCGTATTATATGTTACACAATACACCCTGTGTGGGTTGCGGAAAGAAAATTGAAGGAAACATGGCGTCTAGTGACCCAGACAACAGAGTTTTTATGGCTACGATATGTTGCCTTGCTGCCAAGAAAAATGGAAAAGCATACTGGAAAGCCGAGGCAGTTGGTTGTTTTGGGGGATATCGCTATTCCAGAAAAAATCGCTGATACCTTAAAGAAGGGCCCGAAATACAGTGTGCCGCCCAAGATTCCAGCTTGTGAGCTTCTGTCCTTGAACAGAAAGATAGCGGATAAAGCTGGTGAAGATCGGGACCGATGCTTACTGGATGGGCTTGATAGTATTATGAGGACGTCCTGGAACAAGGGCAAGGTACCAAAGGAATGTACTGCAGAAGTCGTGAAGTTTTTTGAAAGGAATAACCTTCGATTACTTCAAACGGACAAAGAAGGGGGTTTTGCTGTGATACCGGCTGGACTCTTTGAAGAGAAGGCGACAATTGCAATTGAGAAAAATTTTGTTAAAGTGAAGAAGAAAGTTTGTAGAACAAGAGCTATTGCGTTATGTAATGATATGAAGCTAACCAGGTTGGCAAAAGGGATCAGTGAATGCAAGAAGGCCTGTTTGGATGTGTTCTTCACTGTTAAGACTCATAAACCGGACTCGCCTTTCAGATGTATTGTGTCTGAACGTGATGCGTGGCAGCATCAGATCAGCCGGTATCTTCTTAAACATTTAAAAGGTTTGGAGGTTCATGATCCCTTTGCTACTAAGAATTCTTTTGAAGTGATCAATTTTTTAAAAGATCAAACCAATCTTGGGTACTTTTTTTCTATTGATGTAGAGGATTTGTTCTATTCGGTGCCACATTTTGAATTGTTTGAATCGGTGCGGGAATGCATTGAAAGTAATGGGACTATAGACTTTCAGAACTCTGCTGGTGTCAATGTGGACAATTTTCTCGCCCTACTTGAGTTTTACCTTAAGTCCACTGTTGTATCGTTTGGGTCTGATTTGTATGTGCAGAGAAGGGGCATTTGTATAGGGTCATGTGTTGCCCCAGTTCTATGTAACATCTTTTTATCCTGTGTTGATAGAGCAATTTATACAGCCCTTAATGGATCAGGTTTTAAAATATTTAGATATGTTGACGATTTCTTGGTCATTGTGGATAAGGGCGCTGCAGTGAGTCATAGTGTGGAAAGTGTGCTTTCTATTTTTAAGATACAAGGAAAAGGGCTTACGTTTACTCATGAGCTACCGGTGGACAACAAATTGCAGTTTCTTGATTTAAATATGAAAATTTGTAATGGGGAAGTGTGTTGGAAATATTTTCCCAGGGCTAAAAAAGAGCTACTTCCATATGGATCAGCCCATTCAAAGACTATAAAAAGAGGGATAGCTTCCCTTTGTTTGGAGTCGGCCTTGTTAAAATCATGTATACATATGGCAGAGGAAAGCTTTAATAATCAATTACAAAGACTTGATGCGGCTGGTTTCCCGGGTATGATTATATGTGGGGTGGCAGAGTCTTTGCTTCAAAAAATGAAAGGGAAAAAAAGATCGCCAGATAGGTTGAGGAATAAACGACCACAAGTGATCCCCTATATACATAGAGTTGCACACTGCCTGAAAAAGGTGGCTAGTAGGTTTGAGGTGCCAGTTGTGTTTTCTGCACCCAATAAACTGGGTGGGTTATGTGCAATAATAGGAAGAAAAAACAAAGGGCAATGCGATAAGAAGCATGTTAAAAGTTTTATTGGATGTCGGGTGGGGGTGATTTATGAGGTTCCTCTGACGTGCGGTAATCTATATATTGGGCAAACAGGCAGATGATTAATGATAGAATGAGGGAACATGAGAAGTCCATAGTAAATGGCAAAGGGTCAAATTTAGCCTTGCACTGCCAAAAGTGCAAGTGTGAGCCGTTGTTCAGCAGGCTAAACATATTAGGCAAGAGTCGGGATAAGATGGCACGCGAAATTTTAGAGGCGTATTGGATACAGAAGAAAGATGAGAGATGCATTAGTGAAGCTTCGTTGAGTTTACGTAGAAAAGAATTTAATTTTATTGAGCAATCCTCCTGAGTTATGCAAAGAATGAGATTATTATCGGGCCTCTAGCTGTTAATCTTGGCCTAAAGTTGGTATTCTTGGATTCATCTTACGTTTTGGGGCCATGGGAGTTTACTGAATTTTTTCCCCTCAAGTACATGGGCCTCGTGGCTTCTTAGATATTGGCAAGATAAAGTTGCTCATTATATAGGGACTACTTAAGTTTATGGGGTGTAAATGGACATGTCCTACTGTATATGTGTGGTGGTGTTTTTAGTGAATGACTTGTGACTTTGTGGTGATATTTGCCTGTCCAGCGTGGTAGGAGCTGCTGGGCAAAGCAGAGGTGTGGATTTACAAGACGGTATAGATTTTGTGACTGTCATGATTGGTTGATGTTTTCGGGCTGAGAGGAAGAAAGTGTCAATATTCCCTTGGGAAAGAAGAGGAAGAATAGAAGAAGAGGAAGAAGAGATTGGTCACCGCCATGTTTGGACAAGGTTAAGGTCTGCGAGGAAGTGAGTGCCATTTTCCCCCTGGGCAAAGAAGAGGAAAATGAGAAGAAGAGGAAGTTGAGACGTGCCTGAGTGTAGAAGAGGAAGTGTTTTCCGGTTCTTCTTACAGTTGGTAGTGTGCGCGTGTGCTGTGTATCTTCTCCTGTGTTTGTGTTTATTTGCGCCACATATCTGAATACGATGATGCACCAACTTGCCCCTCAAGCCGTTATTTTGAGATCCGAATGATCGCCACCCACACCCGTGTTTACATGTTTTATAACACTGAAAACTTTATATTTGATACGAATTCATGCGAAATTTCTCGTCGGTGTTCCTCTTATGCCGCAGGCAGGATGCGATTTTTTCGATGGTATATTTTGTTAAATTAATTGTTTGCCTCTTTATTCATTCCCCATTTATCGTGTTTCTCTCTCTATCTCTTTTGTTAACAAGGTGCTAACACGCAGTGATGAGGTGAGAGCTAGGGTCGTCTCTGCAGCCATTCTTACCAAAATGTCTTCTCCAGCATCTCAGCCACTGAGGACAGTATTTTAAAGCTCTTGATTGTCGACCTGATGCGTCAGGTTGACTGACCCGTGCCTATGCTGTTACCCGCTTCAATGCCCCCTCGTGTCTCACCAGCAGGTCTCTTAAACTTACCGGCTCTTTACAGCGCAAGACCGCTGTCCGGTGTAACACGCACCTCTTTCATAACATTTTCGCCCACCTCAGGGGGCCAGCGAGCATATGCACACAGTCGCATTGTCTCTCAAGACTGCATGGTCTATATCCGTCCGGTAAAGGCTTCATCTCGGACGTCAACCCGTGGATCCAGCGACCTTCAACAGGACGTGGTATGCGCCACGCGCTGTCCGATAGCGGTAGAGTATGCGCGACCCGTACACTCGTATGTGGGATCGTTTCTAGCGCAGCTTCTCCCGCATATCCGCAACGGCCAGCGGGCCTAAAAGTTTCCCCGGTGCGTATCGGGGCCCGGACAGCGTGCTTAGCGCCACGCCGGTGAAGCATCCTCCGGCCGCTCATTTCTCTTCTCGGACGGCGAGGCTGCAATCAGGCTCCCTTCCGCGCGAGGAAAGAATGATTGCCCGGCCCCACGCAGGGCTCGGCCGGGGATCGTCTCTTACTCCGCCACGCTCCAGAAAGCAGAAGCTGCGCCGGACAAGATTGCGCAAGGCCTCGTGCATACCTCGTGTAGCCGCGATATATAGTAAGCACCCACGCAGCCTGCATGCGCACTGCGCGGGGCGCTCAACAACATTCTTCGCTGGCCAGCGGGAACTAGCGGCTACTCCGATTACGTCCTGCTGTTCCAAGGTGAAACGGCGCCCGCCTGACTCGGCAAAAAGAAGGGCTGATCGCGTGTGGGGCGCTTATCTAGGCCGTGCTGCTTGAAAAAGCGGTGCTCGTCTCTCAGTTCCCCCCACCAACTTCTACCTCCTCTTGGCTCCGCGGTGGCGACGGAAGAAGCAACACACACCACGAATACTGCTGGGTCCTCGTTTGTCATCGTTTAAAACGATGCGCCAGAAAATTGGTGGCAGCATCGGGCAGGAGATATTGAAAGTCGAGACCGCCCCCTGTGAGCTCAGTGCCCATCTCCCGCTACTCGTGCGGGCTTCTTTCGGGGTATTCTCCTCTGTTTCTCTCGAACGCACTTTTGCTCGAGTTATGATGCCGAGTTTGTTTTTTGGAAATGCGCTGCGAGTTGGCCTGCAGGACAGTGCCCGATTCCAGGCAAAGAAAGGTCAAACGAGCGCGATAGTGAATAAATCTAGTAAGAGGCAAGTTGAGTTGCATCGAAGGAGTGTGTCAAATGGGCTGATCGGATTTCATGCGCCCTAACATTGCGCGATTCTTGACGGCTTTCATAGAATAGTCTCCATGTGATCCATCGCGGATAAAACCTGACCCATCTTTCGGCTAATATCAGAGGGCTTCAGAACGCTTATATCTGACATTTCACTTTTATGCTCGTTTTGTTGCACATTTCTGGAATGTATGTAGACAAAGGAGCTATAAGCAAAGTTGGCGCTTACAGTTTTCTTCTGCTAGCTAATAGAATACTGCCAGTAGAGCCGATCTCGTTATGTAAATTGCAATCTATGGTCCCCTGTGCTGACTATCACTGAATGGCAGGGACTATTGCCTAGCTATGAGCAAACAGCGAAAGGCAGTACAGGTAAAAATCACCAGCATTGTCGCTCTCATTGTGAACGCGGAATCAATTAACGTTTGTGACAAAACACGTTTTCTATAATTTCTATAATTAGGTAAATAAAACCAGTTGTAGCTTTGGTTTCGTCTCCTGTCCCCTTCCTAGACAAAAGTCTTATACGGATCACGGCTAATGACACTTCGGGCACTACGACACATGACGCATCTTAGAGAACGGCCACTTATATTAGGGAACATCCAGCTCCCTCATCGAACAGCAGCTGAACGCAAGAGCTTTGATTACGCGACACCAATTTTCCTGACGCCGTTTCGCCGGACAAAGCCACCCGTAAAGCTAATGAAATAATTCAGTAAAATCTGAACACGCTCAATTGCCAGGCTATTGCAGGTAAGGTTAATGTGCAAACAATATGACTGTTGCACAGTAAAAACTCGGCCGCGGCTTGCATAGGTCCAGCACTGGGTGCTCGCCATTGCCGCAGAGTCACGCGTGACTGACGTCAAGCGACCGGCGGCAAAAATAACGTTACAACCTCACCCCGACACAAAACAAAAAAATATCTCAAAGGCGATGCAAATATGCTCTCGCCCTCACTCACTGCCCCCCCCCCCCCCCCCTCCATTTACTCTCTTTTGCCTGATCATTTCACGCAACACCCTGGCTTTTCTGCACTGTTCAGACAACGGAGGTATGCCACCCTAAGCCCTGGGGCGAAATCGTTGCTTACAGACTACCTTGAGGCGACAAACACTGGGAGGAGTGTCGTGCTGGACACAAAGGTAAACTGTCTTGGGTGGTCTCATGGCGACCGTTAGAGCAGGGCGAAAGAAAAGAAACAAAAAAAAAACAACAAAAGCGTAAAACGCACTGTTCCATCCTGTCCTCTATCAAGAATGTTTTTGTTATGCCATTATGTTTCTTTTATACCTCGTGCTGCAGCGTCTCTTCAACGTCAAGCCTCTAAGGAAAAGGCAAAGACGAAAATAAAAAAAAAATAAAGAACGCGAGGCAGTCCTGTATCAATTAACGGCCCTGTCGCGGAACCGGCGATCACGTACTGCATTTATGCGCGGCCAGAGACCGGTGGCGACTGGTCAACGGTGGCGGCTACATACCGCCGCTGGCCGCCCGCAGCGGCCTCGTTAATTGGCTCCGGTCCCGGCATGGACGGCTGACAACCCCCGGTTTCCACACGCCGACGGCGCCACAGCCGCGACAACGCGGGAGACAAGGGTGTTGTCGCACCACGCGCCCTTGCGAATGCACAGCGCGCGCTGCGCTGGCCGAGTTGCCGCGGGCCTCTTCGGAACAGTGCGCGAACCCTTATCGCGATGACCTCCTTTAAGCGATCGGCATGCGCACTTACCGCAGTAGCGAGCGTTTTGTGACGCCTCGGAGGCGCGGGTCAACGCAAAGGATTTCTCCCTGGCGACCACCGCCGCCGCAGGGGTCTTAGGGAAGAAGGTCGAGAGGGCGATAGATAAAGCCCAGATCCAAGCAGAGCAGCTAAACACTTGCGCTGCCCGGTTCCGATTGGGAAAGTCCGGCCTCAGGTGTCCGCACGTGCTTCTGAAGAAACGAATATGCATATGTGCCCCTGCGTGTGTGCGCGTGGGTTTCGAGTGAACTGGAAGGCCAGAAACGTGGAAAAGAATCGCTGAAGGCAGAGCCATCGGCAACTCTGCGTATTTGTATACGGTGAGAGCCCCTTTGTAACGGCAGACGCATCGGCATTGTCTTTGCGACCCCGGGATGCTTTGTTTTTCGCACACACGGTGGCGTCGGCTGTTGTCGGGTTCTCTGACCTCCTTGGAGACTTTCGATCCTTCTACACTGACACGTGGCGGTTCTGAAGGCTTTACGCCGAGGCCTCGTGGGCTATCCTCCGTGCGTGGCCTACGCGAGCAGACTTCTTGAGTGACTCCAAACACTCACTCAAAGACAAAAGGATTGGTGGCTGGAAGCTTTGCGAGCCACTCCCTGAGACAACGCCAAGCCGCATGAAATATGAACTGCTTCGGCAAGCACAAAACTTTGCTTCTTCATAGGTCCTGGGCGGAAAACTGCTTTAGTGAATGTTAACGTGCAAGGTATACCGATAGTCGCATATTCCACTGTCTGTACGTACCTGTCTCTCCTAGTGAGGTGAAGATTTCCCATTGAATTTCAATCTCGATTCATGCACATAGCATTGGTGAATCATTCTAAGATCTGTTATGCTTAATTAACAACGCCTCTAAACTGTTACCCGCCACACACATGACAATGTGAAAGCTCAGAGCGCGCTCCTAGCAAAGTTTCGAACTGTTATCGCAAATGGAAACCCCACTGACAGCTTTAGCGGTACGATAAAAAAAAAAAAAAAAAAAAGCATTCGATTAATTTTTTAACCGAGTCTATTGACGTGCTCCAGTCCCAATAACCTGACAGACGTCAGCAATTCGACCCGTTTCCGCAACTCGTTGTCTTCCTCGAGTGGCTTGTACATGCAGATTAACCTGTCCTGTCCGTCCGTCATAGCCTACCCAGCACACCGCATTTCAATTACGCAATAATCTGCAGAAGCAGCTGCTAGCTGCCCGAACTCGCAGAGAGCATTTCCGAAAGCCCGCGCACTGCCTGCCTACAGACGCTCATGACAGCCAGCCGAACGGCCTTCCGCTCCGAGACACCGGAAGCAGTGTTCGGATCGCCAACTGTTGAATGCAACATTAGGCTCTGGCGTCCCAGTGGCTGCCAGGGCGTTTTGTCCGGCGCTTGTTGTTACTCGTGCGGGCCTCGGGCTGCGATTACACGCGTCGCATAACTGCTACGCGCCGGACCTCGCCGGTCGGGCCGAGCGCCAAGCAGTCCGTGCCTTATGCGCAACACAATGGCAGAGCAAAAGTTCGGAGAGTTGCGCCGGGCGGCGCGCACGAGGCCGATTCGACATTCTCACGCTCGCCGACGGGACGGCAGGGAAAGAAAGAAGTGGGCCGGCTCAGCTCTCCGCCACGGAAGCAGCTCGCCGCTGGACTCGAGTGGAGCTTCAGGTAGAGGGAGGATTGCGGCGGCTAGTCAAACTAGCATGGAGACAGTCCGGCGAATTGTGCTCGTGCACTACGTCCGTCTGTCTACCTGTTTATCTGTCTCTATGCCTCGCGTCTCAAAGTTGTTCCTGGCAGCTAATTGAGAAAAGCAGGTGGTCGTGCCAGGTCGCTCCTTAGATATGCTGGCGTTAGCGGCAACTCTTTCACTCCTGCCCCCTCCCTCCTCGCCCTCATTCTTCTTGCTAGCTTCGCATACACGGTCGCGACTGGAAGCCTGTTAAACGCACAAACAATGTCACCGCTGCATCGGGCGCACGCATGAAATTGAGAGGTCGTTATGGGGGGCTTCAAAAGCGCAGCCGGTGTACGGTCTCTTTCTCTCTCCCCTTTCTCCCTTTCTTTCGTTCTCTGCATTGTTCTAACACAAAGAAGAACGGAGCTGCAGAAAACGCGAGGCATCTAGTGGCGCCGGCGTCAACTTCACTCTAAGGCGACCTCAACAGGCAAATCTGATGGACGCAGCGCGTGCTGTTAAAGTCTCGGCGATGCAGCTTCTTGCCCAAATGTCCCACCCTTCTCTGCACGTCAATATACGCTGTGGCCAAGTGACAGTTGGCGCTGACTATATAGCCAGCGTCACAACGTAGAATACTGGGGAAGAGAGAAAAGGAGAGATGACAAAGCTAGAAATGTAGCGGAATAAAATAGTTACGCTGGACCCACGGCCATTTAATTATGCAAAAACCACCCGTGATATCGTCCTGTATTTACCGGACCGCCCATGCCGACAAATATGGAACCCGAGGAATCCGATGGACTGCCCATGGTTCGCACCTGAGGGAACTTCCCCCACCTGTCAGACGCGACCCGACCTCACCGCTCCCCACCATCACGTCCCTCAGAACGATACATAACATGACACGGCCCTACTGATCTGAGACAGCCGCCACCTGAACCGACACCCCACTGGCCGCTTTAAAATACGAGATCATTTATCAACGAGAATTAGAACCAAAAAATAAAGCAAATATGGTGGTCGCAAAGTAGAAGTTCGCCTAAGCAGTGGTACGTGGTTCTTGATTTTTTCGGTTCTGTCATGATGGAACGTTTTATTAAGAAACACTTCAGCTTAGTCTTAAGCTTCGCATGATAATAAATATAAGCATATTAGTTTTGCATGAATATATTCGAAATAAGAAAAATTCCGCGAGAGTGGAGGTAGGTCGCATGCGTGAACACCATTCAAGCAGTTTTTTTACTCGGTTGTTCTACGAATTTTCAGATTTTTTTTCCCATATTGCAACGCAATGTGCATCTCAACGGGTTAGTGGGCTAGCCATATTATACGTACCATTTAACACTGTTAACTAAGAGGTAACCCATGGTGAAAGGGCACACTTAATGCGAGAGTAAATCTTAACGCAGAAACCTCGAATCAAATGCGAAATCAGATGCCACCACGATGGCCGCACCGAAACGAAGATAGTATGCATCCAAGCTGAATGACACAACCGCTAAGACACAGGTGCAAAGTGCGCAGTGAGTGCTATGTTGATTCTTCTAAGCGCAGCCCTCAGTAGATTGGTGAAAGGAAAAGCATCGATGTCCGTGCTTGAAACCGACAGGCAACAATGCATACCTTTTGAGAGCGTTTCTTGTTTTTCTGGCAAGTGTTTGGTTTGAGATGCACTCAACGAGCATATTTCTGCCTACAGGTGCGAGCGATATAAGAGGCAACACGTGTAGGCCAAATTCCGCGCGCACACTTTTCCGGCCATCTCCAGCGACATAACACAGATGGCAGAACTATCGTCAAGGCTGCAGAAGGAGTTCCAGGGGCGTGAGCTATACGTATGAAAGACACGTATTAGCAATTAAACCTACGTTCTACTCTCCTGAGAACTTGAAGCGCATGGCCAACCATTTTTTATGGAACGAAGTCAAATTTATTGGAAAGAACGCACACACTATTTGCGTGCTCGAACTGACAAACAAAAAAAAGCATCTCATATATCAGGCACTTAAGTGAATTGCGCGTTGAATAAAAACCGCCCTTTTCATTCACGATAGCAGAATGGTCATTGATTGCAAGGTAGCAGTTTCTATTGGTATTGATTCTGTGTTCAATAACTGCTTCATTTTTGTAAGTTAGTATATTTACAACTCCCGCCGAGAGGCAATCTAAGCTTCATTGCTGATTCATGCGTCGGTAATCTTCCGCTTTTATACAGTAGTTTTTAAACTAAATATTTTGTGATTCACATTTCCTGTAAAAGGCTCAATTAGTTTATTTTCCTCTGTTAAACAAAAATAAATACAGCGTTTCGTTCATTGCCTGTCACAATTTATTTTCATGCCTCAGCTGTTTGTGATGATGTCTTTAGCCAACTGTTTACAAAAATAAGACCACTTATGTCACCAAAACTGTTTATGCACTGTCAAGAACTCGCATACGCCTCTCTGAACGGAAAGCTTAGTAAACGAGCGCTAAAAGAAATGTCTCGAACAGCCGTCTTTTTTCCTATGCATATCCTTCACCACCCTCATAAGAGAGGCCAAGGTTTTCGTTTTTTTTCTTGCTTTTTCTTGCAATGCTGCAAAAGAGAATACTCTCCTATGAAATGCGCGAACTGAAGCGAACACTATCATTTTTTTCTCTTATTTTCATGTTATGAAAAGCTGTCAACCGCAAACTCTCCAAACACTCGCCACGTCGCATTCTTTCTAATTTTTTTCTATCAGGAATGTACACTTTCAATTGCAGTCTGTTGGTTCCTGATATAGTCCATGTATGTCTTTTTTTTTTTCTTAAATCTATCTTGGAAATAGCTTTGCTCCAAGGGATCGATAAAGAAAACAAATTATAATGTCAAGAGGAACTGAAGGAAGTGAACAGCGATCTATTGCCCCGCAACTTTCCCTTCAATAAAGTTGCGGCGCTTTTTTCCCACCGAAGCTTACGCTCGTGCAGTTTTCGAGGGTTGATGTATTGAGAGGAAAATCACCCCGACGGAATAAAAGTGCAGGTACGTGCCATTTTCCAAGAGGCCAACAACACCAACAACGGCAAAAATGCAGTTGCTCCCCGATACGCCGGTGGGAAACAAGAAAAGAAGGAGCAAACAAAGAAACGATATCGCCTCTAGCCTTAGTTTGTGCAATGGACAAACAAAATAGGCGCCGGCGCAAAGTGTATGCCAGCGACTAGTTGACTCGCTAACCCGGTTTGCAAACTGCCTGTCCGCATCTGAAACAGGCTGCCGAGTAGTGATAGAACTGCAATAAAATGTCGGAAGCCGGTCTTCGTAGCGATGAAACGAATGTTAACCGATATGTTCTTCTTTGGTTCGTGGTTCATTTTGTTCGGCTTCTTTTTAATCAGACAGCGAATCAATTTCATTTCCTTTTTTTTTTTTTTTTTTTATCACGACGCATATAGCGCGACGACGTCAAAACCTATGCGAATTGGCTGAAATCTTAACGTAACTTCGGAGCATCTGGAGCAAGGCAACGGACGGGATCAAACTCTCCTTGTCGTATTATGGCGCGTGAGATGGAGTGGAGTAATTTGCCAGTTTGCAATTCTGAGCTGGGTTCCCTAGATGCCACTGCTAACACGGACGCAATTTTTTTTTCGAGCATGTTCGAGACGCCGTTCGGCAATCGTACGTTCGCTTGAGGACTCTTCTGTTTTCTGAGTTTGCGACAATAAATGAACTATAAGCGCTGCGCTTACTCCTCCAATTCGACAATTAGAGCTTTTCGAATAATAAACGCTCATGAATGAACAAAGAAGGAATAAAAAAGGCAGTTTTCGACTATGTGAATTACGTCGTGTTCAGACGTTGCGCTCGTATTTATACTGCACCGATTATTTACCTATGGGAATAAAAAGGTCGAATTTCAGTGAACACGTAAAAAGTGCGAAACGGCACTTTGTTTTTATTTAATAGTTAGTGAAGTGCCGTTTCAAGTACGCGTGTTTGTTAAGAAAGTTGCGACAGCCTATGAAAAATCGATCTAGTTGGCTCAAATCTGATGCCGCGTACATGGGCTTCGCTGGATACATTGTTTCACTGCTACAGGCCCAGTAATTCCATGCGCCTTCGTCACTGTAGTGACCGCTGCAAAAAGATATATATATATATATATATATATATATATATATATATATATATATATATATATATATATATATATATATATATATATATATATATATATATATATATATATATATATATATATATATACACACGCTGTTTTAGGTCCGAGCACACAGTCGGTGGTCTTACAACGTCCGTGCACACAGACACAGCAGGTTCGTCATTTCGTTAACTAGATGTTTAGTTATCCTAAAATCCTCTACTTTAACAAACCTTGTGTTGGAATATACTGACAGAAAAAAAACACAGAACTAAGCTTATGAAAATGTGAGTTCTGGTAGGAGCGTTTTCTTTTATCATTGGCTGCGTTCGATTGTCTATTTGCATTGCTTGCTATTTCCATACGTCTAAAATTATGATCACTACGGTTACTTTCTAAAATATCAAGTGTTCATGCGTGGCACCGATCTGAATTTACTATCATAACAGTAACATACAATCCACCCATACAACAGCTTTCCTTCCAGGAAGTTTTCGGTATTGGCGTCATGAGAATTGTGCGGAGCTTTCGTTGTTATCATCATCAGCTTGACTATACTCACCGCAGGGCACAGTTACCTCTCATAACCCCCAATTAAAACAATACTACACCAGATGCACGCATTCACTTAATTCCTACTAGCTTATAGTCCAATCCACCCACCATATTTTCGCCGCCCCTTGCTACGCTTGGTTTCCCTTGGAATGCCCTTTGTCCCCCTCATGGACCATCGGTTATCATGCATTCGCAATACTGAGCTCCCCACATCCATCTCGTTTCCCTGATCTTTACTAGAATGTCACTAATTGCTCCAGCGTGTTCCCAAACGCATTTGGCACTGTTCCTGTCACCTAAACCTGGCGTTCAAGACCTGATAGTACTTTCCGGATGCACTCCAACCAAATGTGATCTTTCTAATTATTTCCCCTTCATGATCCCGGTAGGTGGCTACTACCTGTTCTGATCAGACACATCCCCTTACTACATTTAGCGCCTCGCATGCTGAACCAGCAGCAATAGTGTTGAGGTTGAAGGCCACCTCGCGTGAGAGACGACTGTGGCTTGAATCCGGGAACCGCACATTTATCAGCTGAATGGAATTGCATAATAAGATCTCAGGTTGACCTGAACCCGGTGACCACATCCTGAAACGCACTCTTTCATCGGAACAGGATTTGGTCACCCTGGTGTAGTAATTGACCCCCACCTCCGGATTCACTACAGCTCACATTTTATTTTGACAATACTTAGATATCTGCATTCGTATCTGGTACAACATGACCGCACAACAGTGGTCTTTTACACGCCCACTAAGCTAGAAATTTGGGCTAGTTTGCGGGATTTGGAGGTGTACGACACCGGATAGATAGGATACAGTGAGAGACGTGGACCAGCGCAAGCTCAGTCTGTAAACCTGCACCCAGACGTCCTCCCTTTCACTAGCATCTTTAAAAACAAAACAAGTCTGAGCAGTGTCCCCGGCGAGCTTTTCCGCTTTATTGTGCGTACATCAAGACTGCACAAGTTTTTCTTCATAACTAAAACATTGAGCAATTCATCAGACACCCAAGTTTGTAGAAAAACGAATCCTTCGCGTCCGTCAAATAAAATGAATGGCGTGCGCAAGAAACGTGCAAGAAAAAAAAAATCAATTACTTTTTAACATGCCGGCGAGTTTTCATTCCAAACAAATAAGGTGTCTCATCGCGATATATATTTATCAAGGAAAGCTTTCATCGTTCTCCAGACGCCCAGCAACACAGCTGGCATTGCTGATGCCATCGTATTTGATTACCGGGAAAACCGCTCTTCTAAGCCAACCATCTCTGAGAAGCCAAATGCCCCGCCCGAGGGATCTTATCGAGCCGACATGCACACCGGTTATTTCTCAGCGCTTCATTTAGGATTTGCGCTAGGCGACTGCATATAGACACTTGGCTCTAGCTCCTTTTTTCCTCCATCGCCCACACGTCGTTTCGTCGCATGAGCATACAGGTGAAATGACGTAACGTATCGTTTAAATCCTCGCCGACTTATGTCGAGTAGCGGGCGCACACCATCCGCGGTGTAGCCACGCCAAGAGTTTGGATCATCTTCTCGAAATATCCAAGGCCGCGGCGTTTCCGTGTCTATAGCCACCGGGACACCGTTACGTGAAGCGGTCTTTTGAAACTGGACGCGTGCAAGCCAGCAGCAAAGAGGAAGCACATGAAGGAATACCATCATCCGTAATTGCTCGCTTCGATTAACGACGAGCTCTCTCGAGCTCCTTGATGGGTATAGGGGGGGAGGGGGGGGGGGGGGGGGGTAGTGTCACGAAGGAAACAGGTGCGTGAAGAAACACGGCGGAGAAGACAAGCGGGAGCTTCTCAGCTCTTCCCCCGTCGAAGCGCGAGCAGGATTTGATGGCGCTGTTGCCAGATGGCCGCTCGTCGTAGATGCACTTGCTCAGAGGGGACACTGGAATGTAAAGGACGCAGCGCGCGACCTTCAAACGCCGCTGCCGGAGCAGTGCCTGCGTGTCGACTCTTGCCAGCCGACAGGGCCAGCCATCGCGCGGCCATCGCGACATGCCATTGTGTCCGTACCGAGATTCCTCGAGAGTCGCGCAAAATCTGCTCAATCGGCCGACGCTGACAACTTTCGAGAAAGGCCCGAGTGTTTTTCTCGTTTTGTAAGTTGTTGACCGCTGAAAAGATTTTTTTTTTTTTTTTAACACTTTGTTTTCACATTTCTTTGACCAAATAGGCCGGCTGAAGAAGGCCTTCAGACGCGAACTGTTTACGGACGAACTCCTGCCCAGAAAAGGGCATGGATTGGCACGCAATGCGAAGGAAATGAACTGATGGTCGAAAGGCAACGGAGTGAATTTAAAAAATATATATATAAGAGCAGCATGCAGCGGCAGCGAGAGAGATGCACCTAAGAAATGACAATTTTGCGTATATTAGGTTGTCGCAGCTGGTGCAGGACAAGATATCCCTTGTCCACAAGTGGATGCAGTCAGGCTGATGATAATGATGATGATGATGACGACGATATTCCCAGAAAATAAGAAAAGCAACCAGGTGGTGGTGCATGCCATCTGTGTACGTACGCAAGCACTAGCCACTCAGTAACTGAAGCGGCGCCCAGTTTCGTCAGTGAATGACGCAGAGGGTTGCTTCGAATAACAGCGAGTTACCAGCTCCAGCCAATAATTTTCTGAGTAACCGTACTTGCGTCTGTTCGGTACAAAAAAAAAAAAAAAAATATTGTATCGACACTAGACTATTTTGTTCCCATCAATGACTTGACTTCTTGATATCACGGTAGAAAAGAACTCCGTGATCGCTGTCAACGGGGGCATTGCATAACCGCCCGAATGCGCGATTTTTTTTTTCTTTTTAATCCTTTCTTTCACTCACCGTATACTTTGCGAAAGCGGTGGTGGGTGACAACCTGCATTTCGGTTCCCCGGCATTTTCTAATTTATGCGAGTCTTGTGTTCAGTCAAAGCGGATCCCTGTCTTTACAACGCTCTAATCACGCGATGAAGCCCGACTTCAGTTTATAATCGGCGCCATCTCAACATAACACGGGATGACTCGGTGCGTACAGCGCGAGCCGCCACGCTTTAAAACGAGCAAACCATGCATGTGCTTTTATGCGGTGGAGGAGCCTTGCGTGATTCACACAGATAGCTTAACCGAAACTGATCACAGTGGTGTTCTTTTAAAGGAGGTGCGTCGCCTTCAGGCAGCGCGCAGTTTACTTCAAATCCCATCTCATTACACGGCGCAGCCGCCATGGACTGCATAAATGTCGTGATCATGCAAATCCTGCGGCAAGCTGCTGCGCGCAGTGGCATAAAATGTGGCAGTTACCGGCATCACGTTACACACTTCAACGTCGATGGGCGCCTTGCGCCCATTTCCGTACAGCCACGCGCAACCGAGGGAGAACAGCGTTAGAGTGCCTATCTGCTCTTTTTGCAAGAAAGCGTTATCAAATTGCGCTAGCCTGTGCCCACGTCAACAAGCATCCAAAGAGACGACGAAGGTCTCTCTAGTTGCCGCGCCGCCACGGGGGGTTGAGGGTGTCGACGTCACAACGGGTCAGAAATCACGACAGACAAATGTGCGAAGAAAGAAAAACACAAAGAAGCAGGTCGGAGCCGCCCAAGGCTTTTATCGAAAGGACCATCTAACAGGCCGCGACTAAAAGCCCTGAAACGAGCCTGCGAGAGGGCGCGGAGAAAAAGTGAGAAGGAAGAACGAGAACAACGTGGGACTGCGAACACCAACGAAACTAAACCGGCTCGGTCGCCGGTGCGAATAAGACAAGTAAAACACGCAGCGTCGTAAAGGAGAACCTCCAAGAAATCGCCAAAACGCAAGAAAGAGACGCGCGAAAAGGGCGACACGGTGGGGTGTCAGTCCAGAACACACACACACGCATGGCGAAGGAACGCCACACTTTTGGCGAAGCACGACACCCCGGCAGGTCTACGCGGTCTTAGCCCTAAAGGCTTCACGGCGTCGTCGTCTCGCCCAAAATGTAGGGCGCCCAGGCAAGGGAGCAGCGGCGTCGACGGCGAAAGAGCGAAATGAGGAGAGCGAAACACTCGGTCGTCGCCGCCGCTAAAGTAATGAAACTGCTCAGCCCTGTAATTGCTACTCGTGGGACTAGCACTCACGTTTTTATTTTTTCTTTCCTATCGTTCTCTGCGATTAGTCTTTCTGCTTTCTTCGCGGCTCGCTGTAGGCCTTTCGGTGATGTCTTCGACGACTACGCCCGCGGGGCTTCGGCCCAGAAGAAGGCGAACGAGAAAGATGACCCGCCGGCCGAGGTGGTACGCGCGCGCCTGCATACAGACGCGGAAGGCAGCAAAAGCAGCGGCCAGCCACGCTCATGAAATATGGCTAACCCGGGTCGGCCGTGCACCGCAAGCGATTCTAGGATCGCGTGCGACGAGGCAGCGTGGAGGAAAAAAGGAAAGCAGCCCGGATTGGTGCCTAACTTTTAGCGCCGGCGGTCAACCGTTCACCTTTCCCGCGCAAACGGAACGCCTCCTCTAGCTGTCTCGTCTAGCCGAGTAGTAGAGCGATCTCCTGCCTGCTGCACGTGTCCGCGCTAGAAGCAAGGCGCCAAGTTTATTGAGCCAATTTCCCCCTCTAGTGGATAGAGATAACGGTCGCCGAATAATGATCGCGGGGAGTGCCGAAAACGGATTGCGTAAAGGTCTGCGGGAACCGGGAGCAGTGAAAAACGGCGCCTGGGCATTCCTTTGTGTTTTGCTTATTTTTGTCTATAAACGCGTAACTTGCGTTTTGCTGTTGCAGATTTCTCGGCTGTGAGCTAGCTCGTTCTGGTGTCACCTCCGCAAATGTTTTCTGCTGGTCAAAACGCTGTGATAGACAAAAAAAAAAAAAAACTGCTTCGAGTACGACAGCGCTGAAATCATACTTTGTCCGGCTCTTGCGAGGAAACGCAACCGCCTTCCTCAACAGCTTCACCTCCAGTACAACTTTAAATATATATATATAAAGACAGCAGTTGGTAAACAATGTCCCGTGGTCTGCAGCATATCCTGTACTACTCCGCTGAACACAACCCCAACAGTAAATGAAATCAAGTTTGAATGGCAAACCATTTAATGTCCCATTAAGCGCAAAGCCGAACGGCGGCGGCATTCATGACACGAAAATCAAATGCATGCCTCTTGCAGGTGGAAGTTGACAGGTGGTAGGCAGGTGACGTGAGCGGGTAGTTATTGGTCGGCGAGTTGTATGACGCCACATGACAACGTGTCATGACCGCCTTTTTAGGAGCTGCCAGCTTGGGCAGCCCATTATTTGAGACGAAAATGAAACCTACAGGGATCCCTAGCTGGACCACGATTCAGGCGCGTTACTCCTGTGAGCCTCGCAAGCTCGCTCGTTCGGCTTGGCTGAAGAAGGACATTTCACGAGCGTGCCACCGGTCGGTGGCAGTTGGCAGGTGAGATTGACGGGCACTTATTTGTCGGCCGAATATCCTGCGCGCCTGCACAGCATGTCACGGCCATGGACATGCTAGCGGGGAAGACCGGACAGACAGACACGCAGGGCGAAAGCGCGTATTCGGCGCAATGGAAACACAAGTGGAAGCACACTAAAACAACGTGTCATAAAACCCCATGCCAGCAGTCATCACTCATAAATCATAATCAATTGAATCGATTTCATTCGAAAGCGTAAAAACTGCCATTACGTGGGAAACCCGGCGTCACTCACAGTGCTGTGATAAAACTGCTCGGCAGAAGTTACCTTCCGCGATCAGTTGGATCAGGTAATGCGAAATTATTATATAAGTCAGTTCCACCAGAAGGAACTTCTGATGGCTCGAAATTTGAAGGCATCCTGGCAGGAATGGGATGATGTCGCCATTCTCGCATGCGGTGCCACAACGTATGAAAGTGCTTTGCATACTCACGAATGGTGAGATTCGTGACTATACAATGCACAGTCCTGACTCACAACTCCCATACATTGTGCACCTTATCATTACTCAGCAATTTACAAGTAATGTAGTGCAAGGTGTAGCGTGTGCACAAGCATGAATAGTCAACAGTCACAGCCATGATTCACAAATTATAGTAATTACAATGTTTTCGCATTATGACACCAAATCAGTCTTAAGTGTCCGTGCCGATTTTTTTTATTTGTGTTTGTATCAATCAACTCGTAAAAAACAGCATTCTTGACTGGTAGCTTTGTCTCGCGACTGGCATCTTGTTTTTGTTACTCAGCGTCACCCTGGTGCTTCAGTGCTCCGCACAATTCCTTCTGCTGTATAAATATTCCCTCAAGTAGTAAATAATAGTAAAATATTCGATTCGATCGTATATGATTGGTTTCTAACGCTGTTCGATTCATATTCTGTGATTACGTTTTTAGCTACCCTATTCGTATTCGATTCGGTTCGGAAAACGTATTTGTGCAAGACTAGTTTTTCCGCATGACAGACCCTCAGTGTTGACAGCGTGTCCCTCAGCATTAGTGCTCGTTGAGCTGCTATCATGTACCAACCAGACGCGTCCACTTACGGCTGTATCTTCGGAGACAAACGCACCGCGTTGACAATTGTGGCAGGCGTAGTGCCACATCGTCAAGCATGGGCGTTCAATACGCGATCATTATCAACTGATTCGCCAAAGTGACGAGAGCAGTTCTTTGTGAATTTGAGGTCATCGTGCATCGTGCAGAACGTGCATCGAGTGAGAGATTCCGTGGGCTATCCTTCAGATTTGGAACTTGACACTTGGCATGGCCAATGGAGTGAACTGAGTATACGTGAGAAGCTTCGTGTTTGCCTCCTTGATGGCAGGGTTTCGGCATCACTGCATGGTACGCGGTTAGTCCTCATCTATGCCTCTTAGAACTACGTCAGCTGGAGATGCCGTGTAGTTGGCATAGTACACGGAGCAAGAACAGAGCATGAAATGGGGAACCTTTAGTATACATCCCTTTGAAAAAGCTTCATAAACCTTTTCTGCTATCCCAAGAGTATTTCTCTGCGGTTTCTGCCAGTGAACACCTTTTATGTACTTACAACAAAGAAGTGCTGCAGGTAAAAAAAAAAAAAGCTACACATCTTCAGAAACATCTGACCTTATGACAAAACTCCAGATAGATTTGCGTACTTCTGACACCGTTCTGTAGATTTTTCTAGAGCGCTTGTTTACTGTTACCTATTCACGCATACCTAAAAAAAATGTAAATGTACCTAGTGTCCAGCGACGTATGATTATAATGTAACGAGAGACCTTTCTCTTCTTCACCTTTCTTCTGTCGTCTGCGTGTCGGCAGGAGAGCACGCAAAAAAGTGATTTTTTTTCCTCCATCGATGCTGGTATACAGACAGGGAACTTAGATGTCTTCATATATATGTGTGTGTGTGAATAAGCGTTGTATACATTGCATATTCTTTCATATGTCTCGTATTTACTGCTCTGTACTTCACCTCTTTTCTGTCGGAGTTACACTTTGTATTGCACCCTTAGGAATCACTGAAACATTACATGTTTTTTTATCCCCTTTAACGGCCTCTTCTGTGTTTTCCTTTTTGCTCATTTCCATGTCAGTAGGCCGCGCCAGCAGTACGCGACTGACCCTTCGCCGCTTCTTCCTCGCGACCTGCATTCTTCTCAAAATGAGATCGCTGCCATCACCAGTCTGCCAGCAACGTGTACTTGGGATTGTTCACGTGTCCGAGCTAGCCTCTGTCCCTTCAAGTGGTGTGCTGAGAGAGCGGATTGCTGCTTGTGAAGTAGGCGTTATTTAACGGGCGCTTGAAGCAATGTGTTTTTACGAGCGTGCTCGAACTATCGACAGATTATCACCTCTTTCCCATTCTTTATTTATTCTCTATTATTTTTCTATTGACTTCTATCATTAGGACCATTTATTTTTTTTTTTTTTCACTTTCGGTGATTCAAATTTACGAAAAGAAAGTCTAGGGGTTACCAGTTCTGCTATAAGTATTCCAGTTACCATTTTATTTCACCGGTACTGCGATTATGGCGATACCTACGACTGTCCCGCGACTTCTTTCAATGCATGATTGTATTAATGTATGATTCATGATGTATGATCTTTTTATGTATGATTGTATTATAATGTATGATTCAAGGAATATTCTAGGCTGCTAAAATTAGGCGTCTCAGCTTGACCTGATACTTAGCTCGAATAATACTTAGCCCGCGAATACTTGGCCGGGGATATGTTATTACCGCACTTAACACCAAACTCGACAAGAAACTTTCCAGTAAACTGAGTTATCTCCAATTCCACACCCCGGCAAGGTGAAGGGAAGGACGTGCGGGAGTCTTGCACCAGAGTCTTGCAACCATGGTCAGCTCCACGTATCTGTTCCGCTTATTTATTTATTTTTTTTCACCTTTACATGTGCACTGCTAACATTAGTGTTCCTACGCACAGAGTTGCAAGACGAGCCAGCGCAAAACAAGGAAAGCTGCCTTCCGAGAAACGCAAGCACCGCAGTTCGAGGAGCCAAGGCGTCGAGGAAATCACTTCTCAGCTCAGCTTATTAATTTAGTGACCTCGAAGCTAAAGTCGAGACAGCACTCATGGAATGGCTCGTGTCGTTCGCGAAGCAGCGAAAGCTTTTCCTCGTCGACTACTACTATCGAGTGCTTGGTCACGGTTGCCAAAAGAACTAGCGAAGGGTGCGAAAATTGTTTCTCAAATCTAACAGCACACGCACGCGGAAATAAAGCCCGGGTTCGCACTTTTACTCCGTGCGAAAATAAAATCAACAGATTGTGTAGACATTTCTCTCGGGGGACCGACGAGTGGAGATAAAAAGTGATGCGCAACACGACTCGCGTTCATTGGAAGCGGGAAAATTAAATTTTGACTCTGCTCTCTGCCGAAACAATAGCCAAGCGTGGACTCAGGGCGACTCTCGGACGAGATATTGCGTCTGATTGCAGCAAGCAGTGCTCTAATCCGTTTTAACAGAAGAGCAAAAGAAAAAAAGGAGGGGGGGGGGGGGCATTCTTACAGGCAAGTTCGTCCCAATTGCCGTCACCTTGGCGGCAAGTGCATGGCAGTTATTACATCTCCAGTCACCAAAAGGCCATCATCTCTAAACCACTCGAACACCCCCCCCCCCCCCCCCCCCCCCCCCAAAAAAAAAAAAAAAAAAGAAAGGAGTAGGCCGAGAGTGCTGGAGTATAGTTTTTGATGGGACTTGTTGATTCAGGTGTTCTTTCATGCTTTGCCACTTTTCTTTGCTTTCTCTCCTCGTTTAAGACAAATGACATTTTCAGCCGATATGCTACTGCATATCGGCTGAGCCGGCTATCACTGAGCTGTCGGTTTGCAATGGCATCGATAATGCCCAGCTTCGTGTCAACTTTTTATTTTACCTGCTAAATTGCCATAAAAAAATTAAACGAATAAAAGGGTTAAAACTGCCATAACTCTATTAGTACTCAGAAAGTAAGATGAGTTGTGACATGTTCGAGAAACTACGAAAGCGCTTCTTCTCACGATAAAACTTAACTATGCTGGCGGACAGCTTTACCAAAAGCTAAGAATGCAATGAATTGCATGTTCTGCTGAGCTCGAGCTAAATCAAACCCAGCAATTCAACCTTGAAGCGGATGCGAACGCAAGAACCTAAGAAGGCGCGTAATACTGAACGTCGTAGCTATGGCCGCAGCATTACGTGACTGAAAAATAAGAAATGAAATGACCCAAATGGGGCAGTAAATCTCTGTTAGAACAATCCAAAGCACCTTGACCCCAGTGGTATCCGCCAAAGTGCTTCACGCCTTGCCGGTAGACAGAGGGAGCCTTCATATAGCCGTACAACATACCTACAGATTCGATCACACTTGTCCAGAGCGTTTGCGCAGTGTTGTATGAAGGAAATGAAGTGAAAGTCTAAAGCACCTACTAATTTTACAGTTAAAGATTGCGCTCGAGACTAGCGAAAACGTCCTGTGAACAGCGCAGCTAGGGACACGCTCCATGCCAATTTTGCATCCCCGGTAATATTTCACTCCATATTCTCCCAAGTAGACGGCTCGAGCGCTCTATACGAGTGTGATCGGCTATGTACACGTCCTGGCCCTATAAACGGGTGCACAATGTGTCCAAGGGAAATGATTCACTCACCTTCGTCCGAGGCATCGGGACAGTCGGCCGAGCCGTCGCGCACCCTGGAGAGTGCTATGCAGATCTTTGGGTCACTCCGACACACGAAGTGAGTGTCCTGGTCGCACGACGTGCTGTTTTTCCAGGGCCGCTTCGCCACGCTGCCGGCTGCGAAAGGAAAAAGAGGCGATGTTGTTACTCGACAGTTCCACGTGAAGCGAGGAAAGTCACGGGCAGAAATACACCTCTTAAATCTTTCATCCTCGATATTTTTGTACACTGTGTAATTATTTTTACGTGGTTTAAAGTCTCCAACAAACCTGGAAAAATATCTATAGTGCATTATCAGCTCTTCATGTAGGGACTTACAGGAGCGAAAAACAAAAATATATGCTCATTACATAAAATCCTCGACTTTAATCGCTCGACATCTTCATTATTAACTATAACGAAAAGCAGGGAATTGAGAAAAGTTGAAACCATACAAACAAGAAGTACTTCTTGTGTTCTCAATTTACTATCGATCTTAGGGGCTGTATGGAATGTGGCTAAGAAAAAGGTACTGCTTGTTTTTACAATATGAAGATACAAGGGCTGCATATGGCAATTTTCGAGTTTCCTTTCTTTCCATCCTAGGCTTCATAAACGAAAAAAAAATTCAGAAATTGAGAGGAGGAAAAGAGGGGGAGCGAGAGTTTGGAAGGAAGCAAAATGCACGTCAAGCGTTTAGAAAATGACCGTGCTCGCATTGATTTTCGTTCACAAATTTCCCTTGACTTTTTTAATTTGTCATTTCTCACACGCTATGGTAGGCCGTAACAAGCGTAAATATTTCGCTTACAAATATTATTGCATTGCTCTTGTACCTCTGGTTCAATACTGTGATTGCCATCGTTTCCCACAGATGTATTCAGGGAAAGCTAATAGTAAAACTTGATTGTTATCACAATAACTAGCGTGAGAAAATAATGCGATGTTAAACAACAACGCTATAAGGACGTGTACGTAAGGAAATACACAAAGGGAGATGCATAGATACAACGGACAAGCGCCGAATTAAAACTTATTTATTCGTGAGAAACAAGCACCCTGCATGGCATGGAAATGGCCGGCAAATAAGAAAATACATAAAAAATCATCAAATCAAATCAAATGCACGCGTTCCGACTACTACTCTAAATACACGTTTTTATCATGATGTAGCAAAACAGATGGCTTGCTGAAGTGTAGCAGATTTATTTATTTATGTGGTAAATATTACAAATTCCTCTTGTTAGCCGGTCTGCTTGTGCTTAAACATTATCTGGCTATTATATAACAAATATAAATATTATTTTCCCTCTCCGCAATGACCAACTAGGTTCTTGGACCAACATGAAACCACAGAATTTTTATGTTCTTTCAGACGTGTTTTCATAAAGTGCCCTTTCTATATTCGGTAATTCTTCTCAAGAAAAGAATTTTGTAAACGGCACCCTTGCACTAATGTAACTTTTTTTCTCCTTGATACGGTAGGTCACTTCAAGTTTAATATTTCAGTCATTTTTGACCTCGACAATAGCACAACTCCTACTGAGCTGCTTCGGTACAGAAAAGACGACACCCACATCTTATACCTTATTAGGTACAGAAGAAGCTGATGCACTGAAGAGTGTAATCCTGATACATTGTGACATGCTGCAGGATGCTTAGCAAGTATTAGCCAGATGAAGGACTCAATACTTTCAAAGAGCCGATCATAAGAATAACAAGCCGGAGCAAAGCAGCAGTTAACGAAAACGAAACAATCAAGAC
This sequence comes from Amblyomma maculatum, assembly GCF_055883805.1. Taxonomy (NCBI): domain Eukaryota; kingdom Metazoa; phylum Arthropoda; class Arachnida; order Ixodida; family Ixodidae; genus Amblyomma; species Amblyomma maculatum. Next base: position 130,596,485 of record NC_139349.1, read on the forward strand.
AAAATGAAAGTTGACTTGCGAAGGGCTTACAAAGTTTGAAGCATTAAACCCCTCCTGTTGCCGAACGTGCAATTTGGAGTCTCAACTTTCGCAATGGTGCATGAGAAGAAGACAGTTGATTTATCGATCGTCTAGGCTGCAGTATCCACGAAGTCATCTGCCGCTGGCCCAATAATTTAGTAGGTCATTAGGCTACCTTAGAACGTAAGAAGCGATGGGCGATGAGGCCCCTCCGTCCGAAGGGACAGTTCCCTGGCCGGGTTTCATGGGATTCAACAAAGTACAAAATAACGCATAGCCCCGGCTTGACCTCTGTGATGGCTCCGTGCGCTCTGAACGCTGTATCATTCCGCTGTTGTTGTTTTTTAACGTTAATAGCCTACCGTGAGTCCACGGAACATATAAAAGGCTGAGTGTAGATGTGCACGATCGTTTGCATCTACGCTGTAGCACCTGGTTGCCCGACAGCCGGGAAGAGAAATAATTTTCTTTATTTGGTACGGGGAAGGTTTACTTTTCGAGTGTACTAGGGTGGCTATCAGTCAAAAAGATTATAGTGGCATATTTAATTTGGCAAAAGTCTTCTAACGATATCGGGCAGTCTTGTTAGGCGTAGTTCAAACAAATGACATGCAACGCTCCAGTATCCTGGAGTTACGGCACACAAACATGAGTATGAGCTGGGAGAACATATAAATGCGCCAAAGCCACTCGAGCATTCATCAAAGTTAACAAGTACCGAGTGCTTGTTATGGCGTAGACCGGCAACAACAACAAAAAGTACTGAAATTTAAACAGCAGTATTCAGGGTGGTTTTCATCCCTTAGTACTATCTGTCTTCACTTTCTCTTTGCTAATAAGCTTCCTTAGTCAGAACTAAACTACGTAATAACAGCCCACGGTCCAGTATTCAAACCGCCTGAGCGGGCAATTTTACGTTGTTCTTGTATATTTTGCGCTAGTGGGAAAGAAGGATGAACGGGGACAATAACGGAGTTCCGGTTGGATGACTTTCCTTCCGAGCAGCTTCCAATGAGGCTATGCCTAATAGCCAGGGAAAGCACTAATTAGGAAGGATAGGGGGGGGGGGGGGGGCTTTTTTTATCGACAAATGGTCAACAACACGAGGCGGCGCCGCTCCGGAAGTAGATTTGCTCTGCGAAGTAATGGCGATCGAGCGTTCCCATGGGTTGACCAATCAGTGCAGCAGGACTAAACAATAACTGGCGCTTAGTGCAAAGCGCGGAAGTCATTTGCAACAGAAAAGGACGGAGTTGTGACTGACTTTTCCTTTCAATCTTCCGTGATGGTTTTTTTTTTTTTTTTTTTTATAAACGTATCACTCCAGCAAATATCACTTTGATTGGGCAATGCAATGGTACTATGCAAGAGAGAGCGTAGGATGTTAGTACCATGCTTTGTATACGGATGCATGCTTGGTCTGCTTTCAAGACGTATTGTTATGCATTTACAGTTGTTGTTTCTTTAAGCCTTTCCCTATGTGAGTTTTACAATGTGACGCTCTCCAGTATGTGGGCAACGAGACTGGAGATTTTCAAGAGTTACGAGATGTTCATACGCGCTAAAGAGTTTTCACTGATATAAATGCTGTTTATGCGAGTGATTTTGCGTGTGACAGAGTGAAACTTACTGCAGAGTTTAATTACCTCGTTTTAGTTGCAGCAATCTCAGTTCTATAACTTAGCAATCACAATTGTATACCTTCGTTTCAATGGCCCAACTCATAAAGCACTGCTTAATCCCCTATTGTTTCCACATCCATTCTTAAATTCTGTGTCGCTCTTGTCATTTATCCGTTATACGTTCAAGGTTGACCGGAAATATGCTTCTTTTGCTAAAATATTTGCCATTCGCGCCTCAGCTCTATAGTATGTGTGTTTGGCTGCGAGCGTCGCTGTTTGATTATTTCTTGGCTTTCTGGAAACGCAATTATGACTCTAATTGCTTAACGACACAGCGATTTCCCGATTTGTTCCGTTCATGAAATATAACAAAATTCTAAAGAGACGAATGTGCTCCTAAAATAAACTTCCGAGCTTTGAATGAAGAGGGAAATTGGCACACGCACATAGAGCGCTCCCTTCCTCGAGCAAACTCAGTGACAACGGCTTCCGACCGGTTGGCAGCGCCTGCTACATTTTAATAGCTATCTTCATTTCTTCCGTAGTCCCTAAGTAATTTTAGCTTAGCAGAGCCGCTTCCTACAGCCTGCCGTTAGTAAAAGAACAGCGTGCAAAAGCAAAGAACTTGAAAGCACAGGACATAATCTCATGCGGACACTTGTGATTTCGTTCTTGCAAAAAAAAAAAAAAAAAAAAAAGGAAGTGCGGGATAATTTCATTTTCTCCTACGAAGGGACTGTAATGAGAGTGGGGAATGCAAAATATGGGGGGGGATGCTTTAGGTTCGCGCTTGCAACCTGGTCAATAGGACGGCTACTGGTTTTCCGGACTTTGTAAATAAGCAAACGCGCCTTTATTCAAAATCTCTTTCTCCTCTTGCGCACAACTGCCAGGAGATTTCATAAATCCACAGGAATAAAAATACTTGTTTACCTCGTTAACTCATTGTTTTACCCATTATTTTGTTATCCGTCCAGGCGCATCTAAAGTGCCTAAACCAAAGACAAAAAAAATGAGCACAATGTGAAAATACCGATTCTCTGGTTATCGACTCTGCAACAATAAACAAAAATCAGCTTCGCGGAAGTATCGCCTTCCGTAGGTCATTTATTTGGGACGCGTTTCCGATCAGTGTCGCCATAAAATAAAGCGTGACCTTTCAAAAAACAAATGCTTTAAACATGCTCAGCTTCGTATCTACCACGATAGATAGATAGATGGATTTATTGAAAGGAAAAGGCAGAGAGGTTGGCCGGGACAATTCAAATCTGGCCTACTACTCTGCACTAGGGAAGAGGAAGTAGAGAAGAAAGAAGATTATGTAGGGTGACGATGTGGGAGAAGGCATATGAAATACATATCTACAGGCACAGTGGCTTGCTTTGCAAGAGCGAATCAAGTCCGCTGGCGCACAAATAGCGGATTAAATTAAATAACAATAACAGTAACAATAAAATAAGTGACAGCAGATTAAAGCAAAATAGCGTGCGTTACACGTCGCAGGGAGACTCGGGAGAAACGGAAGTTCCCTGCATCGATGCTTTCAGTGCGAATACATTTTTTTTTCTACCTGGAAAATGTTATAGCAGGTTATCTATAGGCATTACCGGATTTAGTTTTCGCGACTCAAATGCGATGGCATCAATGCTCTTTATTATTATTATTATTATTATTATTATTATTATTATTATTATTATTATTATTATTATTATTATTATTATTATTATTATTATTATTATTATTATTATTATTATTATTATTATTATTATTATTATTACTTTCGGGTGACAGTCGCCGTTGCTAATTTGTGAGGCTATGCCGACCTGCTATTCGCCTTCGTTCGGCGACTACAGAGGCCTTTTCATCGCTAACCACATGACTTTATGACTTTGAATCGAACGGCGGCTAAAAAGAAACATATAGCATTTGTGATTCCAACTTTGGAATCAGTAACCGCGCATATCTCAGCCGTAAAAACACGAATCTGGGCACCGAGGGACAAACAATCAATCTTTACTTACCACAATTATTCCTAAGAGATCCTCGGCGCCCCCTCAAACCACTTATTTAATTCATATAAAGCTCAAAGCGCCTTCTCATTCCGATCATGTCTTTGTAGCTAATTTGTATCTAAAAGAAATAGATCCACCCATGCATGGAGAGATCGCTGACAGCTTCTTGTGTTATAGAAATCAGTAGCCGAAAGCTTTGGATGTGCAACGGCTAGCTTCCCTAAAAATTTGGCAGGGGTCATGCTTGTTAACCCGATTACAGCTTCACAACTGCCGCATTAAGTAAAACAGACAGGAGATATCACGGACGTACATAAAACTGCCCCGATACTGCATCAAATGCAGCTGCATTCAAAGCAGCCGAAGCCTTTGCTATTGTCGGCAACTGGAATTCGGTGAAGTGAACGAAATAATGCAAGACAACCAAAGAAAAAGATTTGTTAAATTACACTGGCTCAAGTGCGTTTTCAAGGAATATAACAAGTACCGATAAGAAATGCCTTACGTCTCTTCTGATGCGCCCTCTTATCGGTTGTGGCGAAACGCTAAGCTTGTTAACCTTTCAAACAGATGTATGATGCGCATTGCTTTCATCAGGAATGCCGCAAATCGGTCGTCACATTGTGAAAAAAAAAAAAAATCTTTTTCCTCAATTTGCATTTTTTTCTAGCGTCATATTTTGCTGCTAGATACAGCAAACGACATCAAAGCTCACATGTAGCAAACAATGTCAGGTTGGGTCTCCTGTGTCAAATACGCCCGGCTCAACAATAGTACCTATACAAAGAAGCAAATTTTGAAGTGGGTACTCATAAAACACAGCCCCTGCATTGCAAACTTCCCTTTACTACAATTTCCACACCCGTTCTTTCTTTCATTCAAACTTTCCCGCCTTTTGGCAACAGAACAAAAGAGTTGAGACGCCAGGAGAGAAATTGCGAGTCGCCGCTTTTGAGAAACACGCCAAGAGCAACAAAACAATGGCTGCCCACCTCCTACAGAAAAATACGCGCCTATACTAAGGCACTTTTGCTGCATATGTATAGAGGGCAATATCGTCCCAACAAAAAGCTGTCACAAGGTGTTCGAAGGCTTCCACACAGGAAAGAATCCGCATTCCTTGCTCTTTCTCACCGAGGATCTCAAATATCCCAGGAATCTTATCGTTCCGCTGAGAGTGCTCTCATGTGCATACCGGAATCTACAGGAGTCGTAGCTGGCTGAGCAACCCCATTCTTTTTTTTTTTTTGCTCTTATTTTATAGCTCGCATTTTTCGTTCCCAAATCTAAGCGGTGCTTTCTTGCTAGCGGCGCTGTTAATCTTTATCTTAGTTTTCATTTGAGAACAAAGCTTTACGCTATGCATCTCCTACGTGATCTCGCGACTGCAATTTACTCCGTGTACTGCGGGTAAAATAAATAAATACCTTCTCTCACCAATGCCTGATTTACTTCAGCGCGCCCCCCACCCCGCGAGATCCCCGAGTTGCTTAACCTAATTTGGTGGCTGCGCATACAGCTTCGCGCCTCAAATCGCGCTCGGGAATATCGCTTTTAAACCAAACATGATTAAAAGCCAAGAGTCGGAAAACTTCGTTAGCGTCGTTAGACAACCTGTAGGACGCCTAATGAGAACTCACCCGTCTCGCGCGTTACTTTTGTTTTTGAGCTAATTAAACGCCCCGGCGAAAGTTGATCACCCTAAAGCTCGCGACTCCTAGCGGTGGTCACCAAACCACCGTTAAACACCGTCTCACTCTCCGCACGTCACCCACACAGAGGCAGCGAGTGTTCCAGCTTTAAGTGCTGTCAGGAAGCGCTAATTGCGCCGCATCATTATCGTTGCAGGTGCGAACCTCGGGCATTATGAACACTGCTTGTTCGTTATATATTTCCTTTCCTTCCCAATATGCGTCACCGGCTTACGGGCCTCCTGTCGGACTTATGCCTCTCCTCGCGGGTGTTAGCGACGCAGCACTAATATTCTGAGTAGACTTCATATTTCATGCTACAGTGCGCTAATGCGTCAATGCGATCCTTTGGGCTTTTTGAGCTGCCACATATATTAGCTCACGGAGGCTCCAAATGTCAGCACTGAAAGCACCGCTCGGCTCAACGTTCTCCTTTCCCCTGTGGAATATAACATGGACGCTTTCAGTGTATCGAGGCAGTTTCATCTACGTCCGCAGTATCTCCTATCTCTTTAACTTAATGCGACAATTGTGAAGCTGTAATCGGGTTAACAAACATTACCCCTGCCAACATTTTAGGTAAGCTAGCCGCTGCACGTCCAAAGCTTCCGGCTACTTACTTCTATAACACAAGAAGCTGCCAACGACCTCTCCATTGGGTGGACCTATTTCTCTTAGGTGAGCAACGTGCGTACTGAGACAGCGACAAAGTAGTTTTCCCTTATTTAGTCTCGCGTGTAAACTTAAGAGACCCAATTTCACAAGTACGCCCACCATCCTGACATTAAGGCAACAATTCGTGGCGGCCACAGCAATTCATCTCGATCGCTCATTCAGTGGAGAACAATGCGCACGTGCTCAAACATTTGGTGACGTAATAGTTTTGTCCATGTAATAAAAAGACGGAAACAGGCCGCACAGATGTCCCCGTTCCAAAATAGCGGCATAATAGTAAGAATTAGATTTAGTCTCAGTTCATATAAATTAATTTATTTATGTGGAATAGTGCTAACCTTAACCGCTAGGTCGTTGGAGAGTGGAAGAGTACAGTGACTAGAGGATGAGGGCTCCTGTTTTAAATACAAGACTGAGGCTATTCATACAGCCGTACGAAAATGAATTCGTACAAAGAACGCAAGAAATTTATGACAAGCCACAACTATATTACGAAAATGAATACGTAGCAGGTTCATTACATTTTAAATTAAATTTTTTAAAGTCTCCAACACATAAAGCATAGTTTAGCATGAAGCTGTGGAGTACACGTGTGTAAATCTATAATCTTTAGGCATGGATCAGTGTTTACTTTCGGAAATGTGGAATAAAGGCGTGTCCTTCCCTAGTTGCGTTCGAGCATTCCTTGCCATGGAAAGAGACACAGTGAGAAAAAGCTTGCGTTTTGGGACAATCTCCCATTCTTCTGAAGGGAAGGCCCTGCCGTGCTTGTGCACAGGTGATCAAATCCGGAGTAAGTCGGGTTCAATGTACGCCTTTACTTACCTTAACTTGAACCTTCCGCTACCTTTGCTTGAACAAAATAAAAAAGATCACACGAGCACTTAGGTTCAAAGCTTACCATCAGCCTTATTTGCCATGACTTATGTCTTTTTTTTTTTACTGGTGCATGGTTTCTGGGTTTTACTGGTTTATCGGCTACAGAAAATATAACCAATAAAGGTTCCTCCAAGCAAAACTAAAAGCCTGTCTCCTTTGCATCACACATTTAGGCGTAGCGGCGAGAACAAACAAAAGAGGGCAGGCTCTGACGCACCATCAGCCCTGACCCTATCTGTGTTGGCCGAGTGAAAACGTTTTAGCCAAGTGGATACTAACTACATTGGTGAGCCTCAGTTCAAAGACACGGCCCTTCTTATCCATCTCAAACCAAGACAGCTTCCTCCAGATATTTTCTGGTTTTGATTTTTATTCTTCGATCTTTTAAGCAGCCCGCATACTTTTCCAAGGAGTTAGGAACACCGCCTTTTCATTCCGCGTCTTCGGAAGTGCGGGTGCACGATGCATTGAAGGGCGTCCTTCCTCGGCACAAAGGAAGCCAAGAAGAGGAAGCGTTAATGCACAAGTCTCAGGGCGTAGGCACTTCATGCATGTTCATCGGACGTCCGCGCGCTTCAAGAGTCTCGCGCGACCTCTTTGAGATTCCAGGTGATTCCGAGCTTCCCCGGACGAGCTCTCCGTGTTGGCCCGCGTCGGCCTGCTTCCGTAGTCACCACGCCGGCGTCTTTCCCGAGCCTCACATGGCCGCCAACACCCCGAATTATACCGCGGCCAGCGGGTCGCCGGTTAAATAAGTCGGCAGGTAGGCACAGAGGCGTCCATCGGTACCTAGTCAACCAGCGGCAGCCGATCGCCTTACGCGCGCTGATTACCGAATCTGCGGGGAAAAAAAAAAAAAAAATGGCGCGTGCACCATTCGCGGCCCAGAAATTGCGCGACTGGCGCGCACGACGCCCACAACGAGGTCATTGGGGAAAAGGAGCGACCACCGAGGGCCGAGATGGGGTCCAACAAAGCGCCCCTTCGCTTGAGAAAGGTCGAAAGGGCGAAGCACGACTCGAAGGGCGCGGAATGCGCGGCAGAAGCGGATAGCGCATAAACGAACTGACGAAAGACGCGACGCTTGCTGAGGGCCTGGCCTTCCCCCTTCCTCAACAGTCCCCCTCCCACAGCGATCGGATCGTGACGCGTCGCTTCGGCAGCATCAAGAGCCCGCGGTGGTTCTTCTTTGCGGAGGAGGGACTCTTTCCTGGTGACCTACTGCTCCTCACGGGGACTCACTGCGCCGCTGGGGTGTTGCGGGAGACTGGCGTCGGTGATGCGCACGCGACTCTTACTATGAGTGAGTTCCTCTGCGAGTGTGGCGAGCGTTGCGGCAAAAAGGATCACCCCCTTCCTTGGCCCTTCGTGTCCGCGCGCAGACGCATCTGAAGGATCCTGACATGATCCCGATGACTCGAAGGCGCCATTGGGTCGGCTCGTCTCCTCGCGCGCGGCGTAGGCAATCGAGGCCTAATCCATTAGAGCGAGGCACGTGTCTGCAACGGCTTTGACATGCTGCCCGAATGCGAGCATTAGCCAAGTTACGGTCCCGTTTTACTTATTTTGGCGGTGGGATCACGCGTCTTGTGCCTGCCCAAGCTGACCCTTGGTTCAGTATCGGCACGAACGTGCAACAGAACGCGTTTTCTTTCTAAATAACTCATTCGCAGTATGACAAGTATTGAATGTTGCATACTAGTGTACTTTCAGATGTGGTTGCTGTGGTGTTGGCATTATGGACGGCATTCAAAAATGTCGCCGCATCACAAATAAACTGGGAGCTAACTCCCGGGCATATAGGGCATCAAATATGAGCTTGAACTCGTGTACAGTCGTGCGCAAAAGAAAATGGAGAGACTAAGCAATTTGACGGAACTGCGTGGTAAAGTTTTCTGACGGCTCAGAGGATGTTTTCGACATATATGTAGAGAGGTGCGTCTGATATAGCTGCTGCTTGCCGAAGCAGATTCATCAGACGCGCCTTTTTATACAGGAAAACAGTAATCGGCAGTGGTTCGCGTGTCCTCTACCCGCCGCCGAGGCAAGACGCTCGGCTACTGATCCGGAGTATACCGGATTCAAACCCGACCGCAGCGGCCAAGTTTCCATGAAGGCGAACCGCAAATGCGTCCATGTGCTATGTGATGTCAGTGCACGATAAAGATCCCCAGGCGGTCCAGATTATACCGGAGCCGTGCACTACCTCTTTCTCTCTGACCACGTTCAATCCAGCTTTCCTTCCTCCATTTACAGAGCTGTTCGAGTGATGTGTGACAGATACTGCGTCTTCCGTTTCCTATAAACCAATTTACTTTTTTAAATGTGTAGTCTCTTAATTTCGTACAAGGCTGTACTTAACCAGAAGCGCAGGCACGGCAATAAAGAGGCAGCTCAAATTGGAAAAGGGTTCAAGACAAAAATGTCGTTCTGCTCGCCGAGGTTTCGGAAAGAGGGGTTGGCCTCGCCTAAGTGCACCCGAGCAGTATGCACGACAGGTTGCAGGTACTTTCCGGAATACTCTCGCTAGAGACGGTGCACGAAAGCCCCGCCATTATCGCGATATCGGTCAAAGACACATCTCCCCCATTACTTCGTTACGCTCGACAACTTGGCCGACGAAGAATATCTGTAAGGCGCCCGGCATTCACAGAGGGCAGTACGATCTCGGGCGCGAATTAACCTCGAAACAATGCGTTTCCTTCGCGTGCCCTTTTCATGAAGGTCGCGTCATTTATGGCCCCACAAGCTCTCAGGTTGGAAGGCGAGCCGGTTCAGCAAATTCTCGGTCCGATTTGGTCCACTGGCTTCTCACCTCAACGGCTTCGGGCGTTCAAGTCGAACGTGGCAACAGAGAACGCAAGCAACGGGTGCTTGAGACTGTTGCTTGCGCCATCTATCGTTCTCTATCTCCATCCTGTTCGCAATGTATAGCGTAGCGTAGCGTAGCGGCGGCTTTGAAAGCCAGATGGCGTGACACACCGTTCCAAAAGGGTTTACTGTGGCATCCCCGCCTGTCTGGTCATTACTCAGTCCTCGATACAAAATGCTTTCCCACGGTCACGCTTGCTTGAACAAATAGTATTCTGGTTCCTCGCGTAGAAGGTGTGGGTACAACCTGTCCGAAATGAACGCGCTTGACGTTTGTGCACGACTGGGGTGCTGATCCCTCACCATTACATACCAATCACTCCATCACAGCAGAGAGGCTAGTGGGCAGTAATGGCAATTCGGAAAACTCAACCAGACAATTAAAACAATAATAAGTAATTAGCCTACGAGCCTCCCGGAAAGTAACCACATAAAAACGGATCAGACATTCACGACAGCGCGAGCAGGAATCAGAGAGGCGCCTGTTATATTGTAAGCATTTCATTTTTCCCTGATTTTATGTTTTAAGCCTTGCTTTCGTAGTTAATCACAATATATGTTTGGTCTTCTGTCTCCAATATACGGAATCAACGAAGCGAATAGTACAGCCTTCGTAAGGTTCTCTCTATAATATCCTTATCACGCTGTATTTATAGTCAGTGTTTTGACGCCTTGGGAACCCTAAAACCAATACCAAAGTACGCAAAAACGGAACTTTGAGAGCATGAATCGACTCAAGAAAGTACTCGATGAGCGAGTAGAGAAAGAGGAGGGCGAAAGACTAGCGATAACTAGCACGCGGTGCTCACATCTGTGTTCTTTTTGTGGGGATGCACGTATTGATTCATGTCTTAACAGGGTACAAGTTTTGCAGAACGATCACGGTTCCTACACTTGCTCTTCGCGCGTTAAACAGTTGAGTAGTGCCGACACAGAAACTGAGTTCAGATCAATAAAGGCAAGAATTCGAACAGCTTGCTATGAAAGCATCTAACTTATGATTGGCCAGTACACCACCACTTCTTAGTAAGCACAGTCATATGGTTAGACAAGCGAGGTATCGCCTGCCAATCGCTACCTGTTCACACACGTCTGAACAGTCTTACATGAACGCGGCTACGATAGTGACAGCAATCATTTAGCGAGCTACAACGAACTGTTAATGGGACAACTTGTGGCCACAACGACATTGCAAACGCCAGCGGCGTAGTCCCGGTTGAAATACATTACTCGAAGTGCATGGTCGCGCCGTGGCGTTCCAAATTGCAATGGCGGCGGCCGGGCGGCTCGATCACCTGTGACGTTACGCCTGGCCTCGTCATTTCCGGTTGAGCGTTGGCTATGGTTCCGCAGCGGTCGCCGCACCGGAGATTACCATCGCGTGCACTTTTGTTTTCTCCTTTCAAGATGGCAGATCAAGCGAGACACAACACAGAGAAGGAGCTGCGGCGGCGAGGAAGCCTCGCAGGGTCAATCGTTACGCTGGAACTATTTTTGCTCCCCTCCTCCCCTCTGGAAGGCAGGCACCAGCATACTACGCATGCGCTCATGGTGGGTGCTGCTACAGAAGCTTTCGCATCTTTCACTTTGTAATCCACATTTAGCCGAGCGCGGCGGGTCCGGCAAAGCGGCCACAGCGCAACGAACTCTGTTCTAAGCAGAATGTGTATTATTTGGTTTGTATACCCTGCCAGCCTAGTTATTTTTTAAGTTTTTTTCATTGATCCCTGATGCGATTTTATATTGCCTTCTTTAATAAGTTACTGAAAGAAAATGTCGTGCTCAAAAAGAAAAGGAATACCAATCGACATAACGCTTTCGTCATTGAGTACTTATCTTCCGCAGCTCGAAATATACGAAAAAGCAGATTTTTCGTTTCTTTACGTCACCGAGGCGCTATAGAAAAAATGCATTACGTCCGCATATTAGTCTCACCCATTGTCCACATAAGGCATCCTAGCACCAGTTGAAGTGTGTTAGGATGCCGCTTAATGTCTACAACCTTTACTGTGTGTACAATGCATTCGTAGTCCGGCATAGATTCATTGCAGTCACAGAGGTCAACGTCGACCACCGCCTTGCGAAGTCGAGATGCGTGAGACATGCCTTATCGGCGTAGAGGGGACGTCAATGTGAAGGAAAATGCGATACTCATCGACAGACTATTCGATCGTGGCTCGGACAGGTTGGCGGCCTCCAGAGACAAGTGCGAGCTCGTTTTCACTTCCTTTCCCTGGCTGGCGTTCGCAATAAATCTCGCGCCAACGGAAGTGGTCGGGGCGCGTTTACGTCCGCGTCACGTTGGCCTACACATCGGGTAGAAAGGGTAAGGGAGTACGAAGGGGAAAAAGGAGGGGGGGGGGGGGGGCTAACAACTTGTCTTTCATGGCTCTCCAGAACGAGAAGTGGCGCCCGTTGCCTTCCCGAAGTCGTCTTATTTCCAAGGCACCTATCAGACAAGTCGTGGACGTGGAAAACACCCTGTGCAGGTTTCGCTTCTGCATTAATGATGCGCAGACACGACAGGCTCGCATCGGCGCGATGACGACACATGTCACATTAACTAGCGTCACATTCCGCTAAATCTTTCACCATTAACGCTAGTTCTATCTCGGTCGCTATACGTAACTTTGGGGGCACGTGTGGGCACCCTCTTAATAATTTTCCTAGGCCTCAATTTACGATAACTGTTGCGCATCAGCTTACAACTGCGACACAATGCCTGTAGAGAGCGCCGATATTTGAAGTCCTCGCTCGCAGTATTCGATTTACCAACTCGATCTGACATCTTGTAGAAGTAGATAAGTATGAGTGCAGCCAAGTAGGCTTGCACGGTACCGTTAGGGCTGAGAAAAAAAAATACAGGACTGCGCTTAAGTCTGCCTAGTAGCGGAGGACTGTTTTCACTAACTGCGTCGTCATTGTCATGCCTACTGTAATCATCATCATCATAATCACAATTGCTACTATCATCATTAATAACAAAATGCGCAGTCATTGTCGTTACTACTACCATCATTATCGTTTCTACTATCAGCATAATCAGCAACTAGCTACATCGTCATTACCATCGCTACTATCATGCTCACGCTAGACAAGGAGAGTTAGATCGGCTTCTCACGAGCTCGGCTTGGTTTAGGACCACACTGCAATTTGTCATTGTGAACAGGAAGTAAAGAATCAAGACCCGGTGTGGCGTAGTGGTTTTCGCGCTCGGCTGAGGATCGAAGAGATAGCGGAAACAATTTCTTTTTTTCGTGCGAACATTACTGGCGAGAATTTTTGCTTCCCATGAACCAAGAAAGGATTTCGCACTAAAAAAATAATACGAAACGCATGCGAAGGTCACCGTGTTTCTGTACCATCCTTTTCATTGTTCTTTTTATTTTCGGCATCGCTACATGAAGCTTCTGCCGATGTTCTAGCCTTCACTTTGTGTGCAAGCGAGGACGTTTGTGCAGTTAGTCAAAATGGTGAACGAAACACAGCCGTGTTCTGCGGCATTCACTGTGCGGCTATAGCCTAAACACACACACACACACACACACACACACACACACACACACACACACACACACACACACACACACACACACACACACACACACACACACACACACACACACACACACACACACACACACACACACACACACACACACACACACACACACACACACACACACACACACACACACACACACACACACACACACACACACACACACACACACACACACACACACACACACACACACACACACACACACACACACACACACACACACACACACACACACACACACACACACACACACACACACACACACACACACACACACACACACACACACACACACACACACACACACACACACACACACACACACACACACACACACACACACACACACACACACACACACACACACACACACACACACACACACACACACACACACACACACACACACACACACACACACACACACACACACACACACACACACACACACACACACACACACACACACACACACACACACACACACACACACACACACACACACACACACACACACACACACACACACACACACACACACACACACACACACACACACACACACACACACACACACACACACACACACACACACACACACACACACACACACACACACACACACACACACACACACACACACACACACACACACACACACACACACACACACACACACACACACACACACACACACACACACACACACACACACACACACACACACACACACACACACACACACACACACACACACACACACACACACACACACACACACACACACACACACACACACACACACACACACACACACACACACACACACACACACACACACACACACACACACACACACACACACACACACACACACACACACACACACACACGCGCGCGCGCGCGCGCGCTTGCTTTCGAATTTTCTTTGGCTGATGAGATGATGACGCGAAATGCTTTGTCTTGGCCCGAAGCATTTCGCATATGTCAAGACATGCGTGATGTCTAGAACAGTGAGACCAGAAGGACCTTCTCTTCATTACTGCAGGATAATGAAGTAGAAATAATTTTACATTAAAGAGGCTCCTTTACAGGCAGACGCACAATGTTTTCCATGTTTATTTATTTTATTAGTGCAAACATATTAAACCTAATTGCGTAATTGTTTGGTATTCAAATATCATATTCGCGTGTTACTATTAATGTAACTCATCGGCTCACAAGATTCGACTATAGTTAGGCTTGGTTAAGGCGACCGAAAATAAAAATAATCAGGGCAAATAATAAGGTCATGTCGTCCAACACGCAATACACGTATGGTCTACCAAATTGTCGAATGCCTAATCTCTAACAATATCCTCAAATACAAATGCATCCATCTTTGGAGAGTGCGCACATATTGATGCTACGTCTGTTTGACCCACTCACAGAGCACTGTTGTTCCAGTAGCTCTAGGGCGTGCACACTAGAAACTTTCTGCCAGGTACACGTTCAAAGTGTTCAAAGTACCCACGCCCTCCTCTCAACATCGAAGGTAGGTGGGCGCCGAGCTAGCGATTCTAAGGGTGCGTCAAAGTCAAACCTGCCAGCGAAACTTGGACGGCGAGAAGTAATATCCATGCAATTCAGAGTTTAATAAGAATGCCGGAGTCTTCACTGGGATTCATTGTCAGTTGTTGCAATACGTCGAATATGAATGAAAAAAAAAAAAAAAGGAATCTAGAGAGACGCAAAAGCATGTTAGTAATAAGCGCGATGGCAAGTGGACCACTAGGCGCAAGACTCGAGCAAGAGAACAACGCCCTGGCCTCCGTACACTCGATCGCCGTGGAGCCATAGGCATTGGTGGACCTCGAAAATCAAAGAGAACGCTCCATGAAGCCAGGGCCGTGGCGAGGCCCCCCACAGGGAGCGCGAAAGCAACACTTAGCGAAAAAGGAGCCAGCCCTCTGGGCAGATGTAGGCCATGTCTTCGAGACAGCCCCGAATCCTACGTGTACACTCGCGCGACCTCCATCACCAGCGCTACTCTTCAGCTACTTACTTTTGTCCCCGGGCGCCTCTCGCTACGGCGATTAGAGAGCGTTGCGGCATGCTTCATTTCGCGCGCCATTCCTTCCTCTCATCCCGCCACTCGATAATATCCTCCTATAGCCACCGTTTGATCACGTAATCCCTCCAAGGAAGGAGGAAAGTCTCATTTTCCTGTGTCTTCACGTGCGAACCAGCGCTTGCTCCAAACAAAAGCGATTAGAGGAAAAGGCGCAAAACTGTAAGCTGGAACCGGTTCAGGAAGAGTACACCAGCAAACACCAGCCACATTACGACACCGATCGGATTAAAACCGCCATCCGGGTTTAGGTTTTCCCCTGTCGTGGTGCGCGTGTATCACTTTTCCGCGCTTAGTCGCGGAATTCTCGACATCGCATCGACATCGAGCATTAACACTCGCGCATTATTGGCCCCTTGCTTCCTTTAGAGAGTTGTATTTTCACCCGGCTTTGACAATGACGACGCGGTTCAGTTGGCCAGAACAAAGCAGCCGACGCAATGGACGCCCTCATCTCTGGCTGCGCTGCCGGCTGTGTCCGCGGCGCGGTTTCCCGCCGTTCAAGGCGACTTCGCGTTCGTGTACATATATCCTTATACCACTCGCGCGCGAGCCTCGCTGCTTGTAATGCGGAAACAATGACGACCTTGCGATCGACGGAGCTCGCCTCACGTGGAACAAAGGACTAAACAGAGCGTTTTATGCGCGCCGGCATTCCACACCGAGTGGCGGAGAGCGCGCGCTATAGCATGCCGGCACGAATTAACAATCAACACAGCAGAGCGTGCCGCATGATTTAATGAGAAGACCGGCAGATACGCCCGCCGCGTTCCTGCGGTTTATACGCAGGCGGTGGGCAGGTGATGCTCCTTTTGTGCGGGCCTTCCCCTTTGTTCCCACGCTCGGCGCTATCCGGCTACTCCCCCTCCTCACCGCAGACATAGCGATAGAAGCGCAGGTACCTCGTTCGAAGATCGCTTCGTTCTTGTTCATGCTGATTATGCAGCCGCTGTATTTGCCGCTCTTTTCGCTCGGCAAGTTAGTCACTGAACACTCGTGTGCATTACGTGCGTATACTTTGTGATACGCAGCCATCGCAGGGTCAGCTGGTTGAACTGTTGTCATACGTTTTCTTCCTGTCTATGAGAATCGGCCTCGTCGACTTGAAACTGAATATCAGGCGCTCATGGCAGATTCTATTGCAGTTTGGAAGGGATAAAGTCTCCATATGAAGTCAGTGTCTACATTGAAAGTAAGTCAGCGTCGCTACCTGCAGCGTGTGCGCAAGTTCTCATAGTGTGATTTGTTTCTTTGCTTTATATTTCGTGAATTCGATTTTCGACCTCTAAATGCGCAGAATCACCGCAAATAAGTGCTGTCTGCCGCAGATGCTGGCCGCCTCAAGTTTTAAACTGACCGACGAAAGAGAAACGGAAAAGAACACAAATCGCTGGCGGTGGAAGGAAAGGGGGGGGGGGGGGGGGGGTTATCGCGGTTTCCTTAACCTGGAGGCGCGTTACCCGTGACTGCCGAAGTTGCGGTGAGAATTGGCTGCTAAGCCGCGGCGACGGAAAGGTGGTCGTGGGGGCGGCTCCCGCAGTAGCTTCGTGATCGCGCTGCCTCCGCTGGCTAACGATTCATTCATAGGCAGCGCTCGCCCACCGAAGCCGCTGCTACCGCGGCAGCGTCGCTGGCTTTCCCGGCGTTTCCCTCATTAAGGCACGTCGGCCAACCCTGACGGGAAAAGCGATCGGCCACAGCACTCGCGCCGTGTCCGGAACTAATGGCCGAGGCAGGGGGCGCCGTCTCCTCCGATCACAGAGCTGCGACTGTAGTGCACCTGCATCACCGGACGACGGCCATGTCATGTACGATGACCGGGTGGTACTGCCAGAATGTCAGGAGTGAAGGCGGCCACCACTTCAGAGGCCTTACGCAGTGAAAGAAACAAAATTATTGGGGCACGTTTCAGAGCACAAAAGTGCGTGAGCCGGATAACAGGGCGCATTGCTCGGCATTCTAAATCGCATATATACGAGACTGCTGTGTACACATAGTGAGCGCCCAGCGTTGCTTTATAGATTTTTTTGCAACATAGCACTAAACAGACAGGGACACAGCGAGACACACGGGACGGGCGCTCGCTGTGTCCCTGTCTGTTTAGCGCTATGTTGCAAGAAAACCGTCCCCAACTCGCCCAAGCTTCCATTCTGGCATGCTTTTATAGATACCGAGCTAGTGTACACATCTAGCGTTGCTTTATAGATGCCGACACATGCTGCAGTGTTTTCACCGTGCACTGCACAGTTACTTTATGGGACTAGCCCTTATGCACAGAACTTAGAGCTACAAAGCCAGTATCCAACATGTTCATTCTTTACAACAGTTGTGGGATGTGTCGGCACCAGTGCTTCATCTGAAACATTTTCGCAGGCCGTCACGAATTCCGAATTCACAGGTGTTAGTCGGTAGTGAATGGTCGCTAGTGAACGGCGCTTTTATCTTCCGTGTCTGATTGCTTGCTAGGTGTCACGGCTTTCATCGAATTGTCAATCACACCTGAAAGAGTATGTTATTACACGCTACCCTTTATGAATATTATTTTCTTATTCCAGTTTTTCTTCTTTGCCCATTGATAGTCGCCATCTTCGAGATCAAGTCGACGAGCAACATCCGGCCGGCATCACCGCCCCTTCGAATGATTATTTTTGCAGTTTTTTGTCTTATCAGCCTTTACGCCACTGATGCGCTCCGCGTCGGCGATTGACAATAGCCTGTTTAGTTGTCATGACGAAATGCACTTCCAGCTAACCGCGAAAAAGGATTTGGTCATGCTCAAAAGTACACCTCATTGTACCCAGGCATCACAAACCAATGGCCCAACAATGGTAGTGTATTGCCAACTGTCGGCCCAACATAGGGCCAGTGCGCTCCCAACAGTGCTAATATTGCTCCATGGTGGTACTGCCTGGGTAGCGATAGATTTAAGAAGATCGTTTAGCACAAAATTCTGGCGTCGGCGTTGGGAGCGAAAAGACATAACCATGCCTCTTGCAAGTGGTTGTCGACAGATGTCATGGCCGGAGAATCTGAATGGTCGACGTGTGTGACGTCACGAGACCACGTGACGCGAGTTATCAGAAGCTGTCAACTCCTATCCTCTTTTCGGAAGCAAGATGTGGCAAGAAAATCGAATCTTGGACCCTTCTATTCTGAGCCAGACACACTGCTCCTAGGCCACGCTGAAACTTTGGTACGCGCTGATTGAAATGGGGCTTTATGTCTGTTGTACAGGGTCGTCCACTCTTACTGGTAACACGCGAGCACGTGGCCGCTCTCTTCGAATCGCCAGTGCGTTGGACCTGACTGCGCATGAAAACAAAATAGCAGCCGATGTCAAGCACCCCCTCCAGCGCCCCCTGTGCCTGAGTCATTCTGCTTCGATGCCAGGCCGTGTCGAGGTAATTGCGGTTTTAAGAGAGCGACCACCTCCTCGAGTGTTGACCCTAAGAGTGGACGTACTGTACCTAATATGGCAGCTTGTGACTGTGTACATGCTAAGGAGTATGTATATTCACCAAAAGAAAGCTGTTTGTTATTTTTGGTGCGAAACATTATTCCTCTGATTTGTTGTATGCAGTACAATGTTTGCCCAACGTTATTGCCGTGCAGCTTTCGTAGGGCCGCAAAATTAGAAAGGAAAAAAAAAAGCGGTGCTTGCACTATAGCAGGAAAAGGATATCCCTCTAATATGGCCGTCCTTCTGGTCGGGCGCACTCATGGCTTCCGATGCTCTGGGGCAGTCCGCGCATTTAAGATTTCCTGATTACTAGAAAGCAGCCCCCTTCTTTCCTCAACGACGTAGAACGTAATGTTTATTCTCTACTCAGCACTATAACATCATTCGCATGCATCCAGCTAGCCCTGAAAAATCCAACTCGAAGTCTGTTCGCTCACAGCGGCTGAGAATACAGAAAAAAAAATTAAGCCTCGTGGAGCCATTAAAGAGATCCCCGACGGTCGCGACCGTCGGGACAGTGGGCGTGGGAAAGGCAGAATAGCGAAAGAAGAAAAATAAACTGAAGGTAAACTCAGGGAGTCTTAACTGCGGGGGCTGGAAACGTGCAGCCATCGGAGAGCACCACGCGAATGTGGCAAGAAAATGCCTACGCAGTTCATTCTCTCTCGACAAAGCCTTCAAGTGGCTGCTGCCGGTCGCGTCTGCCGCAGCCTACGTCGGCGCCATTGTTGCAACCATGGTCCTTCTCTCTCTCTTCCGCGATTTCTCTTCTACTGCATCCTCCTCCCGCAGCATTGTGAGCCACCTCACAATCGCCGGCGGTCAACGAAAGGTCGAGACAAAGGAAGTTTTCACAACTCCGCACTGCGAGGAGGAAAGAAAAACTGCGGGGAGGGGCCGACTGGCAGGTAAACGGCCATAAAGGAGCTTTCGCAAATTAGCGCCGCAAGGGCACCTAGTTTCTTCTTTCTTTTAGTTTCTTTATTTCTTTCTTTTTTTTTTCAACGAGAAATCAGTTCGCTTCAGTTCATTCCTAACACTCATATGCACTGACGAAATAAATATAGACAAGAAACACCTTTATATAAAGACACAATAAGCCAACGTCGTCATCGGCGTTCTTTACCCATTTACGCCGGAGCGTTTTACATCTTGATGACGTGAAACGACCAGACAAAAACATTTTCACTGTCATGGGTTGCAGAGGAGCGACCTATTTCTCTTCACCTACCGCATTAGTATTGGCGTGGTGGTGGTAAGAACTTGGCGAAGAGAGTGAATAGCGTGGAGCAACTCAGTGTTTGCCACTTGTTGCATGCCGGTTACCCGGGTAACTTTATTTCGACATGTTTCTGCCAACAGCTTCTTCCAAAGCCTTACTATCGTTTCCGGGATACCAACACTTCCTTTCGGCGATGAGCAGACTAGCTTCGGAGCAGCTGCCTTCGCGAGTGAAGGACCCGCGACAAAAATGTACAGCAATCAATACTAATCGTATGATGTACTCCCTACACTCATTACCTACACCTGCACTGCTTGATTGAAATCAGTAGTTGGTTTGTGGGGTTTAACGTCCCAAAGCGACTCAGGCTATGAGAGACGCCGTAGTGGATGACTCCGGAAATTTCGACCACCTGGGGTTCTTTAACGTGCACTGACATCGCACAGAACCCGGGCGCCTTGCTTTTCGCCTACATCGAAAAGTGGCCACCGAGGCCGGGATTCGATCCCGCGTCCTTGGGAACAGCAGTCGAGTGCCGTATCCACTGCTCCACCCAGGCGGGGCAGATTGAAATCAGTGAATAAACATAGTTCTTATTGGACAATTTCTGTTTGTTTCTTTCGAAAAAAAAAAATGAAAGGTCTCCCACGAGAATTCAGGGCATGGCTTATGTCGCTTAGTCATTTATACTATGATCCATCTAAAAATGGCACATATAAAACAGAAAAACACAGGGAGAACAGGAACAAGACAAGAACAGGACAAGAGCGCCCATCCTATTCTATGTTCTTGTGTTTTATGTGCACCGTTTTTAGACGGATCATGACCAACTATGCCGACTGTCTACTTTACTATGCAAGGTGTGGCGCGTAATAATGCGCATAGGAAGATATATCGATTTCACCTATCTGTTTATATCACCATCCCCGGCTTAAATACACCTATTGTAAGGCAAAGGCCTCTTCCGTATCTCTTCAACTATCGCTGATTAACCGTGTCACTAATTAATTGTCACAGATTAACCGTGAAATTGCCCTTCTTGAGAAGTCGTTGCAGGAGGAATAAGATATTAGCAGTAAGTTTTATTTGCGTATTTTGGCTGAATTATGTATAAATGTCACTTGTAATATTAAATCTTCAGTTCAAAGTCAGCGTTCGTATTTTTGTGTGGGTTAACGTCATCATCTTTTTCGCGCTGTTAAATAATGGTTAACCTGATCCTGTGCCGGCTGCGACAATTTTATCCCCGCAAACTTCTTGATCTCGTCCTCCCACCTAACCTTCTGCCTCCCCATGCTTCGCTCGCCCTTTCTTTGAATCCAGTTTGCTACCTTAACGGCCACTCGTTATCCTCTCTTCGCACTACATGCCTTGCTCATGCCCATTTCTCTTCTTGATTTCGGCTTGAATCTAATTAACTCGCGTTTGTCCCGTCACCCACTCGGCATGCTTCCTGTATCTTAACGGTACACCCACCATTTTCCCTTCCAGAGTTCTCTGAGCGGCACTCACTTTAATGTGGCATACTCGAGGCTCGCAATGTAAGCACATTTTAACCACGTGCTTCCAGCTTTTGTATGCACTTAGGGTCGACTTCATTGCGAAGCAGTCTTTTCCGTTTCGCCTTACCGAGATGACAAATCGAGATCTAAGAATATTAACACCAGCCTTCGGCCTAACTATGTCCCAATAAATTTAAAAAGATTTGTCGTGAAAAGACAGTATTTATCGGACCAGCTAGTCGAGATCAAACGAAACTTGGCGCGCAGTGAAAAATTCGAAGTAGGATATTGAACACCTTACGCACAAAGATCCGCCAGCCGTGTGAAGGGTAAACTGTTTCTTCATTAATGTACAGTACCTTCTACGAAATCTCGCCATGAAGCTTTTAAATACCTTTTTAATTTACAATACTACGGAAAGAGCCGATTTCTAGAAGGCTCACGCACGCCGCTGATCTTGATGTGGAATAATCCAACAAGCCAACAACTAAAAATGTGCACATCCATTTATTCAACGAATCTACAGAAACTAAACTTCCTGTTACGATATTCCGGACACCGCATATTTAGTTAAACCTCGATGCACCTTGACCTCGGCACTTTTGTGCTGAAATACTTTGACTCGGCCGATCGCTTGGAAACAGATCACATTGGATATATATTTAGGTCAAACTCACGTGAACGTATGTTTTTCAAGAGCCAAGTGGATTTTTCGGACTATCGAAATGTCGCTTTTTGACTGCTTGTTGGTTGGTGCACAAATTGAGCTCCATACGTTGCACGTTAGGCTTGGTTTGGTTTTTACGGTTTACCGCCCCAAAGCGACTCAAGCTATTCACTGAAAGACGCCGTAGTGGAGGGCTGCGGAAATGTCGACAACATGGGATTGTTTAATACACGCCTTGCTTTTCGTCTCCACCGAAAAGCAGACGCCGGGGTCTGGATTCGATCCCGCGTGCTTGGATTCAGCAGCCGAGTACAGTAATTACTGAGCCATTAAGGAGGGGCTCACTGACATTAACCTGCAAAACGTGGATTTGTAGCGCATTCGATACGGAGCTCGCCAGGGAGCTGCATTTAACTCCAGATGCACGCGAAGTTTTCTGGCATGTATAGCTCTCCCTCTGAAGGCTTCGGGACTTCCACACAAGGATCCCCGCATAAGTATTCGCTCTCATCTAATCCTTATCGACAATGAGCAAGGAAAAGAAATGAGCGCGCCAAAACGATAGCGCTATTTATATGATGCCCATCAAATGAACTGGGGCCCACAATCTTGCAAATGCATCCTTACACGCGAGCGTCGCTAAGCACGTGCAGGTGAAACTCTGAAGGCGCACCGTGTATGGTGCGCGTTTCAGTGAAAGGCACACAGTGCTACCTATGAGGCCAAAAGCCTGATAACTGCCTAGAATGCCGCACTCACTGCAACGTCTCGGCACAATTTCTGCGGCGCACTATTTTCTTTCAACATACATATCGTGCTGTCAGGTCTCATGAGCAAGGATTTATTCATCAGATGACGGTTTGGATCGCGGCTAGGTAGTGTCAAACCTTTCGAATATTTCACTCGCTCACATGTATTGTTCGTTCAGAGAGATGCACGAAGGAGCCAAAGGTTCCTTGCCGACACCCTGGGCGTTCAGAGAGCTCGGTCGATTCGGTTGTCAGCACATGTTTTACGTGTCGCCTTTTTTTTTTTTTTATCGTATCATATTATAGTTTACGTACACCATTGAGAAAGATAGCACGTGCATTATTAAAAACAGGCGAATAGCGATAACGTCCGCAAGTTAGCATAGGGCGTTATATGTAGGCCTATATGTCTCGTCTGTCGTTAAATGCGGCGTACTCAGATGTTCGAGGACTCTGGCTCTTCTCTAAATGTTTATTGATTGGTTTATTTATTTACAAATACTGCTTTTTCTTTAAAGATGCAGCAGGGGGTGGGTTCAAGCACCATGTTTAGGCAATTATTTCTGAAATGTTTTTTTATTAATGATATTTATTGCCTCAGGGCATCAGTGGGTTATGCAATGAATGATGACGAAGTTATTAAATAAGTGGAAACATGATTAAATAACCTAAAGTTGTTTGTCGGCAATGAAAGCAAAGCGCAAAGAACCATATAAGGCATTTCATAATTCAACGCCCAATGTACGGGGCGTTATATGCACGTGAAGTCACTCTGAGGCCATCGGGCTCTTAGAGGCCTGACCTGAGACCTCAATGTCGATAGTGAACCTTTCCACAGCGCCGTAATTTCTGGAGGGACGGGACAAAGGCCGAAACCGGGGCTTACATAAGCTTGGCAACCCCGCCTTGCAAGAAAACCGAAAACGGGTCTCGGTGGGTATACGACGGCAGCGGCTCGACCAATATCAGCCGCACCCAGCGGCCTGTGTCCTCTGGCGTTGCGTAAACGTGCCGCGCGGTTTTGCCCTTTTCGCCGTCGATACGCACAGTTGCGTGCGCACTCTTGCGTAGACAACTGCGGAGCACGTGACACGGGCGTCCCGAGCTTTGGCGCCGCGCGCGATCTGCGCCAGCCATGACCGCCGCGCCGGTGAATGCGCTACTGCAAAGGTCCTGCTGCGCTTTCCGATCTGACCAGGAAGACGCGGCCCGAGGTTGATGACACAAGCAGAGGGTGCGCAGGTCGCATCATGTGCGCACCTCTGTGGTCGCCTGTGTGGTTTCGTAAATCCCGAAGACGTGAAAGAAGAGCCACTATTAGCGCACAGATTTTGCCCGGCCTAGCTGTTTGGTATATAGTATGCGGGGCTTCACGTCGCGAAGCTTTGCGCAACGAGACACGAACGTTCGACAAGCGTCCGCGCTTTCGTGTCTTTGTATCTGTGTGCCTTTCCTTCAGGTCTCCGTTGCGGAAAGTCAGTAGCTTGTCAACTAGTCACACCCTTGACCTCTGAGAGGCGTCATGGTGGAGGAGCTCTCACTAATTTCGACCACCTGATGTTGACGTCCGCTGACATTGTAGAGACGAACGCTTCTTCCATTTCGCCACAGTCCAAATGAGACCGCCGCAGTCTGGTTTAGAACCTGCTACCGGACCGGCTTGTTATCCAAACTAGATAGCCTCTGGACTGTCGTGGATGCTGCTTGCTGGCTTGTCCAGTTTAACCGGAGTAAGCCAAGCTTGAAACTGATATCGCACCCTGACCAGTGAATCTTTAGAGCGACTTTACCGAGATATATGAGCCTAGTTGAAAAAATTAAACAGAAACAAAAACGGTTTCTTTCAGCGGACGAATGAAATCACAAAATAGCCGAAATTGGGCAAAGGTATATGACGCATTCTCTATCCTCTTCAACAGACTTTGCCTATGGGCTAAAGCCGGACACGATGAAACAAATCATTTACTTTAGGCATGGTTTGAAAACTTTTGAAAGGCGCGCTTTGATGAAAATGCGCTTTTTGTGCCCTGTTGCCATAAAAAAAAAAAGAAAAAAAAAGAAAAAAAAAAGTGGGAAATTGCTGGACCATCAGATTTTACTTCCATAATTTGTTTTGCTTTATTATCAAGCGACCTGAATGCCGCACACACTTTGCCTTTAGTCGTACGGGTCGTGCCATGATTAATACAAAGTTTGGCTGTTGAACGGCTCAGGCTTCTGAGGTAGTGGAACTTCACTCACGCCACACAATGAAGTGAAAATGGAAAACAAAACGATCATGCTGAAGCACAATGAGGCAGCGTTAGGCTTATGCGTAAGTCCTCGAGGTGAAGCTGTTCCTCACCTTACTTCGGCTATAGGTAAAACTGAGAACTAGGACTGTAAACAGACCTATCAGTCCAGTGGGTTCCACGAAGCTGGATAGGTTCACTGAACCATAACATGTGGAACGCTCGTAGCACCATACTCAGCAGTGCGGAATGCTGTTGCCTGCGCAGACTACGCCATGCGAAAAGAGCGAGGCGCATAAAGCGCCTGGTTCCATAGGAAGTGAGTTTACACCAGTTTCTTTGTGGGCAATGGCACTCACGCTAGCGAAGAGCCGTACGTTCAAAAGTGAGTTGTGTTGAGATTTGTGGCGCAAAAGCAACTAAGGCTATGATGCGCCAAACACAAGGTTAAAAATGTTGGTTGTTTGATACTTACAGTTTGTGTAAAATGCTAGCGTCTTTGAGGAATCTAGATTTGTAAAAGATTAAGAAGTGATTGTTCACCTAAAAGGAGAATGGGGTGTAATGGGATGCATTCTTTATAAAATACTTTAAAATATTTTATTCTCAGTTCTTCAAGTTGTGTACATGAAATTAAAAAGTGGTTTACTGTTAGTTCATAACTTCATCTTTCGCAGAGTGGTTTGTCTTAAACAGCCGCGTTAAATGTTCCTGCTACACATAAGTTGCGCTCGCTTTTACCCTAATTGTATCTCAGAAAACAAAACTTTGGAACGCAACTAATATTCTGAAATGTTTTTATTTGACTTCGTTTCCTTCTTTATCATGGAAGTAAATGCGTGTTATCCTAAAGGACAGAGACCGAACTCGCAAATATTCTCGTAATCGTGACTGCGTGGTCTGTCTTTGTCCGAGGCCGTGACGTATTCCACCTCGTTCCTCTCCGTGACTGGCTAGCTCACGGTAACGGGAGCATCACGAAGTTGCGAACTACAAAGAGCATGGTGAATCTTGCCTCTTAGTTTTGAAAGCTCGACAGATATCACTTCGTGCACAAAACCGTGAAGAACGTTTGTCCTGGTTATATCGAAAAACAAAGAATACTCCAGATTCCGGTTGGCGTTGACCCCAACGAACACGGATTCAGCACGTAATACTAATTTCTGTATTGTGAGCAAATACAGCCTCGCGAAGGACATTTTCGAGAGAAATTATTTCCAAAACTTTCCACACTGTGCGACAGAAAAGAACAAAGAAAAAGTTCTTGAACGTTTAGAACGAACTCGTGCGTGCGATGAGAGATAGCGAGAGAGAGGGGGAAAAAAAGAGAGCCCGCACTTACTCAAACACGCCTGCTCGAGTGCACGTACAACAATAGTTTATCGTAAACCAACAGCCGTGCTGACGCATTTAACGAGCAGACCATCATAACCTTTGCGGACTTTCTAGTTACGAAGTACGAGGCACAAACACGCGCAGGAGGACGTTTCTCAAACTGTACCAGAACCAAACTGTACCATACTCTACCACCAAGTTTTCCCAAGCGGAAGGCTATATAGTTTGGAAATTCCGCAGAGCGTAAAGTGATCAGAAACAATTTGAGCATGGACTTGGGATAGAAGAGACGTGGATGGTGAGAGTGTTTTCCTAGACGCTTAAGGAAATAAGAACAAAAAACGACAGGTTGAAGCAACAAAACCAGCAACACATGGCAGCCAGTGTCTGCGACTCTGCGATCCGAGGCCGAACTCAGTAGCAACGTATGCACATATCTGTGACGTGTGCGCGTCGGAGTAGCGTTTAATAGGCGCGACAGCGAAGCCTGACTGACAGCCGTGGCGAGTCCTATGTGCCTCTCCGGTGGCCGGTTTCTTTTCTATATATCTTTTTTAATGCTGCCGATCGAGAGACAGGTCGGCAGCTACCGTCCACTACCGTCGCCTAACCTCGCAATCTCACTCTCCTGAGTCGAGCGGTCCAGCCAAGGACTCGGTTCAGCCGGGCATACTTGTAATTTCTTCTCCGTGCCGCTGCGCGAGCGAAGGACGTTCTATCGCCGGACAGCAGCGCGCGCTTGGACGGACCTTGCTGGCGCGGCCAGCCTCCTGCGCTGAGATGTCGATCGCTTCGTGGTTGTAATTGGCAAAAACAGCACCAACGCACCGCCGCTACGCTGTATATGTGGCTATCCGTGTATCCATGCCTGCTTTTCAGGCTGAAAGCGACGAAAACCGCTAGCTTCCCCTTCCCATGTATGTATGTATCGCCCGGTTCACTCCTAACCCTTTCTCGCACGTGTATGCGGATTCATTTTTGTTCGTTTCAAATCTGTGTCCACTTCGGCGTTTCACTACATCACCGCTGTGGCGGCAGCGAGTCTTGGGAATCAATCGAGCTTGACGGAGATACTGCTTGCAGAGCTGCAGATTGTTGCCCAACTTCCGGTATAGTCGAAGGAGATTTCGAGCTGCCCTAGCGCTAGCGGGCACTGAGATTTTCCGCCTTCGTCCGCTGCATATTCTTTTTTTTTTTTTTGTTCCCCTGAGCTGCCACCCGTTCCCTGCTATACTTTCTTTCCTTCACTGAGCCGCAAAGGAAGAATTTTACGTGAGAAGCCGTTTTGTTAGGAATGAGGAAGTAGGCGGTGTTCAGGTTGCGAAAGAAACGTGTACTGAAGCGGAGACAGTGGGTGCCGGTGGGCCCAAATGTCGGCGCACACACAAGCATGGCTGATATTATTTCGCTCCAAAACCAGAGAACAAACAACGCAGAGCGTGGCATGATCGTCGGTTGCGATTATAGAAAGCAAGAAACGCAATCAAGGAAAGTTCGCTGTAAACGGCAGTCTTTATTTTCAGTGGGCCAGGTAAACAAAACTGACGCTGAAATCAAAGCAACCTAAATTTTCTTGCCAGTCATACATATTTTCGGTCATTGTCCGCGCATGCTCCGTAGTTGCCTCTACGGCGTAGAGGCATTGGCGGGCATATGCGCTAACACGTTTAACAAGGACTCTAGTTTTAGGCTTTTGATTTCTTTTTTCAGGCTCTCGTAAACACGCAGCTTGAATTTTTTGACGTAAAAAAGAAAAAAAAGAGACATACGCCGGCTTGATTGTTCCGTTCAGGCAACGTACGGATCATTGATCCTTGTAAATGCACATGTGTCGCGCGAAAGGCTGCGCCGGTGCACGCATAAAGAAGCTAGCTGTAATTCATTAAAACTTCTCAACAGTGCAAATGGCTGCTCACGGACCTGAAAACGTACATTTCCATTACCAGCTCCTACCAGTTCCACCCTCTTCCTCCCCAAAAGACAACCGCAGGCGTGTTTGCTCGTTTCCGTTGTGACGTCATCCTCCTGGCCGCTCACTTCTCTGGCTCGCGTGTGGGAAAGCACAGGGTCGTGAATTCTCAATGGACGAAAGAAATAAAGATAAAAGAACAGAGCATGGAACAGCGAAGGTGGATGTGGGTGCATCCAGCTCCGATGTGTGCGTCGTCCCGGCATTCCATTCGCCGTACACCTCGACCTAGATACTTGCCGCGAGCCGCTCAAGAAGAACAGGTTCTGCAAATCGCTTCACCCCCTTCTCTCTTCCTCCACCCCCTTCCTTTCTTCTTTCGGCGTTTACTGGGACCGACTTCGACGGCGCATCGAAAGCGATGCTCCGAGCACTGCACGACGCGTGTGCGTGGGACAAGGGCTCGGAGGCGACGCGATCCGTGCAGAGACGGTGGCTTCGCCCGTGACGCGATTGAGTCATGGATCGCTTTGTGCCGCCGATGCGGAGGGGTACATCGCCTGTGAGCGCGACCCCGTTTATTGATCACGCCGCCTTACGGCGTGTGGGCCCGTGCGTCCGGCTACTCCTCTGCTTCTCTCGCTCAGCTGCGACGACGAGCTGCAATTAGGCCTGTACTCAGCAAACTGTGCGAGTTCGGCACGGGAGGTCGGCCGGGTCACGTCATGCGGGCCGGTTCATTTTTAGTCGGTCGTAAGGCCTCTAATATTCTGCTGTTGATTTAGCTTCGATTTTTTTTCCTTACTTTTTATTTACCTTTTATGTTTTTATCCTATAGCACTCTGCGCACGCGGTGGTATTGATGGCGCATGGTTCGTATGCTTCACCTCTTAGCAACGGGATAATTAACTGGGGTACGACGCACGGAGCATTAACGTAAGCATGCGAGTTTTAACTGCTTTACTTTTTAAAAGGGGGGGGGGGGGGAAGGGTATGTCTTAAGGCAGCTTTAGTCACCATAACCTGGACAAAAAGTGCCAAGAAGCTCTCCGAATCAGCGCGTTTCCCTTATTTCATCGTGGAAGTTTAGCCAATCTAAATATTTCCTTTTTACGCTTCCTTACGCCATTTTCGTTTCAATTCGCAGAATATTGAGCACAATATTTGACATAGTTTTCCTTAACCCAGCAACGAAGGCAAAGGCGGATGCTGAAATATTTGTACGGAAGTATTATCACATGCACGAATTTTCTCTGCATGAATCAGTACTTTTTCAACCAGCGTCAATAGAAGAAGGCTGCTTTGATTTAAGCGATTCAGTACCGAATAAGTTAACGTTAAGACATGCGAAGAAAGTCAACAGTCAATGAAAACACTTTGGTTTGTGAGGTTTAAAATCACAAAGCAACTCAGGCTATGAGAGACTCCGTAGTGGAAGACTCCGGAAATTTCGACCACCTGGGGTTCTTTAACGTGCACTGACATCGCACAGCACACGGGCGCCTTGCTTTTCGGATGTTTAAGTGGAACAAAAGATAACTTATTGGCCGCTGATAAGATTGAAACCCATGACCGCACGCGTCATACGCAGAGAGAGAGAGGAACCATTTAATCGAAAATATGAATTTACCTGGCTTTAAAATTCGCTTTCATGCTACTCAGCGTAGGAAACGGAATTGGATATATGAAGACGGAATGAGAGAAGTGCGGAAAATAAAAGAAATAAAAGTAGAGGGCAGATAAAACTACGACCATTAAATGGATGCTAAGGTGCATTGTAGAATAATGCTATATATAACATGAAATGATGCGGCGCATAGTCTCTCATATGGGCCTACAAAGTTCAATTTGTCATCGAGTCCTACGGGCGACATGGAGTGGTCGTTTCTTCCATTCCTGTCTTCTTTACTCCAACGAATAAGGATTGGCGAATTGATTTGACCGCAAAAATGGTGAGAAGACCCTTCAGAATTAGAACAAGCAGGTACTTCCTTAAAATATCACCCAACGATATACAGTCCTCCCGTGTTAGCATATATGTTTAGCCTAGTTTATGCGGCAAACTTTCGTGGTGGCACTGAAGACGCTCCAGGGCCGGCCTATTTACAAGTCTGTTCGAGAAACAGGTCACCGTGAATATCGCTCTCCACTAGAGCTCCGTGAAGCTCCGATATCCCACCGTTGTGCTGCCTAACAAGGTGCGCATGAATATTCCCAGGCACTCCAGGGGACATTGGGGTTTAGAAGCTAGCCTAATATTGACGCAACTTGCATTCATATTAGCCGGGGCGTGCTTAGAGACTTGACTGCCCTTCGTGGAAGCATTCACGTGCCGCGGAATCTTGATCCTACAATGCTCGAGCTGCATTTGCTGCATTTATTTTGATTTAACACACGAATTTGTCTTGGCTAGTCGATGGAAATTACCGTACACTCTTAGAAAAAAAGGTAGTAAAAAGGTAGTAACGGCTGCCGTTACTACCTTTTTTAACCGTTACTACATTTGTACGACCTTCTTAGGTAGTAACATGGTAGTAACTCCTGCTGTTACTACGTTTTTTGACTGAAATACCTTTTTACTACCTCTCTGGAAGCAGGGGTAGTAAATGTACCTTACCTGTTTTCTACCATGATCAGTAGATATCTGATACTATATACGATAGGAATATTGAAGTATTCAATACTCCTGATTACATTGCTACTCAATTTTGTTTTTATGTTTATTTATTTGCCATACCTTCAATCGCCAAGGCATTATAGAGGGGATGGGTTACATAAATGAGCCCTGGGCTCAAACTGTGCGCTGCCTTTTCATAAAAAGAAAGAAAGAAAGAAAGAAAGAAAGAAAGAAAGAAAGAAAGAAAGAAAGAAAGAAAGAAAGAAAGAAAGAAAGAAAGAAAGAAAGAAAGAAAGAAAGATCGCCTAAACTGGCTTCCGAAACCGAAACTTCGTATAGGAGGCGACAGTTAATAACGCCACAAAAGCCATTGATAGGTCAATCCGAACCAATCCGAAGTCATCAGTGGCGGAGAGGTGCGATGTCATCATGCTGCCTTTGTTGTCGTGCGGTGCGATTGTAGACGCTGTTTCCTTGCGTTGTGCTGCTTTTTTTTGTGCTGTGGTTCTTTGAATGGGCTGCAGAATTGGTGTGTGACATGTGCACTTCGATAGGTGTTCTGAATTACGTGAAGTAGTGGTAAATAGATTCACTGTCATACACCGCTTGCACCGTACCGTGGCAACGCCGGCTTCAACACGGAAGAAGGAAATGGACTGGCGTGATTGCTTGAAAATGTGAGTACGCTGCTTGAAATTATTGTTTGTTTAATGTTGCTATTGAATGAGGTACGCGCTCTTAATATTGTTGCGTGTGGTCTCAAAATCTCTTCGTAATACAACTCTTCGGAAGCTGTCGCTTTTCATGTGCAAGTTATACCCTACCGCGAAAAAGTTATGTTATGGCGTATATCTCGTGATATAATCTTGGCGGGTGTGTATTGGATGTGTTAGCGGTGAATTATTGCGCCGGGAATTCCCGCCTTGGCTGCGGCGGTGTGAACCTTGAACCACACGTGAGCGTCCCGTCCCGTGAGTGCGCCTGGGAACATGTAAACCGACAACCCCCCACCTGCAGCGTGCCTTCGACGTGGCGGCGCCGGGCCGTCCGTGTTTGTCTTATTTCGGGTGTGGTGTTTTGTTTTTTTTCCTTTTTGAATGGGCCTAGTGCGCAGCGAATAAAGCGTCCATATTTTGGTGTGAGAGTGCGCGATCACTGTACTCAGAGCAGCAGTGCGTCGTCAATGGGAGCGGGCGCTAGAAGAAAGGCGAAGTAGTGCGCAGTGCGGCGTCAACTGGAGCTGACGCTCTACGAACAAAATGTGCGAAAGTGCGAGAGAAAGTATGAAACTTTAAACAAGTTATCTTTGTTATTGTCTTATTCTTCATTCGTTTTTTTTTTTTTTTGTAACTTGTAATGTTTGTTGAGTGTTTCCTTTTCCATATCCCTCCCCTTTGTTTTTCTAACAGATGTGATCAGTATCCCAAACGAGCTGTGACCTGTGTGATCCTTTTCGAGGTAAGTGAGTGAACGAATAAGCTTTTATTTTGTCATTTATTCATCTCTTAGTATAACCATTGTGGTTCTCAACATTTAGATGAGTATTTTCTTAGTCTGTTTTAAACTCGCTTTTTTTTTCTAACAGGTGGGTGCATTAATGCGATGAGTAGAAAAGCGCGCAAAAAGCAGGCTATTGCGGTGTTGCGCATGTGTCACATTGGTCGCTGCATTTAGTTTTGGTGCTTGTGTGAAAGTACAAAAAAATACTCCTCTCTGTAAAACATGGTCGGCTGACGCCAAGGTACAAACTCGTGTACTACTCAGCCGTTAGGTGTTTAGCAGTAGATGGCGATTCGAAAGAATTATTTGAGTGACCACACGTAGTCAAATGTGCATTACAAGAGTGATTGCTTTCATTACTAAATAAGACTTTTGTATTTTTTATGAATTGTGCGTATCTTAGTGTTGTTCACATCACAGGTGGGCAGTTAGCAGTAATGGGCAGTTGCATTCGTTGATACTTTGTGTCGTGGCTTTTGATGGAAGCTTTAAAATGCTGCAGTAGTAAACAATTTCAAACCAGAAATGAAAAAGTCATTTCGCTTCCTTAATGTCTTTTATGTTTGCTGCGCTTGCAGCTAGTTTGATCTTAGAGGCCTTTATTTGCGCAGTTTTTTGGTTGCCTTAATATTGTACACACATAACTGAATACACCAGCAGTGAAATTAGTTTTGTGCTATTGCTAGTATTTCAGAAGGAGAAGTGTGACTGACATCTTGGGATAAGCAGCTTTTCGGTGCATGCACTTTTTTTGCAACTTTAAAATCAATTTGGATTGAGGTATGCAGGCACTGATCAATCAATATATTTTATGTGCTTGGAGCAAAAGGGAGAGAGTGTAGAATGTCAGGCATATTTCTGATAGTGTGAGAAAGTCACCACTTAGAAAAAAAAATTCAGATGTCCACAAGTGTGAAACAAGGCCATTTTAATTTTTTTTCACTGTGACTGTAAGGCGCACCAGTGCAGAATGCATAACCACTTGATAGCGAAATGTTCGCGAATATCTTTTTTTTTGCATATACAGAATGCAGCACATTAAACACTGTCCTAAATTCGATGCATTTCAACATAGTAGTCTTATTCAGGAATTAAAGGAAAGAACCTCAGTCCTAATTTTTCTTAAAATTAACGATCAAGTTTCTAAAAGATGAGAAAGAATGTGAGAAAACATGTTGCATTGTATTGTTTCCAGTAAGGTTATCAAAGCTGAAACTTTTTTTTTTTCTTTTTTCCGAGCATTGGGAGAAGGGCGTAAAGTGAAGGCACAAAATCAACATACAAGACTCCCCGCTCTTCAGAATATTACCTATACGCTAACCCTGCTACCTTTAACATAAAGAGAAAGCATACATGATTATGCTATTGTAAGCCAAGGCTGATTTGTGACAAACGCAGGCTGTGGCGGTGCCACTATCCATGGGTGTGGATAGTCGCTCGTGGCACCACCCTTAGATATCCAGTTGTAAAGGACAGTTTTCAGTATATATATATATATATATATATATATAATAATTTTTTCACAGTGCATCAATGATGACTTTCGCATACCCAGATTGTTGCTTTGTCTTTCCCCTGTGGGCATACTTGATTTACTTTCCTTTTGTAACAGGCATTTCTCATGAAATACATGTTGGGGATCTTTTTGCTCCCATTAGTTAAATTTATTTATTTCTTCGTAGAGCAGGCATTTCCACACTATTTCTTAATTTCCTGTTCAGTTTTGCCCATTAGAAGTACTACAAGATAAGGAAATCAGGTTGCCTTGTTTAAGAAATTTGAACAAAATGTAGATGTGTGAAATAAATTGGACAAACAAGTTCCTGTTGGAGTTATTTAAAAATACTGGCTTTGAAATGACATCTTACACAACCTTTTTTTTGCTCTAGAATGCACCTAGTTATGATAAATGAAGAAAATTGCCATATATGTGCCATAGTTGCAGTCTGAGACTTGGAAATTTCAAACCAATAGTTTACGTGCATTCCTATGGGCGTCACTTCACGCCCTGCACCTACAAATGGCTATACCGCTACATCCTGCTTATGTAACAAACCAGCAATTGTTTATAATAATGTAATCACATATCCTGCCTCTTCACAGTGCAGGTCTCAGCCTTAACATAAACCTAAAATTTTAGAAATGGGCATTGTTTGCTAATTTTGCACCTTTATTCAAAGAGTTGTGACGATGCTTGATAAGCCGTACGTTTCATTTTTGATAACATTGTTCGAAGCAGAATAATGCAATGCGTTCACTTAGACTCTTTATTCATCTCCTCCACGAGACTAGTTCCTGAAACTTAATACAATTTATGGAGGAATTTACGGAGCGATGGGGTAATTTTTCTTTTGAGTTTTGAAGCAACCTTCTCTGTTCAAACATGCCATAATTGGGAAAATGTGTCATGTGCTTTAATTTTATGCATAACAGAAACATTCATACACATTTAGAGCACCAATTGTCTTACCCATTTTCTAATCTTAAGGTAGGTGTGCCTCACATTCATGGAGTAAAAAAAAAATTAAAAATAGCCTCATTTTAGACTTGTGGGATGGTAGAAATTTTTTCTAGGAACCAGGCTTCGAAGTTTGCCTATCATCCATATTGTGAAGTGCTTATGCCACCTCCCATTCTAAACCTTCGAAGGCAAGGTAAAGCCTTAACTGCCTTTCATGACCTTTTCATCTTTAGGGAAACTGTAAAGTCTCTCCTATACGAGCGAGAAGTAAACCATGCCGGCTGATTACTTTTGGCAAACACCGTACATTGTATTGAGGCTGAAGTCTAGCATTTTTTTTATCATGATGTGAGCAGTCTTGTTAAAGTTGCTTGCCCAGAATCCTCTTGATTGATCATAGGTACTGAATTTATAACTGTCTGTTTTCATTACTGGGAAAGGAATTGTGTGCTTGGTCTCACTTGTTGATTTTTTCCCCTCTTTATATATGCAGTTACCTGAGCACTTCAGACTGGCCAATGCCTGGAGCCTACCTGCTGCTCACCTGCACACCACAGCACAAATGAGGGACGCACTAAATCATCTACCAGCAAGCACACTGCAGTGCCCTTCTGCAAGCCATCACACGTTCAGGGATGCACGATTAAGGTCATACCCTAAACACTGCTAACGATGCTAGTATGAATGGACAGCTGCCTTGGTCTGTCTGCATTATTTCTTTTAATAATGGAGTAGGCAGTGAAAAAAAAATCATTCTGAAGCAAATCTATTTATATTGTGGTGGTTAGCAAAAACAAAACCTCATTTCATATGTCATGCATCTGAAAATTATGTTTTTGTGTTGGTTGTAAATGTCACAGCATGTATCTCACTAACTATTAGCTGTGTGAATTTGAAATGTACAGGTACCTGGAAAATACTGCAGACCATGCCTCTTGTATTTGAAATTATCCCATGAGTTTTGTAGGGAAGATGTGATAGTTACTTGGCTCCATACATGAATGCTTCAGTGACGTGCTGAAGTATGTGCAAGGTATCCCCTAAGAGTCATTAGGTGAAATGTAACAAATGGTTTTATCACTGAGTTGTGGTTTGTATCATTATAGATCCGACTGCGCATTTGACATTTTGGTTTCCACAACATTTAATTTATTTTTCTTCTAGCAGTGTTGTGCTTTTCCTTGTAACATTTAGCTTTATTCAGCCGGTCTCCACAACAGCCTTTCAGGTCTGCACTAATGCTAGCCAGATTTTGATGGTCTGTTAGATTTCTGGAAGTAAGCTTCACATCCTAAATTTTAGGAGGACACCCAACTCTGCAATATCTGGGCACAGATATGATGTTAGCTATTTGTTGACACT
The DNA here is from genome assembly GCF_055883805.1 of Amblyomma maculatum. NCBI lineage: Eukaryota > Metazoa > Arthropoda > Arachnida > Ixodida > Ixodidae > Amblyomma > Amblyomma maculatum. Next base: position 130,632,946 of record NC_139349.1, read on the forward strand.
GCAATCGAGCAAAAAGTCAGCAATAACAGTTGATTGATGCTTGTGGTCACCTGTGTAGGATTAGCAAATGACAAATGTATAGTCGACTATATGCCTGCACTTTTTTCCTCTACACTGACCATTACATACATGAAAACAATCTGGAAGAAGGCATACAATTCTTATAAAAGGCCTTTTATTTATCCCACTCGAGTTATAGGCAAAACTGTTTTCTAATCAACACTATTCAGTCCACACCAGTCAATATAATATACACCAAGGTGTCGCAAGGTATCAAGCTTTTAAAAGACAGTGTCCTAGAAGTGAATAAGACTGGGCGTGTTGGTTAGACATTGTAAATCAAAGAGCATAGCGCGGGAACAGAAACGGAGACGACGACAAGACAGAACAAGCACTAGCTTTCAACTGAGGGTTTATTGCAGAAATGATCACATATATATACACTTCGGGATCGGCAATGAATGAGAAAACAAACCATTACTATCATACAGCCACATGCTAAGCCAAGAATTCAAGCTCTTCTTATGGCAGTGCAACAGAAGCCTTGCTGACATATTTATCCCCTCTACGAGCTATCTCCAGTGCTTCTGTTATCTCCCTTGTCGGCTCGTTGCGATCTCGATACATGATGATTGTCTTTTCGAACGGGATGACAAGGTGGTTCCGCATCACATCTTCTGCAGTGCGCAGCGAGATGGCAGTCTGTAGCAATGCTGCCAACTTTTTATTGGGCTCCAGAAGACGCACGTTTAAACATCAGCCAGTCTTACCAATGTAGTGCCTTCCACATGAAAGTGGAATTTTATAAACAACCCCCCTCCTGCAGGACACGTAAGGGTATCTGTGTTTAATCGGACACCCAGCCTGCAGCGTTTGCGTAGGACAGGATTTTCTGCACAAACTCAAAAGCTTTCTTGGTGCAGTAAACAGGACATTTATGCCAGAACATTGCCCCACATTCCTTAAGTTATGAGAAACCTTATGCAGGTAGGGAATGACAACTACTTTTTCTTTATTCCTTCTTTCCTTCTTTTCTTCTCATCCGCTCGCTGTTCGTCACTCATGCGTGCCGCAAATTTCTTTCTGCGAAGCAGGCTTTCAGTAACGGAAACCATAACATGTTTAGGGTAGCTCGCCACCTGCCTACTGACACTTTCACCCATGGCTTGATCACATGACTTGCAGAGAGCGTTAGACAAAAAAGAAAGTTCTCTGCAAGTCATGTGATCATGCCATGGATGAAAGTGTCAGTATGCAGGTGGCGCGTTTGCAGGCGGCGAGCTACCCTAAACACGTCATTGTTTCCGTTGCTGAAAGACTGCATCGCAGAAAGAAATTTGCGCCACGCATGAGTGACGAACAGCGAGCGGATGAGAAGAAAAAGGAGGAGGAAAGAAGGAATAAAGAAAGAGGAGTTATCATTCCCTACCTGCATAAGGTTTCTCATAACTTAAGGAAGGTGGGGCAATGTTCTGGCATAAACGTCCTGTTTACTGCACCAAAAAAGCTTTTGAGTTTGTGCAGAAAAACCTGTCCTATGCAAACGCTGAAGCCTAAGTATCCGATTAAACACAGAGACTTTTACGTGCTCTGCAGGAGGGGGGTTGTTTATAAAATTCCACTTTCACCTGGAAAGCACTACGTCGGCAAGACTGGCTGATGTTAAACGTACGTCTTCTGGAGCACTATAAAAAGTTGACAGCATTACTACAGACGGCCATCTCGCTGCGCACTGCAGAAGATGTGATGCGGAACTATCTTGCCATCCCCTGTTTTAAAAGACAATCATCGTGTATCGACATCGTAACGAGCTGACAAGAGAGATAATGGAAGCACTAGCTCGGACAGGGGATAAATGTGTCAACACTGCACCGCACTGCCAAGCAAGGAGCTTGAATTCTTGGCATAGCATGTGGCTGTCTGACAGTAATTGTGTGTTTTGTCATTCACTGCTGATTCACTGAAGTGTATATATGTGATCATTTCTGCAATAAACGCTCATTTGAAAGTTAGTGCTTGTTCCCGCGCTATGCTCTTTGATTTACAATGAGTGGCCAAATCAGATGAGAGCTCATGAGTTGTATAGCTTAGTCTGGAGTATTTCTTTGTTTTCTGAAGCTTATTAATTATTAAAACTCATTAGCTCATTTTTTAATTGCTGGTTTCAGCAACAGAGTATTAACGGAGCGTGGTTTCAGCAACAAAGCACTCCAGCGAAAAGCGATTTTGTTCTCCAGAATGCGTCTTGGGCTGCTGAAGGGGTACAGCTGCATGTGGCACACTTTTTATTGTGCGACTTATCATTTATGGCCAGTGGGAAAACGTTTATATAAACAGTAGCTTGGTGCAAGTATTTCAGTCTGCTATTTCAAAGCAATTATTGGCACTTCTTTCTTTGAACCAAAATTGGAAGAGGAAATTGGTCTTTCCTAATGATTGTAATCAATAAAGTCAGCAGAACAAATAAAATACTGCAGGTTATGTAACACTACTCTAAAAGCCTTCAGTTATTCTTAATGAGCTTGGTCTTATTTAGCAGGTCTATCCAGCAATTTACACCTAACAGGCATCCTTTTAATAATTAGTAATATGCATTGTGACAAGCCGGCTGTCTGTTGCATAATTTTAGGATGTGAGTAATGTTTCAAATGGGCATTTTTGGGAAGCAGTTTTGAGTCTCTGGGGTGGTGCAGTGATTGCGACCCTCGACTATGCGCAAGAATGTAGGATCAAATTCGAGTCTAGGCGGCCGCTTTTCTTCGGAGGCGAAAAGCAAGGCGCCCATGGGCTGTGCGATGTTTAGTGCACAATAAAGAACCCCATGTGGTCGAAATGTTTGCAGTCCTTCACTATGGTGTCTCATAGCCTGAGTCGCTTTGGAACATTAAGCCCCACAGACCAAACTAAACCTGTTTTGAGTCTGAGTAGGAATTGCTGACGTGCTGTTTCAATTTATTGTGTATTAGTAGGTCAGTTTGATATAAGCAACACATTCTCTTTGCAGCAATTTTGGCATATTCTTTTGTGACTGACAGTCTCTTATGATAGCTATTGCTAATATCCTTTTATAGGGCTTCAGGAAGATTTAACATCTGTTTCATTTAGTTGCTATAGAGCGCACAGTTGACCAGTTTTAACTATGGCTCCAACAAGTATTCAATACATATGCGGGATATTAATGGCCAAATAATGAGCACAAAATTTCCTCATACATGAGGTATTGCTAGAAGTAGCCAAGGCAGAAGGCTAGGCAGTGTATGAGCTGGTACTTCCATTCTTCTCAGCCAAAAAACCCTCTTTTAGTTGTGATTTTTATTGTACATGTCTGTTAAATTATTGTTGTAAAGCAACTTCCATATACATATCCTGATAGTTCTTGTATGTTATTCCTTCTATCAGTTGTCATCATTATTGCTAAAGGTGCTCAAAGACACACCAGGCTCTACAAGCCTTCAATACCTTAACCTCCTATAAAGGTTTCAAGTTCAACACACTCAACTCTGGTGTAAATACACTGTCTCATATGAATGTGTGATAAGTTATAACCAAAACAGAACAAAAGTACCTGCTTTCTTTTTGAGTATTTTTCTCGTCTTCAGGCAATCTCCTTTGCACCACTTGTGATGTGGGCAACTGTGTTTTTGTTTAGAAAGTTGAATGCTTGAACTGAATAATGAGAAATAAAGTCGCATCTTCTTAGCCACACTTGTGTTCAATTTGTTTGTTTTTTCGGAAGCCATGTATGACCACTGCTTGAGTGCTTCCATCTTATGTAATCCAGTGTTCAGGTTAGTGGTTATAGCAACAAAGCAGAGGAGTTTGTTAAATGTGTAGTATTTTTACTACAGTTTATTACTGTTACAGCCTTCTGTAGGTGGTGCATATTGCTAAAATAGTGGCTGTTACTATTTACAGAGTTAGTATATGTTGATTTAGGTAGCTGCTATTACTACCTCTGAGGTAGTGTATTTTGCTAAAGGTAGTTCCTCTTACTACCTCCTATAGGTAGTAGGTTTTGCTGAAGGTAGATACTTTTACTACCTGCAGTGGTAGTGAATACTAGTAAAGGTAGTTGTTCTTACTACCTTCTATAGGTAGTAAAGTTTACTAAATGTAGTTGCTGGTACTACATCTAGAAGTAGTAAAATTTGCTGGAGGTAGTTCTGATTACTACCTTCTATAGGTAGTAAAGTTTACTAAATGTAGTTGCTGGTACTACATCTAGAAGTAGTAAAATTTGCTGGAGGTAGTTCTGATTACTACCTTCTAGAGGTAGTATATGCTACTACCTAGCAGATACTAACCTGCACTTACTAACTAGTTAGTAACATATGTGACAAGCAGTTACTACCCTAAAAGTTAGTAACCACAACTACCTTTTTTTTAAGAGTGTAGGCCTAGTTTCTCACGGAATATTCGAGTAGAAAGCTTCACTGAAAACTACAAAGGAAAAGAGAAGTTCGATTAGATCCAGCCTGCTGCCCTTGTTTATTTTATCTCCCTAGCAGTAAATGTAGCAGGAATGTTTTCAGAACAACTTATAAAATAGTTGCCCCTAATCGACGTGGCTTCTCACAATTAACGATCGCCCATCTGTGCTAGCACATGGCGGAGTTTTCCCAATATATGTGAATGAGAGCCATCACCAGTTCCTTTCATCGGGGACGTTCCATTTCCACATCAATCCCACCGCGACAAAAGACGTATTCTGATTGGCCGGCAGATTCTTATGTGATTATGAACTGATGACGTCATCAACTTTTTTGTTCTTTTCACAGCCGACAGAGAGCACCCACTATAGGTAGAGAAAATGTGGAGGGTAGTGGATATGATAGCTATCGCGACACACTTCTGTGCTCCTAGCATATAGGGGCATAGGTTGTCACGTGTTAAGCCGAGAAGGCTTCATTAGGCGCCTATAAGGACAAATTGCGAGAGAACTTTCAATATGCCCAAAAGTGGCGAGTCTTCCTCACCTGCGCGCCGCCTTTGCGAAGACCGTAGGACATAACACGAGATTCCTGCGCTAGACCGAGTCCCGCCGAAAAGAAGGTTACATCATAGCAACCTGCAACGAAATGGCGAAGCGCTGCTCTTTCTTTGCGCACTCCCACTCGGCCTGGACACTCTAACAGAATCGCAGTCTATCGAACGCCTTCACCGGCAACAATCCATTCCATAGAACCCCGGCGACAACTCCGCGTGCCGCTTTCGAACTGTATCGGATACTATACTGCTCTGTTATCACGGCTCGGAATAAAGTATGCTGCGAAGGGAATTGCACCTGTTTATTATTTACAGAAGACAGACAGCGTCTTTAAATTTGTGCGTGAGCACCGCAGGAGGCGAGAGCTACACGGGTGAAAATCAGAAAATATCGCCCACGTCTACCTGACCTGGTGATCCGGTACACCGGCTGCAGAGATGCTCACGTAAATTTTAATTACAGCGATGATTCCTGAATCCAACAACATATGTTTCGTTCTCGACGAGCCAGCTGCACGCGCGTAAGTTGGCGTGAGATAACCGAGCACATCATCCTAGGCGCGGCTTCCTTTAATGTGGCCTACATTTCAAAAGTAACGCAGGAGCTACGGCCGACCGCATGTGAATTGGGCAGGTGAAGTGAAGGAGTAGTGATGCGAAATGACAGTGCATATATTTTCCTGGCGTGTTGCAATTATTTACGCAGGCTAGTTCCCAGTGCGTGGAACTTCACTTATCTAGTACCTAAAATGTCGCTGGAGCTATCTCCTTGAAGCTTCGAGAAATGATGGGCGAATACGTTACACTTAAAAGGAGAGCTCGTGGCCGCCTGCTCTTCTGAAGCTGAGAAAAAGGTCTTTGTAATGTATTTCTGACTCGTTATTCACTTCGCTGTCAGCTCAGGAATAGAAAATACTGTCGAAAATATATATCAGCTGACTTTTAAAACCATTACACACCTTCATTTTTAAAGGCGCCAGAGATACGGCCGTGCGCTCTGCGCAGATGGAGGGCAGCAAGGCGTCTTGTAATAGAACAGCGCATTTCAAAACACAGACACAGAAAGGGAACGACAACACAGCGCTGTGTTGTCGTTCCCTTTCCGTGTCTGTGTTTTGAAGTGCACTGTTCTGCCTTCCAAGATGATTTACCAACTAGCCCGCTCCTTCACCGTTGCTTGTAATAAAGCTCGATGATTAGGCAACTTATAAACTAAAGTTTACAGTGAACATTTTATTTTAGGATACCGAGAAAAGAATGCAATCCGAAATGGACACCCATCTACAACAAAGGAGAGCTGAGTTAAATTTTTGTTTCTTTAATCGGTAATATATTTCGAGGTATCGAACGTTGAAAATGAGCATATTAAAGGTCGTTATAATGGCTTCGGCGCATTCCACATTTATAAAGTGTAGTCGCTGCGCGTGGCATTATCATCGAAATGAAGTTCACTGCCTCTACAGCCGTCAAATAAAGCAACCGCGTATGTTTCTGATGCATGCAAAATGCGAGAAACGACATTTTGAAATTTACCTTGATGGATTTGAAATTTCTTTTTATAACATGCGTTATTCCGGAACAAATTTCCAGATAAGAGAATTCAAAAGCTTACCTCTCCTGAGATATTGACGGCCTTCAATTTTACTGAATAGCAGTGCCCCTCAGTTCTAAAGTTAGGCGGTTTATTAGGTGTGGTTAGCTAAGTATTTGTCTAATTATCGATCCGCGTGTAGTACATGTTCCTATTTTACTGTAAAAACAGCATGCATGCACTTATCTCCCGGCGCTTCTAAAATAAGCGTCCGTAAATATTAAGAGTCACCTTATATGACCTATATAGAAGCCGCCAAAGCTGAAAATCCTGATTATTTACTGACTGCTTTCTTCAGCAGTGCATGCATGTTTTAGCTTGACGTCACGAGGAATTCTGATGTAGAGAAGTCAGTTCGCTTAAAAAAGTTATCCTGTATGCAATGTAGTAAACATTTTGGCGTAAAGTTCTAGTGCAAGCAGGTTTTTGCAACCGAAGTGACGTTCTTTGCCATAAAGCAACTGAAAAAATTGTTAGTTGGCTTTCAAAATTATTTTCTTTTTGATGGGCTATTTACCATGTATCAGTTTTGAAAATTATAATTTTTGAAAAGTGAAGAAAGAATATATATGTTTCTGAAGTTCCCAAAAAAGCAATCCATTTTTTTTTTTTTTTTACAAATAACGCGTTTAGATTCTCGAAAGGATTGAAGATTTTCTCAATGCACTGTGTAACCTACGCCTCTTTCATGAACAGCGAGTCATTTTAAAATATATTCATATCTAATGAGTTATACTGTCGCCGTTTCTTCTCGAAAGGCCCTCGTCTGGCAAAGGCTGCTCTGAGGAGGCACAACCGATTGCAGCTGATTGAGTGAAACGGCCCGACGCACTTCGCTCTACTCAGTTGCATAGCGTTAAGCTCGTTGAGTTAAGCGTATGGAGCCGCGGGAGCGTGCTATCTATTCGGAGACAATGAAATTACCAGCTTCTCTATACAGAGAATATCTGCCGCTCCATTTTCATAGTGCAGTCGGGAACACTTAAAGGCACTTATTTTAAGCAAATAATATGATTCTGCACGCAGTTATCGAGTGTTTTCTCTGCAGCATAATAGATATGCTTCTAATAAGGAATCTCCTCAAGCGAGCGATTTCGTGACCTACATAAGAAAATCCCATTGTCATCATGGAATTCTCCCTGGGATATAGACTGAGTTCTCGAGCAAGGTTTGTAGCGATTCTAACAATTTTTGATTTCTGTTGGGAGACTCAATCCACTTTAATTAAACGTGTCAAGCAGTCACGTGTCAACAAAGACGTTTTCCTTTTTTTTTTTTTTTTTGCAGAGCGGAAGACTATTTCTTTATACAGATGACTGTGTGAAGGTTCGAATCGTTCGTTTTTATTTCTATTTTTTTTAGTGAAGCCTCTTTAAGATTCAATTTCATAAGACACTGTGCTGAAAAAAATGTCTCTGAGACGCTAAGCCAGGCAGGCATGAAAGCGTGCTGCATTCATAGTGGACAATGTCAGACTGATCTCCAAGTTTTAATTTAGGCCCAAGAGAACTGAGGATCTTAACTTATTTATACGCATACGTAGGTGTATGCTGCCGGTGACAGCAACATGGAGACCTAAGTAAAGCACTACAAACGAAAAAAAAAAACAAATTAACCTCAACCCTTGAAATTTTCAAGTTTCTCAAGAGTTATGACACTACTGATTTTGGAACCGTTTTCTTTCAGTCGCACGAAACATAACGGTTAGTCCAATTCGTGTTATTTCAGATTGGAAAGGCTCGCAATTGCCTCGGGTTCAGAAAGCTTCGAGGCTTTTATTAAAGTTTGGAGTGCCTTCCGGCATTTACGTCTATTTATTGCTTGCCTACTGAGATTCTAGAGAAAGTAGACAAAGTGAGAAAAAAAAAAAACAGAAAAAAGAAAGCGGTATAACCAGCATATAAGTTCTAGATTGAAGCCGAACTTTATCGCAATGCTAGGAAAAAGAATCGCTGCGCCATGCTTTCTCTTTTTACTACGTCGCTTCCTAACATTGGAGCCACGAAGAGTGTCCGAACCTTCAAAAAAAAGCAATCAATCCAATCAAGAAAATTAAGCTTCTGTAGAAGAAGCCTCTCTTTGAGGTTGTTGGAGAATGACAGCCAGAACTTCTGCGATCCATTTCCGGAAAGTTCAGAAAGGCACCGAATCGCATCCCCAGTGTTCTCGTCTGGCAAGAAACGGACTTACTATCGGATGAACTCCCATAAAAACCTCTCTGTGGAAAATCTTCAAAGCATCCTAGTGACATACGTGTTATACCAGCTGCACTATTGCATTTTTTGCACTTCGTTTATTTTTCTACTGGCAGGGAGGGAGTGGGGTAGCCGGAAGGGGAGGTACAGAGATGCTATTTACGCGTCCTTATTCGTTCTTTTCATGGCGTACATCGTCATTAACGGGTTTTGCTGTCTGTATTAATAGCCCAAGTGTGCAAACTGGTAAAAGTGAAATTTGAGTTTCCGCCTTTTGTCAATCAGGTAGATATTTATTCAAGTTTTGGACTGAACGACGATGTGGGTGGAGGATGGAAACTCTGTTAGGAAAAGTCGAGCGGTCAGAGTATTTTGTGGGCCAATTTTGTATTCCGATAGAGGGCAGCCACGTCGATCGCTTGTGAAGAATATATATATATATATATATATATATATATATATATATATATATATATATATATATATATATATATAGAGAGAGAGAGAGAGAGAGAGTAATATTTTACGCTGCACACCGCTTAAGTTACTCTAAAGACATACTTTCCCTGCTTCTCCTGCATGAGCCGCATCTTTACTGTCACTCAAAGGCAATGTGGCGGACGCGTGCTTTTAAATGACGGTGTTTCACTATCTCAGTGTCCACGCCGAGGAGCTTTGAAGCAAATTATCTGATCTTACATTCAACCCCCTTTCAGACCCTCGTTTTTGGACACACACACACACACACACACACACACGCACACACACACACACACACACACACACACACACACACACACACACACACACACACACACACACACACACACACACACACACACACGCACACGCACACGCACACACACACACACACACACACACACACACACACACACACACACACACACACACACACACACGCGCGCACGCACGCACGCACCCGGGCATGCGCGCGCGGAGTGCATATAACACGAGAAAGTATAACACTGTCTAAAATCATCCGTGGTAACATGAATAGGAATTATTTTTACTCAAAACCGCGCGGAAGCACCCCCCGACCAACTTCTCTCATTAATGGGCGCACATAAAACATACATGAAGCGCATTCGCGAAAGAAGCAACGACGTCATTCGTTTGGTTCGGTAAAGGATCGCTACTGGTTCCTTGCAAGCTCAACTGTCGCGCGCACACGAAAAGTAAACACACAAGGCAGGCGCCTGGTAGCTGTCTCCTTCGCGATGAGAACGCAGAGATGACATAACACAATTCTCAAGGACAGTTCCGCATGCGAAATGCACTGCGCCATCATCGGCATCGGCATCATCGGGTGCGTGTAACGGTTAGGAGTCGGTACGGGGCCAGTATTTGCGTGTTTCCGTCGACTTTACTGTCCAAACATCACTTAATTTTGCAGCTTCGATCGCTGAGCCTGTCAGCCGTTATCCAGACGTCAGGAACAAAGAGTTCTGCGGTACTAGAAGGAATCCAGTAGGAAAGACCAACAGGCGACATAGAGCCTAAGACAAAAGAAAGTCCGCGGGCAAGGACACCCGACCGCTCGTAGTTTTCTGCCGGAAGGACAATGGCTGGCGTCGCCGAGGCAGCTCCACTACGTCCGCGAACACGCAGTTAGTGCGAGTCTCCGAGGATCATTTCGCTGCCACTCTGACCCCGCCCACGGGTGTAGGGCACTTCCGTTGGAAACAAAGGCCACTTCCGCACGCACCCCCTGACCCGCCGTTCGCAGAACCGCCGAATCGTTCGGACTGGTGTTTTATCACTCCAGCAGGGTGTACTGGCATTGTTTCTCTTGCTGTCGTTTTTCTCTGCTTTCTTTCTCTAGACCGACAGGAGAAGATAACATTACTTTCCCGTCTTGTCCAGGGAGGCAATGTGCTCGACTCCTCGGTGGCCTCTGATGAACACACACACCAAAAAAAAGGCCAAAAAATGTTCACTTGATCCAAGTGCATGCACCCCAGCTTGCAGCAAGCACTTCCCTACCCGTCATTGCATCTGACCCCAATCTTCTATTCCCCGTATACATCCTCTTTTATTTTCTGAAAGAGCAGGATAGCCAACCTGGGAATCCATTCCTCTTCGTCTTCGTCCTTAGCCCTCTCAGAAACCTGACTTACTGTTGGTGTATACGCAAGGAACTTTCCTCCCTCAGGTAGCATGCTATTGAATCTGTGTATCGCACTTCACTACCGAATTTATTGGCATAACTGAAATGTTTACAAAATTAACGCATCTACCCCTTTGCATGTAGTTGAATGCACAGCTTTCCTTTAGCACGTAGTCTGGTGGTAACGGTGATGAGTGCCAGCAGGGGTTCTTATTTTTAACGGTGGAACAACTCTTCAATAATATGGGGCCCTATCTGACGAATGGCAAGTCTACTATGATCCACACTTCTATACGGACCGCGAAAATTCCTGGGAACAGTAGAGACCATATACCAGAAAAATTATAATTTATTGCGACTGACCTTCGCACTGAAGGCTGTGAGTTCTATAAGAGTAGATTAATCTTGTGTTGTGTTTGCTCAGGTGTATGGACCGCTAAACGAATTATATGAGTGAGGGGTTAGGAAAAAGTGGCTGTACTATAGAGCACGGAAACCGTGCTGCAAAGTTTTTGTTTTCGTTAAAAGGCAAATCGTGCTGGGTGAACTACTCACTGCACCAGTCAGCCTCTTGCACAGTTTCTACCGGTTCAAATTTTTACGAATATTTTAGCCGACGTACAGAAGGCAGCTTCACATCTTTTGTAGATGTTTCTGGAAAACAATTAACTTCGGTTATTATGCGAGTAAAAACGCTTCCTAATGACGCCTGCTAAATTTAGCTGGAAGAAATGACGCACGAATAAACGAAAATTCAGCTTTATGCGAAATTAGGAAAAGCAAATTGGCTCTAAATTACCTCACCCTGGCAACTCGTGTTGATCAAATAGCTATGAACTCGAGATATCGCTGTTGTACGCAAAAATCAGTACGCACGTAGACACCGTGGCATGCAGTGCAAACTTCAGAGCGTAGAAATGCGAGCACTAAAAAGTTTAGCATATAACCGGGTTTACATTTTTTAACAATTGAAAAAAGTGCAATAGAGGTCGATACCGCAGTTAGCCTGAGTTCAGCGCATTTGTCTAAACACCTTCATTTCTTGCTGCCTTTTTATTTCGTTTACCCATCTTAGCGACAGTTTTTCTGAATGCCACTAGAAGAGATATCGCTTCATACTTACTTCCGAATAAAAACCTAGCACACTGCTTAAGAGTTGCCTCTAGTAATATTAGCACTGGGTTTGATCAAGTTTTGCAACTTTTCTTGCTGTTACTCGTGTCTGAGAGTTTTGTTTGAGAGAAAAAGAGCACTTCAACTTCATATAGGCTTAGAACGTGCGCATAGAGCTCGAGTTCCACGGTAGAACTAGAGTCAGAGCCGAGGGACTAGAGAAAGAACCCTTTTTGGGCTTCGCTGCGCTGAAAGAGGCCAGAGCCAGAGAATGGCTGCGCTGTGCCGACAGGGATTATCAGGATATGAAGAATCGTGGGCAAGGGAGCATAAATTAAAGCTTGCGCACAGACTGAAACTGAATGTTTGAAGGAGGCCTATTACGTATATTCATCGTGATAACGACTGGGACTAGAATTACAGCCTGTACAAGGGCCCTGCAGACTCCCAGTTTTCGGGCCATTTTTTCCCCCCATTTCTGTCTTTTTTTCTTGCACGCCTGATTCACACCATAATCACCATTCTACCACAAAAACTTATTCTGCCGCTCGGAAACAGGTTCGTGCCACAAAATGCAGTTTTTATGCTGAAATCGGCATAATCCACTAATGACGTTGGACGAAGCATTGCTGATGCAGTTTTATGGCCGTCGTGTCGTTCACTGTCCTTGGAGGGGGCATTGCTTTCTAGGTTGCCCGTGCATATATGCTAATGTGATGGAGCGCCTGCATTTCTGGAGCTTCAGATAGGCGCACAATTTTTCTCCCCTCCAGCATCTCGATTACTGACAGTTACTCAATCGCAGACTGACTGATTCGTTGCGGCCTACGCTGGATGAGAATCCGCTTGGGCGGGAAAGGTTATACGCATGGAAGAGATGTAGGTATCAAGGGGATGCGTAAAAGCATCCCTTACCACTTTCATAAAGCAAAAATGGAAAAATGAAGAAACGTTACCGCGGCCAATTAGACTAAGCCAAATCTTGAGCATCTTAATTCAGGAGCCTTATTCAAGCTAGGGAGCGGAAAAATAATTTGCGATTTAAACTAGGCTAACTTTATAGCATATACCTGTAAATAGGAGATAATATAATAGCGAGATGTTTTTGCGGGTAATTTTTGTTACGTAATGGAGGTGGACGACTACCAAGAGGGCCGTACGGAGCATGGACCTATGTCTGTGCGAAGAGCGGAGAGGATTCGAAGCAGCGTTCTATTAAAAACCAACAACCGGCTCAGGAAACCACTACCAGCAGGGTAGCAATCTTCAACATTGCGGTATGCCATATTCGAGAAAATACTGGGGTTTGTTCACTCAGATGGCGAGCAAAGGGGAAGGAAACGTTAGTGTACGTGCCTAAGTTCCAGGTTAGGGTTATCTTGCTCTGTTATTTGTTTATCTATCATCTTGATTAGAAAACATGATTACGTATGACGCAATGTGTGCGAGCGGTGAACGTACATGAATCAACCACTCCGCGGATAGCCAACAATGTAACTTTTAAGACAAGCACTGATATCATGTAAAAAGTCTAACATAAAAGCGTCTCAGACTCAAGGAACATTGGTGAATCTGTTAGCTCACCGTAAGCTTTCTTGTAATGTTCAGCTGCGTTTCAGTTGGGCCGCCAGAAAGGACCGCCTTGGCGATCATGATCTATCAGCCTTTTTTTCCAACATTCCGCGATAATTTAGCTGAGTTACAAAATGTTAAAAGAACACTTCGAGAATTCGTAACGAGCTGCAGGGATTGTGCCGCCGAAGTGAAGCCGGCCAAAAAAGCAGATAGCGCCGCACAGAATGGAATGCTACCACTTGGACAAACAGTCCGACGAGAAGCGCGAATTATATGTTCCGCACACCGGATCCTTTGGTCGCACAAGGAGCTGTACTCGGGAATTGTACCGCAGGGGCATTCTTAATCAGCCGTTTATAATACAGCTGCAAGTGACGGTGCGCAAAACACGCGATATGATAACGAACGCCTCCTCTCTGCTCTGGAGCCTTCGGAGGATGCCTCTCTCCGGCAGCAGCAGGTATACGCAAGGTGATTGAAAAGGAACGACAGAGAGGAAGAGCTTTTTTCTTTCACACCAAGTGGCTATATAAGAGGTGGAGAGAGAAAAGAAAGAGAAAGGCTGTGCATACACATGAAAGCACTCCCTTGCCTGCTCCCGCGGGGCATTATCCAAGAATGTCGTCGAACGGTGTTTGTCCTTGGAGCCCTTCCAAGGAGAAGGTCCCGTTAGACGTGTGTGTGTCCGGTGGTGTGGAAGAGCGGACGGTCATTATGCGGCCATCATCGACGTTTACGCTACCCGGAATATAACGGTGCCCCCCACTGCCGCCGGGGGCGGCGTAAAAGTGGAGTATTACGAAGCGTCCTGCGCGGCCACTCCAAGTGAACATCCCTCGCATTCCCCGCGTCGTCTCTTTCCCTTTCTTCGGCGCTTCAAGCAGCAGCCCGTGTCGAGCGTCCGTTTGATTCCCGGAAAAGAACGGTGAAGGTGCCTCCGGCTGCTGCTGATGCAGCCTTTATTTCACAAAGTGGACGTCGGCCGAAGCACTGTGCGTCCACGAACAGCAGGAATACACGCGGGAGCAGCCAAGAAGAACGGCTCTCGGCATCTGTTATCTTGGGTGCATTTTGGATTCGTAGTGGTACTGCGTACGGTTATGATAGGAGATAGAAAAAAGTGCAGGAAAAGCCGAAGGCAGTTCCGGATGATTCCGACTCGATCAAACGCGCGCTGGATCGACTGCTGCAAGTTAGAGCACCAGACTTTTTCTTTTCTTGCCGTTAATAGCGTGGTGCCTTGAGGCATTGCATTGCTAAGGCGCGCACGTATATTCCTACGCCATGCAGTAGCACCCACGCAGTTGACCGACGGCTCGTCAAAACGATCGGTGAAAGGAACACAGCGGTCGCACCAGGTTTCGCCGTTGTGCATTTGGAGCTTTGAGAAACGCTGCGTGAGACTAAGTATGACTACGGATCCCCAGAGATGCAGGGACGCCTTTCTGTTGCTCCCCGATGTTTGTATACGCTGTAACAGCAAGTCAAAACGCGGGTGTGGCGGTGAACTGGAAGACAGCATTACATCAAGGTAATCTATACATGCACCCGGCAACGCCCTGCCTCTAACTGTAATTCGAAGGGAACAAAATGTTTGCAACATAGGGCCCAATTACATATTCAATAAGATTATATTGTGGGCATAATTTAACGAGATAGATGGGCTCTTTTACAGGCACTACGAAACCGGTCTCTTCTCTTGCCGTAGCAATATTTCTGTGCATATATCAACAGGTGAACAAGGTAAATTCAATATACGAGGGTCTCCATTCTTGCTTCCAAACGGTGTGCTTCACCATTGCTACGGATGCATTTACCCATCCCTGAGAGCTAGCTACGTAACACGAGCCCCCATTCCCCAAGACAACATTCATTGTTTGACCGTCCCTGCAAAGGCAGTTCTTCCCAGCGTTAAGCCAAACGATCATAAACGCCTGCGCTGCGTTCAGCCTATACTCCGTTTCACAAGCCGCTTGCAATACTGGGGGCGCCCTAGGCCAATCAGAGTGAGAAGCGTGCACAACATGATTACGCTGCTACAACAGTAATTCTTACACGGCGGTCGATAAGCACGTGTAGTGTATCTGCGTCATCCTGATTGCCTTAGACCACCCTTAGCTCCCATTGTTGTAAAAACCGCCTATAAATTAGAGCTTGAAGTGGGACATTTTTAAGATACAAACAGATATGCAGTTAACATATTCAACAGGATGAGACTCGGAATAAGCTCAACTCAAACAGCCGGAACGAAACAGCGGCAAATACACGGAACTCGGAGTGACATCCAGAGCTAGTTAGATACGGGCTTGAAATCACAGCGCGCCATCTCATGTAAGCATGCAGCCTGAGACGCATACCGCCGTCTCTGGATCGAGGCTGTGTGACAGCGTCGGCAGCCCACCGCCGACGCAGCGTACATTGTGGAGGCCCGCCTGCAGCGTCGAGGGCTACAGTAAACTAGGACAATCTCGGACGGGCCACAGACATCCTTACTACCATTAACTGTACCACAGTGTATTATGGCTTTATATTTAAATTTATTCTGCCCTGTCATTTCTCCCTGTCGCTCACCTCTTTCATTTCTTCTCCATTTTTCTTCACTATGTCTTTATTTCCGCCGCCCTAGTTCAGGTGCTTCAGGAATTGAGATTGCAGATACCGGGACAGCAAAAATCTCATTACTTCCTTTACTTATTATTTTAACAAATTACCACTATACTACTACCGAACCAGTCATACATCCGAACGCACACGGCACGGACACGCGGACTTTCGGGTGACCTCGTGTGACATTTTCTTCTATTGTTTGATGCAGTGCAGAAGCTAGCCGAGCGGAAAATTAATGACGACAGCTGGCGGTAAGTACTTTTCAAATGACGACTTCCAAGCAGAGTATTAAGGACACCTCGCCTCCATATTTTTTCTCTATACAGCTTATTCGTTCCAGCAGTTGCTGAGATGAAGAAATAAAGCTTCCATTGTTTCTCAAGGTAAATGCGGTTACCGCCCGTTACAGTGAAACTCGAAGCTACTACCGACGTCGTGATCGTTTCGTAACTGTCGAAGGCACTGCGTCGCTCCTTGTTCATTCTGCCCGTGGCCGTGATCGCGCACACCTTCGCCTCTGACTTTCCTTGAAAGGATCACCGTACGTGCAATACCCGCTGCTATAGGCATAGTACGAGCTCCACCTTGTGCAGAGATGTCTGCGCAGTTGCCGCATGACACCTTTTCCGTGGAAACGTGTGAAAGAAAAGCCAGCACAGGGACTCTCGGGTGAGTCTTAATAACTAATTACGCCGTAAAGCGTATCCGTACGCTAAGCCTTCCAGATTTTTATCCTTTTTTTTTTTTTGCTTTCTGCGCAGAAATGAGAGCGACGGAAGAATAAAAGGTCAAGCAGTGCATGAAATAAAGAAAAAAAAAAGAGTGGAAGGCGAGAACTTCGCCGTTAAACGACGTCAGGGACAAAAGAGGGCGTCCTACGAGACAAGCGCCGCCGGCTTGGTGAGACGCGTGGCGCCTTCAGCGAGCCGCCCATGAAACGACGGGGGCGAGACGACGAGGAAAGGGCTCACAATAGTGTGCTCCCCCTTTTCTCGTTCCTCCGCTTTGCCCGAAGGCCCTGTGGGGTATCTCCGAGAGCACGCGCGGGTGTCGGACGTATTCATCATCGAGGCAAGGCGTCGGGCGGAAACCAGGAACCGTTCCCGCCAACGTCCGCGGTCCCTTGAGCCGTACTCGGCGCGATGTACAGTGCTCGCAAGCAGCGGCCCAAAGGAGGAAATATGAGCGCACCTGACGGGACTCGGGAACGCAGAATTCGCCTTGTTCGCAATGATTGGGCTTAAACTTTTCATCGAGACATTGCATTTCTGCATATCAGGCCAAATGCGTACACACCCAGCAAAGCAACGGACTAACGGGCTCAGTATAAAATGCGACTCACGAGCTGTATCCAGTTGCCCAGTTCTTGGAAAGCGTTGCTGTCGAAACAAAGAAAGTCAATTTTGTACTTGTTCTATTCGAAAGTCCATTGCGCAATGGTTTATATAGAGCAGAAACCTCAGCTGGTTCACTCCTGGCCAGTTGCAAACTATATGCAGAGCGAGAGCAGTTCCCGTTTCGTTCTTTTTATCCTATTCTTTCTCCAATGGCGGTTTTCGTTTCTTCTGTGGTTAAAGTGAGTGCGTGAAAGGACCGCCAAATACCGGTGGCTTGACCAAGTCCGGTCTTGTAAGCGAAGTGGCATCTGCTGATTTATGAAGGCCTATGTAAAGGTTGGTTAGGGACACCCTAATAATAACGATAAGGAAATCAACATACCATTCTCATTACTGTTCCTCATAGCTTTTGCACATGTCATTTTTCATTGATTGGTGATACCATGCCGTGCTCGTTAGAAGTTTATTATGTTCGTCTATTATTTTGTTGTGTTTTGCTTGTTTAACATCGTGGGCACAGTTTGTCAGTACCAGCAAGAAACTTGGATACACACATTTCAAATGGACGCTGGATATCCTCTAGGTTTTACCCGGCTAAGCCTTCCTGCTTCTTTAGGAAATTCAGGGACAGAGGTTAGCTTTTATGAACATATCCTGCAAACTGCGTCGAAATGGCTAACTGATGCGTTCACTTTCCTGCGGCAACCGCCTTGCTATCAAGAGACACAGCAAATCCCGTTATCGCTTTTTTGGAATTAGAGCCAGAGAATGCTCCCCAAGCGGCGCCAAATGCGCGGCCGTGGTTGGGATCCTTATCGTGCCATCACTTCGAGGCCAGTGCGTCGGACACAGACTGTCTCCCGCATGTGACCCTGTCCGCTCCGCCAGCTGACATCTGAAAGCGGCCCGCGCAAGGCAAGACGGGTCTCGTTGGTAAAGCCCATCTGTTGGGCAAGCGCGAGCGACCGCCTCATCTACGCAACGAAACGTCGCGCCGGCGTGGGTCTTCATCCGCGGAGATGCAGAAGAGTGCCCGCGGCGCGCGCGTGCGGAGACAGGAAGTCTTGAAGAGGCGCGCAGCCGAAGAGCTCTTCGCGAGGGCGCATCATTCGAACAAAAGGAGGCCGACTCTGAGGTGGCACATAATCGCGGGGCACATCGCGACGCGTCACTCGGCTCGTGGCCTTACCATTCTCCTGTTCCGATTAGAACCCGCACTCTCCTGAAGCACGGCCGCTCAATGCCCGAAGGCACTGCGCAATGAGCGGTAAAGCCAAGCGGTGATCGTAGCCCCACAATTGTACGCACGGCCTGAGAGTGCAGTATAAACAAACAATGGCAGCGATTTAACCATGCCTGAACCGAGTTAGACGAGCTATAGCTCGGTTCTGCATGGTGTTGCGCAGTTTCCCGGGTAGCACCGAAAAATATCAATGTTGCATTTTTGTTTCAGTAAAACGTTATTTTGATGTGGGGAATGTCCTATTTTTATAATGTTTTAGCAGTGTTACATATCAAGATTATTTTAATGTTTCCATAAACATTTAAACAACATAAATATATTATCTATGCAACATAAATGCAACGTTCGTGTAAATGTAAGCCACCTTGCACGAGCTAGGCCCACCGCTCGTGATTGTACTCAGGTTGCACGCTTCGCAAAGACCTCAACACACAGCACAACAACTCCATAATAGAGCACCATTCCTACACTCACCTGTGATTGTGAACAAATAGCATAGAATCAACCTTTTATATCCATCGCCGACGGGTGTTCAGTGATTGATAGCGGCGAAGTGAATAGTAAGAAAAAACTCTCTAACAAAATATTAGGGATGTGCTTGCATTCTACACTGGGAATCATCTCAAAGCTCTAGTTGCAAAGAAGTGTTACTGAAAAAGCATGCTTACTGGAAGAGAAAGGGCGAACATGCTGGGACTCAGTGTTTGAAATATACATTCTATGTTGTTTTATAGTTATGATTCAAATATTACTTTTACATTTAGGCGAGAGTATTGAAACAACATCTCTTGGTAACATTACAATAATATTTATAATGCACCTTATAACATTATGATAATATTCAAAAGTCAACATTCGTAAAACGTTTCTTTTCAATGTTCTAGTAATGTTATTTTTATGTCGAAGAATATTGGACAACATTCAGGCAATTTAGATATCAATTTTATAACATTATTCTAACGTTCAGTGCTACCTGGGGTAGTGTTTCTTTTCGGATTGTACTCGTAGATCGTAGAGACCTTTTTCAACGATGTACGGTACAACCTGACATTGTGAAGTTAAGCCCAATATTTATTCACGATTGAACCAATTAGCAGTAATTATTTAGGACCCGCAATTAGTACATTGCATTTATACTCGGCGCAAGCTTTTGAAGGATATATGACGTCATGCTGCAGCGTAAGCTCAATATTCAATCACAATTAAATTCGGCAGTTAATTAAGGCTTAGGGTAGTGCAATTATACTAGAGGCTATACGTGAAGTTCAGTTTTTAATCACAACTCATTAATGAGCTGCAAATTTCTTAGGACCTGCAATTAATGTACATTCGTACTCGATATAAAGTATCCAAACATTTATCACAATGTTGACCACTAAGTTTTCACTGACGTCGCCAAGATCACATTCCTTCTCCCTCTACTCTCCTCCTCCCGTCTTACTTTCCTTTGTCTTCGAATTTTTTTAAAGTTGAGTTTTAAGCGGTCATATTTCATTGGGCGCTGAACAGTGGGAAAAAAAGATCAGAAGTGGTTGAAGCGGGGAGAGTCACACTGAGCATTATAGCTATAAGGCGTAAATGCGTCCAACCACGACCGGTTTTATTACCGGTCGTGGTCCCAACATACATTGATGGGCACTTGTTCTCTTATCCCTTGTCTGGTGACTGTACTCGCAGGGACTGTTTACTCCGGACCCGGCTGAAGATGCGTTTGTGCCGAAAGAAAAAACAAAATTGCATTTCAATTATGTCGTTAAGCGCATGACATTTATTTCGGCGGATCTAGGCTGCACGGCGACCAATTCCTGTTAGGAACAGTGTTTTAAATAAAATTCAGGCATTGTTCTGCATCATGATAGAAAACGCAGCAGAACAGACAAAGGTACAGATGAAACCACGGACAAGGACAATGACGCACTGATACCTAAATTATTCTAGACCCGCGCATCTCCTCCTCTCTCCATTTCATCTACCTGCAGCTCAATGATCCATCGTATACTCGATCAGCTTGCGTAGAGTTTTCAGATTTTTTCGGGTTTGTTTTCTACTCGGTCAAGACGAAGAGCGCGGGGCCCCGGTGCGGTGGTGCGGCGGCTAGGGTGCTCGCTACTGTGCCCAAGGGTGCGGAATCGAATCTCGGCTGCTGTAGCCGTGTTTCGATGGAGGCGAAATGCAAAGCACCCGTGGGATGTGCGGTGCGAGTGCACGTTAAATAACCTCAGCTGGTCGAAATTTTCGGATCCCTCCACTACGGCGCCTTTTATAGCCTGAGTATCTTTGGGACGTTACACCCCATAAACCAAACAAAGTGCACTGAACAGCTTGTAGAAACAATGCAGTGGACTCTCTAAAGCAAAAATTAATCCAATGAAATGAACAGAAGTGCGTTTAAGAGATGCTCCGCATACGCGAGCGTGACGCCGAGCGATCGGTTTGCTCGTGAGTCCGCATTTCACTCGGCGTCCCAGCTGAGTCCCGAAGATCGTGCTCGACGCAAAATGTTTGTGCAGCTTTCTGTCTAGACAATAGCGAACGCATTCGGCACTTCATAGTGAGTTCGCTAGCGTGGCAACGTTCTGTGAAAGTGCGCTCAGGCTTAAAGACTTCTCCTCGTGTCTCGGACTGCAGAAGCGCTTTGCGCCTAGCTGCACGCAAATTACCGCCCAGTTCGAAGCGGAGAATCGACGCACAGCGTCTACGTTTCCCGCGCCAGCGGCTTTCGACCTCGTTCACCACGGGACGCCGTCTCGCTCCTCTCCCGCCGTCCTTCTCGCGCGGTGGCCAGCGGCAAACTTGCGATCGTCCTCACGGGGACCAGAGAGTCACGAACGCGGCCGCGCACACTCGCGGACCGCGTGCAACGGAGTGGCAGGGCCGTGGGACTCGGACTGCTCAGATTTTTTTTTTTATTCGCTTGCTCTTCGCGGTCCCTGTAGCAGTCGTCACAGGCCAACCTTATACCCTCGCCGACCACCTCTCTCTCACAGAACTGCGCGGAGAAGCTTGACGCCGACTCTCACTCCGGAAGAAGGTGCTCGCGACGTAGAGCTGGCGTGAGGACACAAATGTGATGATGACGGGAGACCGCGCTCACGCATTTGCGGTGCGGATCTTCCTACCTGGCTACCCCCTCCCTCCTCGTATCCTCGTGACTCTGTTTTTGCTTTTACCCTCACGGTATTCTTCCGCAGCTGTTCCGCTTTAACAGCGCGTATTCTGTGCTTCGGCGCTGTAAAGCAAGTGTCCGTGGGTTTCGTCCTAACTTCTCGCATTCTCTTCTTCCTGCCGTTTGTGCTCTTTTTTCTTCTTTGGTGCAGGCAGAAAGAAGAGCAGAAAATCACCCGCGAGTCATCGCAAGACGACACTTCCTCGTGGGCGTTATACTCCTTAACAGCCTGGGGCCGCAACACCGAGTTTGTTTCGCTGACGCCGTTAAATGTCACTACTTTGGCTTTCTTATTTCCCATTTGCCCCCCCCCCCCCCCCCCCCTCTCCCAAACACACACATACGAGCGCTGTTTTTTTTTTATCGTGTTTTCTTACTACCCACACTGCTTTCGTTATGACAGCAACACAATGAGACAGAAACACGTTCCGTTAAGCTCTCCAAGAGCGACACTTCCTCTTCATATTTCTCTTTTCGTCCTCACGAGAAACGTGAGATGAGAAGTTGTGTGCTAGGATACGCAGGGCCCAGACTGTTCCGTATAGGTTTCTTTTTCTTGCTTTCCCAGAATCGTTTTCTTTTCCACGAGGGGAGAGCTGGTTCCAGCTAAGCGGGACCACACAAGGCGAACTTAATACGCGCGCTCTCTGGCGTCACTATTATGCCCGCGCAGCATGCCAAGTAAGCGGCTTACCTAAACGAGGCGTGGGTCGTGCATAGCCCATGAACGCATTAGAAGTAATGGCTGCTCCAAAGAGTTCGCAAAGACATCCTCCGAGAGAGACATATGCTGGCTTGGCTAAATCAGAAGCGAGCCCACACGACTACTTCACCGCAGCAGGGGGCCTGTTAACGTTGGTAATGTTATTATGTGCTAATTATTAATATTCGGAGCTAACTGCTCGGTGGATTTCTGTTTCCTTTTTTTCGCTGAAAGGGATCCCTTTCAAGAAGTGTTGTCACAAGGGAACTTATGATTTTTTTTTTTTTGCGAGAACGATATTACGACCGTCAGAACCTGGCGTAATGATTGCTTCTGCCTCGCTGCTTGTCGCAGCAACAGCTAAGCCTAACCTAGCCATGATAATACGATATTTCCCAGGTAGCACGGATCATGCGCCTAATATGCACTATGTTGGCTATGTCCGGTCCTACATATATGGCCATTGGATTTCCAACACACTTCCAACATTGTGCCAATGGCCTTTGCTGCCTGGATCAAAACACGGAGTGTCTAGCAGAAACGTATGCAATTGTGAACTGCTGCACTTACCATGATACCATCTTTGTAAATTTAAAGCCTAAAACGTGCAATCAAGGCGTTTAACACTTTGCCAAAGTGCGTGCATGCATGCCTGTCTCTCAGCGCAAGACCGCCAATCAAAACAATGATGAACAGACTCTTCGCGTGTCTAGATCGGTTTAAGCGGTATATATTACGATCCTCAAAAAAGTTTGTGAATATTTCAGTGCGACACTTACCGCGCCTCACAAGGTTCAGATATGTGAAGTTAGTGTTAATGCGCTTGGCCAAGTACACAGAAGTAGGGGCATGTAAGAAAATAAATAAAGAAACATGCAAGCGTGGCCGTTGAAATAATGTAGAGCGAGCAACGTACGTCCACTGGAACAGTGCCACGTTGAAGTGGTTTGGATAGACGCTCGCGCGAGGTAGCGACAGTCGCTGCGACACCGTGGATTCAACGGAATTGCTTTGAAAGAGACTAAATGCTTGACGAGCTGATAATGTTTGCCACGAGCAAAATATGTCTGGCATTCATTCGGAGTTTGGCAGCCACAAAGTAGCACGTTCTCCCTCATGCCTAAGAGGCGCTGACCAAGGCTGACAATTTGGCACTGGCTTGTCCATTCAATTCTGGCGCAACCTTGAATATTGTGCACGACATATGGGTTCCACGTTGGAATCTAGAGCTGCCTTTCAGGGCCTCGCTTTTTCCGCCACGGTGGCTTAAATGAGTGAACATATCTGTCGTGTTAGAAAAAAAGGTGCTACGTACAGCGTGCGCCAGTTGTTTGCTCCTGGAGAGATACAATAATGAAAACATTACAAGGGTTCAACGCTGCTGAACCACATATTGAGCGAAAGCATTAGCTGCGGATGACCGAGCGTGCTTCTTCTTCTCTTTTTCTTCTTCCTCAGGCCATATATAAAGCCCCGCTTTAACCAACCCATTGAACGTACGTGCCTTAGTGACCTATAGGGGTAACGCGAATGCCAGGGTCCTAGCAGACTGATTATGACATAACCGTCCCATGTGAAACGAGAGACCCAAGTTGGCAGCTCCTGCCAGCCTGTGTGTCACGTGGGGTGTGACGTCACAGCGTCACGTGGGTAAGACATGGCTACCGCCGCGCCACGCTGAAGGCTCGAAACCTAGAGTAGTATTGCTTTCGCAAGAAAATAGGAGCACGAAACATTTGCAATCATTTTATGGGAGTGATCAAATTGTTAACAGCCAGCTCTGTCACGCGCTAAATACCATATATACTATGAAAAGAGGTAAGGTTAAATTTAATATAGCAAGCTTATTTCTATTATATTCCGACACTTTGTTCTCCGTGGTAAATACCAGCGTAATAGAGCAAGATATAGCGCCGGCCGCGTATTTCCAGTTTGCGTCGTTTTCAGGAGGGTTTTTCCTGAATAAATAATTTGGAGGAAACACCGGAATCGAAAGTGGTAGTGACATCCAGATCCGGTGTTTCCATCAATAAGATCACTTGAGGTCCGGAAGATAATGACACTTCTGAAAACGACGATAAGCCGCAATACTGACTCTGATGTGTATCGACGACGCTAAAACTGTGACAAATTTACACAAACTCGCTCATTGGTGCATGGGATCTAGTGAAGAAGAGTCAGAAGAACCCTGGGGACAAAAGCAATGAAAATTATTACGGTAAGAGTGCAGGCTCGTTGGCGCTAAATGACAAAAATCAGCGCGACACAGCAAAACACAGAACGGAGACAACTTGATACGCAATCACTGATGTGTCTCATCTTGCATACCATGCAGCTTGTCTCCATTCCGTCTTTTGATGCTGCGCTGACATTCATCATGGGACACCAAACAGTAGCGCTGATCCCATATTTTTTCTCCGCCTTTCCTTTTTGGGCTCAAGTCTCGACGGTCAGGCGGCTTTTCTATACCACATTTTCGACTTTGTTTTTGTTGTACTGATAAAAGCGGGAAAATGACAAGGAAGAAGTAAATATATTAAACAATAATATTTTGCTCTAAACTAACTACTGATAAGTAGGAAGAGAGATCAACAATAATTAGGCGTGAACTGGTCCTATTATAGGTGGAATATAGGCCAACAGATTGAGAATTCTCTCACTGCAATGAAGCGTATTGCGAGAAACAAGTAGTCATTAAATTACTAGCGGTGCGACGGTGCACCGAGTTCAAGCGCCACGGTTAGAAATATATTGCGCGCGAAATCAATATATCGCAATTAGGACGCATTCAGCAAGAGTGCGAGTGGGCTTCCCTTTTCACGTTTGATCTGTGCGGCTGTTTCACGCCTACGTAGACATAACGAGACAACCTATGATTGAATCGCAACTTTGAATCAAAGTTCGTTGTCTTGGTTTGTTCATTACATTACAGGCAGTTTCAAAAAACATTACCTCTCCAAGTACCATTAAAGATTACATCCATTGACGTAACTGCAAAAAGCGCATGAGGTGAGTGGGTCGAGGCGATTTTCATCTCATCTCCAGATCATCGGACTCATTATTCAGCGTCTTCAGTGAGAGGATTTCAGCCCTTCAGAAAATACCGCTCGCAAAAGAGGAGCTCAAGAAGTAGGAATCGGTCCAGCTGACTGAGCGGAAATTAATTAAGGGGGATAAGCGGGCGCTCATTGCCAGTTTGGGGGCAGAGACGAGCCTGCCAGATCCTCTTAAACAATCTCGCTAATGAAAAGAACGATGACAAAATTCCGGTCTTCGGGATTAAAGCTATCGCGAGGAATCCTAGGCCGAGAATCTCGCGCCGCTTCTTGAAGCAATCGATGTGAGACTGGGCGGCAAAAAAAAAAAAAAAATAACGTTCGGCGATCACAATCACAATCGAGGTGGGAGTTTAGTTTTTCGAACGCCAATAGGAAAAAAGACCGGCAGGCGTAACAGGAAAATTCAATACAGGAACGCTTATTGAGGCACTCGAGGCAGCGGCGTGCTGAACAATGCTTGATGCCATGCCTTATCTATGGCACGGTCGAAGTTTCAAAATGGGAACTGACAGGAAACATCAACAAAAACTCAGAAAGGAAGGCGTACCAGATGACAGAATAAGCTCTTGAAGACTATTTTTTCCTTCTGCTACCGTGACTTAGAGCCATCTCAGGGTCATCCACTTCTAGCTAAAACACGGTCACTGCTTTCAGAGTGACATTGAGATCGACGCAGGTGCATATCGAAGCAATGCGATGAAAGCTGAGACCCGGAGCTGCTGCGTCGCTTGGCTTGCCACTGTGCTTTATTATGTGGCCGGCCCGGATGGTGCGGCGCTATGACCGGCGCTGGGACCTGTGCATTGCTTAATACTGCTAATAAAATATGATATACATCGGGAAGAACTGGAGTCGAGCGCCCCCCCCCCCCCCCCCCCCCCACACGCACACACGCACACACACACACACACACACACACACACACACGCACGCACGCACGCACGCACGCACACACGCACACACACACACACACACACACACACACACACACACACACACACACACACACACACACACACACACACACACACACACACACACACACACACACACACACACACACACACACACACTCACTCACTCACTCACTCACTCACTCACTCACTCACTCACTCACTCACTCACTCTCACTCACTCACTCACTCTCACTCACTCACTCACTCACTCACTCAAACCGTTCGCACATCCCCACAAGCTAGCGACTGAAACCATGACTGAAATGTCATGCAGGCGTTCGCTGACTCGCAACTGTAGATCATTCTCAAACTTCGTGGGCGGCTTTACGGTCACTTCCTGTCATCTCTGCGCAGAGACATGCGAAAAGTTGGTTCACTTCCTTTTTACCTTTTTCATGTTTTCTTTTTACACGCCTGCAGCAAGTATAGTTCCGCCCTTTCCAGGCTCCCACGCCTGGAAGCTGACGAGCGTTTGATAACGAAGCTCTAGCCAAAGCTACACTATTCCAGCTCGCGTGAGCAAGTTTTCTCCTCTTGGTTCCTTTCCATTCTTATCTTACTGACCTTTCGTAAGGAATCTTGGTTCCTTTCCATTCTTATCTTCCTGACCTTTCGTAGGGAACATGATTTTCTGCGCTGCGTTCTCGGGCCCAGTGCCGTTTCAAGCGAGGGGGACAAAGTCTAGAAGTTAATTACTCTGGCCGCCATCCGGAGCTCCGGTCCTTTCTCTAGCGCTCGCACAAAACGCAGTGCAGATTCTAAAGAGTGAGTCGCGCGTGGCATGCGACTCAAGCTTGTGTAGAGAGCTGGTTCGGGTTAAAAAGATTTGGGCTCTCAAACTCCACGTAGAAAACTGTATTCACAAATCTTTACAGTCTGATATTGACTGTTTATGCACTGACCGAGCGTATACAATGTTTACGCACGAGCAAATGGCATGTTTCATGTGCCAAACAGAGAGAGTTCAGAAAGTGCTGCCCTTCTTGACGCGAGTTTTGTTAGTCTAGCGTTATTCTACAATTTAAGCAGTATTATTATGAGCCAAGAACGCACTCGCAACTCGACCAGCGTGTACGTTTATCCTTTCTTCACTGTTGAAGTGAGTGAGTGAGCGAGTGAATAACATGCAATGCATCATAATCTCGAACAGCAAACAAAGCAAGAGCGAGGTGGCTTACATCTGCCTTATAACTGGCTGGAACAAGCACGCGCACTCCATTTGTTCCCTCCCCGCAGTGCCCTCTGGTGAGTGGCGACAAGGTCGGCCGTTCAAAATGGCGCTCCCGGCAGGCGCCACGTACTACCGTGCGGGGCTGCGACGCGTCCTTGCTTAAAATTCCCGCCGCCGATCAAGATTATGCGAGCACATAGCTCATACCGATCACGAACGCGTCGAGAGCCCGAGGCATGCGGAGCCAAACGAGCATCGGTGTACGTAAACGCATGAGGGGGGAAAGGGGGTGGGGAGAACAGGATGACAGTGAAGAAGGTCACCGTAGATCGACCTCGATGCCACAAGCTCCGCGGAGGAAAGAGAGAAGAGGTTGAAAATGATGGGAAGTGGAAATGTGGGGAAGGGAATAACGACCGACAAAGCGCTGCACGGAAGCAGGGAAAACTCTCCGGAGCTTCTTTCTTTCTTTTGTGTAGCAGATAGCAAAACGCCCGGCTTCACACCAACGTAAGCGCTTCCGCCAGGTTCGTGTGGACAAGTCGCGCTCTTGTGCCTGAGAATGGGCTTGTATACGAATACTATATGCACAGTCCGCTCCTTTTTCAGTCATCGAAGACGTTCGGAATCGACGTGAAAAGCTTCAAGCACTACTTCTTTTGTGTGGAGAGATGCGCGTAGCTGACAAATCTGCGAAAATGCTGTGGTACAAACCCCAGGGTTGAACCAGCTGCAGGAGAGAGTGGTGAGGGCTGCTGAAAACTCGAAAATGCCTGCCCGGAAAGCCGATTCTCATCATAGAAACATGAAAATCAGTAGCTGCGAAATGAAATAATGTCTATTAAGTGGCAATAAATTGGAATGTCGCGAATAAAAGATGGCCCAGATTAACCAATCATTGTAGAAAATTCACCTCCTAGGCACGGTCTAAGCGTTTAACTAAAAAGGGTGGTTAACGTGTGGCGGGGGATGCCGAATTATTTAGGCATTTTTAAGACGAAAGCCTTTCTTGGCTCATGGGATGTAAAAAAGTTGGCAGAGGCTTATCTTGGTTAATATCCCTGTCACACGGCCGACTCGGAACTACCTTGAACTTCCTTGGTCTAAAGGAGCGCAAGGGAGTCGCAGGGAGTTTCGCCTTAATGGAGTTGTCTCCGTGTCACACGGCTTGCAACGAGCTTCTCAGAGCAGCCAACAGGGGGCCATTAGGCGCTGTTTATTTTGCACAAAGATGTAAAAAATAATGTCCAAAACAAACTGAAATACCTGTACTTTTGGGTCAAGTTGTCAATTATGGCTTGAACCTTCTTCCGCGTCCTAACTATGCCGTTTGCACAGAGCGCGTGAACGATTGCGTCATACACTTTGGCATTGCGTCACGATTGGCATTGAACGATTGCGTCATACACTTTGCTTTTCGCCCCTGAGTCCAAATTGTCTTCCCATAGCCGTATCAGTTCCCACGTCTCCGCTTCATTCCAAGTCGTTCTTGGCTGGAGCGCTTCGCTACTGAAGGCTGCGAGGGTGGTACATGTGCGTCGTCCATCGAAGTGCTGCACGGCTACACGTGAGATGCCCGAGCGCGCCAGACCAAAACCGAAACAACGCGTCAAGCACGGAGGAAGAGAAGTGATGCAAGCACCGTCAAGCGCCTAGTTGGAGAGTATGGTGCAGTCGCGACAATTAAACGCAACTAACCGAGTTAGAATACAATTTTATGCAATAAAAACTAATATATTTAGGAGTAAAAATTACATTATTGAAGAAATATGTTATTTAATGACTCGGAAGCAAAGCACATTGGAAAC
Source organism: Amblyomma maculatum (assembly GCF_055883805.1). Classification (NCBI taxonomy): domain Eukaryota; kingdom Metazoa; phylum Arthropoda; class Arachnida; order Ixodida; family Ixodidae; genus Amblyomma; species Amblyomma maculatum. The sequence goes on from NC_139349.1 coordinate 130,662,584, forward strand.
GAGAGTACTCCCTTCGCCCATCAATGGAGATCGTCGATCTCCTTTGCTTCAAAACTCCATTTAACTTCCTTCCATAATGGACTGCCGTGTGACACGGCACGTATCTCCCTCGAGGTAATGGCTACCTTGGTTGAAGGGAGTTGAAAGGAGTTCAGCCGTGTCCGTGTGACAGAGGTATAAGCCCGGTAGGTTGTGAAAGCATCCTTAGCAGTAGGCGGCATCGTAGTCATGCGCACCGCCGTCTCTCACGGACGGCGCGAGTCGGTCGCCGCTTTATACAGCTGAATAACGTCACACCTGTGGCGCTCCTGGCGGAGAGAGCGGGAGTTAGGCCGCCGTTCATGCGCACCGCCGTCTCTTACGGACGGCGCGAGTTGGTCGCCCAGCTTTGCGGCGTGACGTCACACAGAGGTCATGTGAAAGGTCATTTCATGTGCACCGCCGTCGTACCGCAAAGCTTGAAAGGGTATTGCTTTTGCAATAAAATGTAGCTTAGTGCTATCCGAAGGTATCCTGAAGCAGTAGTAGTATGCAGTAGGCTGGATTTAATGTGTCGAAGAGACGTAGGCTTTAAAGTCATGAGGGGCACCGTGCATGTACACAGTGCATGTACTATCGTGATTAAATATAAGAGACCCCTGCCAGCGCTTACACAACTATACCAGCCCGAAATCAGAGGGAGGGGTCCTTTGCTTGGCTGACGATAATACGCAACGGATATGCTGATACTACTGTGGTTTCGAAATAATCTTTTAGGACAATATGTGCTACTGTCTAAATTTCTGTTGTAACAAGAGAACCCTTGGCGGCGGCTCTATCTGTGCTCTACTGTCAGATTCCGAAGCCTGATATCAGGTTTCCATTTCGTGGCCACTCTATGCTTGCCACAGCAGCTGGAGAGAAACTGACATTGTTTGGATATCGGAGCTATTTCGTACAGTCTTTTCTTTAAAGCTTGAAGGAAGGTGAGTGGCGTAACTATGGCTTCATACAGCGTAAAAAGTGCAGGCTACGAGAGACAGACGCGAATAAACTCGTTCTCCGCTTTGAAACGCATGAACAAAAGAAAGTATGTGCAAGTACGGCTGGCCAGAAACCATGCCGGAAACACGAAGGGGTGTCTCGCTATCGTTTTCCTGGCCGGAGCAGCGCGATGCCTGCGGAGGACGGTTCCACGCGAACACTGGCATTTCTAATCTCTGCCTCCGGTGATGGCCAGCAGTTTGGTCGTTACGGGGCCTCTTCCGTGCCAACCGCGAGCGTTCCCCTTTCCGAGCTTTTTACGTCATCGCCATTAGAGATGCTCGGCCGGCGGCGTCTTACTGCCTGTGCTGCTTTCTGCTTTCTTTAATCCCGCGGCTAGAGTTGAAAGGCAGGCGGCGAGGAGGAAGGTGACGATACGGCCGGGGAAGCTTTGTCTGGCTGTTCAAGGAGGGGATTAAGAAGAAAACAGAGCAAGAAATGAAGAACAAGAAAAGTATTTAAAATTACTCAAAAACGGCATGAAGGCTGCAAGTGCTAGAGAGAGAGAGAGAGGGGGGGGGGGGGTAAAGATTCACGTCGAGAGACGGGAATGGCGCCTTGCAAGAAAGGAGGTGACGGAGATAGAGGCATGCAGTTTGCCTGGCGATGAAGGCGGTGGAAGAGGGGGTTGCACAGGCATCGAGGCGTTTCGTGAACTCGGTCACGCGTGGACGCAGAACTGGCATGTGGATCTTGACCGGGACGTGCAAAGACGCGCACGGCAAGAGAAGCGAGCATGTCCCCCACTTTCTGTTGGCATCATCTGGGGGAAGGAAAGCGTGGCGCGAAATAGCCCGATGCGATACACAAAACAGGCACCACCGGAGAGCGCGCCGCACTTCTTTTATTTCGTCCGGGTCTAGATCTCGCGATCGAGCACGCGCCGGTGCTGTTCCCGTCGTTGTCCGCGCATCTCTCCGCCTTCAATGTCACTGCCGTCTTAAAAAGAGAACACGATTCACCATCATGTTTGCTCGGGCACCAGCATCCGCCTTACCGCCGTGCATGAATGCTCTGCTTGTCCTGCCAAAAGGAAGATGAGGTACGTGAAAAGCATCCCTGTGGGTTGCACGCGGTATGGGCTTCGACTTCCTGAACTACTTTCTGGTGAGTGCCGCACATAAAGGCAGCGCCGATGAGAGGATCTACCGAGCCTAACCGCGAAATCTTTATTTTCGGCTAATCTCCACGTAACCGGCCTAAACTGACAGCCAATCCGTTCGATGAATGCGCAGGACAATGATATCCAGCGGTGCGATTGAAACGATGGCAAGGATCGGCGGCAGTTAAGCATCAAGCCGAAGAAGCCTGGGGGATGATGCTTTCCTGGTTTTCCTCTGCGCTGACGTGGACAGATCCGAGTGCGTGGGAGGGCTTAGTAACGGCATATGCTTCTTGCGTACGCATGCCATATGTCTAGTGCCAGCGAACACCTTTTCCAACAGTGCCTTATATTTCCCTGTCAGCGCCCGTATGTACGATGCACGGTGACGTACAACAAGCCCACGCTGTTTCGCCTTTTATTAAATGCCCCCCACCTCCCTTCTCTTGCTCTTTAATCTCCGAGGGGAAATTATATATATTGGAATCTGTCATAGCTGGTATACTCAAAGCGTAATGCTGGAATGTTTCTTTAATCTCGCCCGGATATGATGAACGGCGCCCAGACATTCTGCGATCCAATTCTTCACGTTTGGAACGTGATTGCGGAGAAGGGTGTGGTCGCCTCAGTCCACTTGCCCCTATAGCTTGATGAAACGAAGAGTACTTTCCCCGATATCCGCGTTTTGAAATTAGATACCTGTCTTCTCAGGCACCGTGACAACAGCGGAGAATAAAGCGAGGCTCATACTAATGCCGAAAGTAGTGAACAGGGACGTTTCCCCCAAGTGGGCGCGCTCTCACACTGAAAATGATCAGCATTCTAGTCCCCACAAATCGGCCGGCAACAGAACTTTCTCATCTCACAGTTCTGAGCGCGCGCTGCCGTATAAACAGGAGAACTGTAGCCAAAAAAAAAGAAAAGAAAAAAAAACGCTGTTAACCATGTTTTCAAGCGGAAGCAGTTAGTCAGTGTATTTACATATCCGGCTTTCCAGTTCCTTTATATGCTCTTTTTTTCTTCTTTCTTTTCTGCTCTGCCAAGGAAACTTTTTCCGTCGTAACAACCTCGCAGCCAGTCGCGGCTTCCCGAATCAGCATTTCGACGACGTGCAGTAACAGACACATATAATTGAGAAGGCTCAATAGAGGACAAGAGAGACGTGCAATCGATACACGAAGCCGTCCGAAATCGAAATGGCTTTTACTCACGAAGCACTCGAAAGCGACAGGTCGCGGCAGGCAGCACGTATTATGCGTGCACGCGTTAGCAATCGCTGGCGGCGAATGGAGGCCGCGTGTTTCGCTAATTGTCAACAACATCGGCTTCGGGGCTGTGCGTGTTCGCGCGCGCGAACACAGCGAAGAAGCCCGGGGCTGTACGCGCACGGCGGGGTGTCTCGTGACTGCGCGCCGCGCGCGAAGCGAATTAGGACGCAATCAGCGCCGCCGCTGGTCGACACTCACGCACGCGGAAACCTTGAATGACCGCGTTCTCTCCCCCTCGCCCTGGAACCAGCCTCGCTAGAGCCGCACGACCGGCCGGATCGGGCTAGCAACTGGATTTTTAATTTTATTTCTTTCTTTTTTTTTCTTTTTTTTTTTTTTTTTTTTTTTTTTGCAGACCGCTTGCCGTCGTCGACAACGGCGAAGAACGAAAAGACTTTCCCTTCCCAGGCACACCTGCTATCACAAGTTTGTGACACCCAATACTTACGGAAAGGTTGAAATCACTCTCCTTTTGTTCACGCAGTTTGCAAAACGTCCTATGCAACCTAGTTCAGATTGCGAACCGAAAACTGGGCTATTATAATTGAAGCAACAAATCTAACACTTCTCAGGCAAAATAATGTTATTAACCAAAGGTGACGTATATAGACGCCGCGTGGTTTGACACGGGACGGCGTGCGAACTGTTGAAATAGAATCTGCATGGGCGACGGTTTTCAACCACTCATCTTTTATTTCGAACTTCTCTCTTTCTTTTATGGATTCCTGATTTCTTTTTTTCTTTTTTTTTTTTTTTCAATTGCATCCTTCCAACCAATGATAGTCACTGGTTTTCCGGCAAGTCTTTCAGGGCGAAGTTCCATTCGCTTGCGAATCAAGAGACTGTCAACGCGACGTCACGCGTACAGCGCGTCTCGTCGTTGATGATGTCATCGGTGAATTTCTTCGGCTACGCCACTATATATCACCAGTACTGGATACTGTTCGAAATTAACCAATTATCCGTTTTAATTTCTGTGCCTCACAATTTACCGTCATGCTCCGGTATAGGCGGGCAAGAAGGACTCGTGGGCGAACTCAGTTGGCCCTGCGTGAAGGTGACAGAGTGAAAGCCCGCTACGGCGCACGTACGAAGAAAATGAACTTTACAGAGAACTCCAGGGTTCTGACGTGCGAACCGAAACTAAGATTTTTTTATAATCACAGCCATCGCCGTCGTCCTCATCATCAGCCGGACTGCGTCTACTGCAGGAGAGCTTTCCACATTCCTCCAATAAAACCTTTCCTTTACCTGCTGCTTCCACCATCCATACTGTTGGCTTACGGGACCTCTGAAGGTCTTTTCGCGTCACATGCCAAGCCCATTCTCGTATTCAGGCCATCATTATCATGACTATCAGCCAGAGTGTACCCACCGCAAGGCCATTAATGGCCTTTCACATATTTCTCCAATTAACCCGGTCCTGTGCTAGATGCATCCATGTAATCCCTGCAAACTTTTTAACATCATCCGCCTCATCCGCATGTTCACGTGGATACTGTTAACTTTCGTGTGTTCTGCAATCCGCGCTGGGCGCTATCCGTTTCTTAAGTTCTACCATTCCTCTACGGCCCTCTGTAATGCTCCATATGCAATTTTGTTTTTGTTTTTCTTTAGCTTTCAAATTTCGGCTCGATAAGAAAGCGCTGGCAGGGTTAGAGTCGTTAAATACTTTCAGGAATGCCTGCATGCTGTCGTTCCTAGATCTTCTGCCAAAGCCTCTTCAGCCTACTTTCGCTCTCACGGTATTTTCCTGGTTTTTTTTTTTTTTGAATTTGCAAAATTAACGGCTTTCAACTAAGGTTTGTTAGTGAATGCGATATTATAAATTCTGGGCATTTCTTGGAGACTTGTGTACACTTTCGCTAGAGTGTAAAATGCTGCTTGCGCTTGCGAGGTGAATGCCGCCAGGAACATTTTACAGGCATTGCGAATACAGAGAGACAATGTTTATCTAATCACATATTTGGGTACGTTGTTTCTGCATTTTCGCTTGTCTGTGCTCTCTTTTCTCATTTGAGCCAACGTCTTTTTGCTTAATCGCTAGCTGAATGCAAAGAGACAGACGCAATTAAGCGTCCGAGGCCTTTACCAGATCCAACTGACAAGCTCTGCTCCTGTCTCGCTCATAAAAAAAAAAAAAAAAAAAAAAAACTGCGCGGAATCAGGCCAGAACAGCGAAGATTCGAGTATTAACTGCCGCAGAGACAGAACGACAGGAAGCAGGGAAAAAAGAGAAACGTCGCACGCGACCAAGTTCTCATTGCGTACCCTCGCACATAATTGAGCTGTCGCAATGCATGCGACTGGACTCAGCGATAGAATCAACTTCATTACTTTCAGGTTTTTTTTTTTTTTTCGCAACTGCTTGCTATCCAACAATCAGCCTGCCAATCCTCGCTTAGCGCTTTGCCAATGCGCTACCGTATATTAAGACCGGAAACAACAGCCACAATGACAGAGTTCTGCGTACTTTTCTCTTCAGTTCATTGACTCCCTTGTGCTCACTGATCATCGCATGTGCTCTAATTCTCATCTATTCCGCCCATTTTTTTCTCCTTCCTGGCTTGTTTACTGCGAAGCTATATTCATGGCTTTATATGGTTTTAGTAAACTAAACCTGAAGCAATATCGGCTTCCACCATTTCACACTCAGTGCACGACCAGTCTGCCTTCATAGAAATACTATGTATGTCAATTTTATGTTAAAAGAGCGCTAGAAACGCCGACAGGTAGAAAGACAAACAAACAGCTCTGTTTTAACAGAATGTCTAACCAAATCGTGCAACAAGCCACTTCGCTTACATATGCCAAGTAGTGGTTGTGATTGGGCTAATTGGAAGATTTTACACAACGATGCATGCGCTGCTTGACACTTGAAAGGAAAGGATCAAAAGACGACACAAATGTTTAGGCTTTACATATGTCCATATGTTTCATCTCTCCCTGGTGGGGGTTGTGGCGGTGGGGTTATGTTACACGTGGAATTAACATTGTTGGTCATCGTTGCTCCACAGTTTAAAAATATACAAAATAAAAGTCTTTCTTTGGTATCATTGCTACAGGTGAAACCTGAAGAACTACAGAACTGCCTTTATGTCCTGAGGCAGTAAACAAGGTTATAAAAAACTAAAGAACTAGTTCAGTTATTCTGCTGGCTTGAATTTATATACTGTATATTTCTTATCCATGAAGGATGCACACCTGGTGCTGTTACCTGCACATCTGATGGTACAAGATAAAATAACATCGCGTTACGTATGTGAATTAAAAATAATGGAAAATGTCCAGCTGGTCAACAAGTTTTATCGACTTGCCAGATAAGGCCACATTGGAGCATATATCAGGAACTGTGAGCTTTGACCACATTTCACAATATCTGGAAGCTCATAAGGGGGAAATGTTCTGATATACCCAGATGTGCCAAGATAGTCAAATTTCTGATTTAATTTTTATATCAGGCCAGATACAGATTTTTGCAAAGCTTCACCTCTCATTTGATGATGATCCATCAGCGAATGCAACCTGAGCGACGCTGTCTCTAACAGCGAGTCCAACTTCTCAAAGGTGCTCAACTATGGTACTAGACTTGGAACAAATGTGGGTGGCTTTAAATCTCTGAGATGACAATGCACTATCAAACTTTGCGAAAATATGGAGATCGGCAATGTAAAAGTGCGCTTTGACCTACAGTGTACATGAAGAACCGTGCTGTGATAATAGCGATGCACACACCTAAATCTGTTTTGACTCCCTCAGGAAAATGTTCCCCTTTGTTGATAAACCTCAGCCCTTAGATTTGCATGCGAAAATGTTGATCCCTGTGCAGCACATGGTAGCATTCTTTTCGAAGCCAAGGGTTGGTAACAAACAAGCACCTAGGTTCTAATATATGCGACAACACCAGCACACTATACACGTTGAATTGGCAAGTATCTAACAAACCTACACCGCAGTTGTTTTTTGTTCTTTATTATCGGTGTTGCATACCACACTAGGCAAAATTCTCATGGTGAAACTCAGACATTAATCGCTTTGGGCGCTGAGTCCGAAGTACGACTCCGATCACACTGCCTTTGTGAACCAATAATGGCGCATTTCATTGTTGACTAATGATGGATGTTGAGCTAACGGCGTAACTCTCCTACGATGAAACAGCGCTTCGGCAAAGCCTTCCTCTTCGACCTCGATCTATATATCATCAGTCTCTCCATTTGTCTGTCTCTACCCGTCCATCTCCCCGTCTGTCTATCTCTCCATCCATCTGCTTGCCTCTCTCCATACGCTCTGTCTTTACGTCTGTCTATCCGTCTGCATGTTTTTCTACTCGTCTGCCTGTCTGTCTCTGTCCGTTCGTGTGTCCTTATCTCTGTCCGTCTCTGCGTCTGTATGTCTGTCTTTGTCCGTGGTGTCCATCCGTCTGTCCGTATGTATGTATGTATGTATGTATGTATGTATGTATGTATGTATGTATGTATGTATGTATGTATGTATGTATGTATGTATGTATGTATGTATGTATGTATGTATGTATGTATGTATGTATGTATGTATGTATGTATGTATGTATGTGTGTGTGTGTGTGTGTGTGTGTGTGCGTGCGTGCGTGCGTGCGTGCGTGTGCGTGCGTGCGTGCGTGCGCGTGCGTGCGTGCGTGCGTGTGTGTGTGTGTGTGTGTGTGTGTGTGTGTGTGTGTGTGTGTGTGTGTGTGTGTGTGTGTGTGTGTGTGTGTGTGTGTGTGTGTGTGTGTGTGTGTGTGTGTGTGTGTGTGTGTGTGTGTGTGTGTGTGTGTGTGTGTGTGTGTGATTGTATGTTTTAAGCGCGCACTTAAGACATTCATCTTAAGTACGCACTCACTGTCAGGCCTAATGATAAACAATTTATTTACGAAGCTGCATGTGCACGCGACTGGTAAAAATGCCGACATAATTTCATCATTTCCACAGGCACCTTCATCAATTGTCAATCAATCAAGCAAACTTTCAAGTACATATATTCTACGCCGCAGCGTGTGTCACGATCGAAAAATGCAGCTGTTCGTACACTCAAAAGGCAATGAACGTTATAATAAGTAAATAAGCCCCCGTTGTAACCGCAGGCTGCGAAGCTTAGTGAGTCACGCCACAACGAAACGCCAAATGCTAGCGCAGTCGTGAAAGCCGTACGCGTAGTGCGTGACACCTAAACTTTGAGCAAGTGATTGTGAAAGCAGTTAGCTCTTCTTCTAGGACTATGTAAAAAGGTCAGTGTGAAATAACTTGCGGCTTCGTTGCTGGCCAGCCGCATAAAACAACAAATATTTCACGCTACAATACACTAAACGCCAAATTCTTAAGAAAACAGAAAAGACAAATCCAGCGTTGGTAGAGAGTCCCAAATGAAAATGGCTATGCAACGTTTACTGATGCGGTAACGGCGCTAATCCAAAACTGGGTTAGCTGTTATCGGCATTCTGGGTCACGGGGCTACCTGAAGCGGCTGCTGGCAACGACCGTGCCTGAAGGCGGGGACATCAACGCCAATCCATGGGCGGCCATCGCCACATCGTGCAGCTCAGTGAGCTTCTCAGAGGTCCCAGTAAAACTATTCATCCAAGTCTACGCGGTCATAACCCCTTCCTTTCCCACCATTCTCCATCCGAGAAAGAAAGAAGAAACACGGACCATAAAGGCCGAACGACCGTCTTGAAACACAGTGATAAGATCGAGAGGGCTGCGAGCCTGATAACTGGCTCCTCTCCATCAAAAGAATCGTCGTGGACCTCACATTACAGGGCGGAGCTTCGAAGACGTTAGCCCGCCAGGCTGAAACCGTTGGACTGAATGCGAGCAACGTGCTTCGCGGTAAGAATATTTCAGAAAGGCCGGGCATCGGCCCATGAAAGCCAAAAAAAAAGGTCTTTGCGGGTTCATGTTGTTTTCAGTTTGTTTGCTTCAATCGTGTTTCCATCGTCTAATTCGGAAAGTCCACATGAAGGTGAGCTGAAAAGTAAAGTTACGCTAGAGTTACTCCGCCCCAGTCCAATGTTCGGCGGCTGTCCCCTAGCACTTGAGCGAAAGCCTATTATTTCGGAGTACTGCAGGAACAGAAGCGCGCGCACAGTTCTGACAGACCCGATGTCTTCCGGGTCCTTTACGAGCTAAATAGAGTGGGGCATTTCGCTTCTTGTTTTCGTTTTTTGCGTGCTACAATAGCTAAGTCGTTCGAACAATGAAAAACTGCGGTTGACGTGCTTCGACCCCGCCCTTTAAACGAGGGTCCCGAAACGTAGGCGCACAATAATCTCCGTCACATGCTTTTATGTTTTGCTTTGTTTTTGTTTTTTTCTGTGACCTTACCATGGGCTCCCCAAAGAGCTAAAAGAAGAACGAAAGTTTGCCCCGCATACGCTAGTCTCCTACGCAGAAATAGAACTTCTTGCCGTTCGAATTTTGGACAGTTGAGCTTCTGAGCCGGCAGTCTCACAGCCTACATTGTGTTAGTGTTACTTAGAGCTGCCCATACGTGTCTTGCTAAATCCATAAAGATATGAAGTGGCATAAATTTCACTAACCGAGATTAAGGAAAATGATAAAGTTTTTTTAAAAAGAAGTGTCAAGTTGAGCGAGTTGATGGCATTTTATGGTATATATAAATTAGGACGGAAACACGACGAGACAGGATTTATGACACCGGTGATCGCTGAACCTACAAGGGAGAATACATCATCGACTTCTTTTTTTCTGGCAAAGCGGGAAGGGGAGGTAGATTGCGTCCGTACTAACATATATTTATCAGTTAAAATGAGAGCTAAGTTCAGCGCAGTCATCATCATCAGCCGGAGTGTACCCACTGCAGGGCGAAGCCCTCTCCATATTCCTCCATTTAACTAGGTCGTGTGCTGGCTACAGTCACTTGACCCCTGAGAACTTCTTAACCTCATCCACCCCCCTAATTTGCTGCCGCCCGTGCGACACTTGCCTTTCTTGAAATCCAGTTCGTTTCCCTAAGCGACCATCGGTTATCCTCTCTTCGCACTACATGTCCTGCACATTAGAATTTTTTATTAATTTTGACTAGCATGACAATAACTTGAGCTAATTCTCTGATCCACTCGGCACGTTTCCTACCTCTTAATGTTACCCCTACCATTTTTCGTTCCATAGCCCTCTGCGTTGTCCTCAACTTAAGCAGAGAACCGTTTTCTTTAGCCTCCACGCTTCATCCCCATAGGTGGGTACAGGTAAGATGCAACTGTTGTTATATAGTTTCTTGTTCAGTGATATCGGTATATGCTTCTGTTCATAATCTGCGAATACTTGCCGAATGCGCTTCATCCCAATCGTATTCTGCTAGTTATTTCCCTTTCGTGGTCCGAATCTGTGGTCACGACCTGTCCTAAGTAGGCAATATTCGCCTACCACTTCCAGCGCTTCGCTACGTATTGCAAACTGCTGTTTCTTTCAGCACAGTATTACCGCCCAGCCCACGAGTCCTCGGTTTTCCCAGCTGCTGCCATCAGGGTGTGTTTTATCTTTTAATTTCGCTTTGATGAGGTGTACGTAAATTCCGAGTCATAATCACATTACTGAGAAAGCATTCAGAGTCGACAGGCTGAAGATTACAAGGACAACTGCGTCATGGCCTACTTTCGAAGGGGCTCAGTGGCTGTGAGGGTATAACATCTCCTAGTCGCGTACAAGACTGTCCCTTTTTCGGTGTACGACCCATGCTTCGGATGATGCAAGTGTACGGTGAGGAATTCTAGGTGATCGGAGATGATGCGGATTATTTGCTCTCTCATTGTGGCGTCTCTCGTAACCGATAGGATCGCATAAACATACATGTATACGTCAACATAATTTCCCTCAGGACATGAAATTTTCTTGGTTTCGGCAAGTCGATAAGCTCCGAGAGTTAAGTGCAGCGATCATATACAGAGGGATAAGAAGTACTCCTTTTCTTTTTTTTTTCTTCTTTTGGGGGGAAGGAAGGGGGGGGGGGAGTGTTAAGGGCCATGGTACTGGGGATTTCTTTTATGCTTTTGCCCCGCTCATGTGACGCTTCTAGCTAATCTATCACTGTTTCGACGCTAAGCAGAAAAAGAAACATGAAATAGAATTAATATAAGTCGATTCCAAGTATTCGAACCGAGATATCTTATAATACGCTGTGTGCAGTTCGATCTCTAGCAGTCTCCAACATCAGCCAAGCAATGACCGCTACAGGAAGCATTTTCTACTTTTACCTGCAATCAGTCCTGGTCTGCGCGAGCTGCAGCCGCCTCATCTCTCGTTACGTGGCAAGCAATAATCGGTAATACGTTTGGCTGTATGTACGAAGCAGAATTCATTCCAGGTGTCTGCTTACGTGACATGTGCCCTGTACCAAATATACCGCAGCATAAGCCGCTGACAGGAAGAAAAAACTGTAGATGATTGTATGACGTTGCAGCCCTGGTTATCCCTGTGCAACACGCTAATGGGTCATTTGAGACGACGAGCTGTTGCGAACGGGTCGTATGTCCGGCTCCTGGCAGACAGCCAAGCCATGGGTTTTTGCCTGCTGCTTTGATTACGAATACTTGACTGCATTCCTCTTTCTGCGACAGCGCACACCCAGCGTGACCTGAGCATAAGTGTCGTGTTGCGCAGCGATATGCGCAGAAAAATTAATCGTCATTAGTACTGAGAGCCATGCACACGGTTGCGTTGCTACGGCCATCGTCGACACTGGTCGGTCTGGTAATGGTTTCGCAATGTCCTGATGAAAAGAAGGCCTCAACGTATGCAGTCGTTTAGACCCCCTTTGCAAGGTCTTCAATGTCTTGACAGACCAAAGCACGTAGGAGCAAGCCAGGTCGACAGACTTCAGCACTCGGGCGTGCACGCTTGTCATTAAGAGATGAAAAAAAAAAAGGGGGGGGGGGGGCATTAACGTCCACTAGCGGACGGAAAACATCAATCGAGGTCAAACGAGTCCATACTTGACTTTGGAGCAGCGTTACCAGATTTAAAATCAACACTGTCGGGGCTGCGGCGACGTGGAACTAATGGCGCGCCGGTCGCGCCTAGTCTGAGGGCGTGCTCCTCGTCACAACACAGACACGCACACGCGCGCACGGACTCACGAGCTCACCGCACACGAGAAAACAAGCAGCAAATGGGAAACGAGGAACGCGCGCAAGATCGAATCGCACGCGGCCCCGCCGGCATTTTGTATCTTTCGCCCTAAGGAGGAGGAAAACAAAACAAGCAGTCGGGGAGAAACGCAAGCACCTATCGACTCCTAAATCTCACCCACATAAACGACACTGCAGCGACAGCACAGGTGGCTTCAGCGCGCATAGCCCAGAAGGAAGCGTGTACCGGCGGTTGAAAGCCTGTGGAGCGTATCCTCCGAGACAAGGCGACCGCACGCACGTGTATACACTGACTTCGGCGTGCGCAAACCGTTTCGTTGTTCGCTCCACAAACGCCTCCCCCCCCCTCCTCCCCCCCCCCCCCATCCCCTCCCCCCTTCCAGCCTCCGGCACTCTTCGGCTGCCAAACGATTTTCGGCAGCGCTTTACCAGCAGCAGCGACCTTGTCGAGGAAAATCCGTGCCGGCCCAAGAGTGCTCGGCCGGCGCATTCGACTGTGTCCCCTGTGCGCTTATAGCCGGTTTAGTACGTACCTCGCGTGGTACTGCTGGAAGCGGTGGTGGCGACAAAAGCGGAAGCATCGCAAACGACGCGAAGCAGGAGCAGCAGGAGACCTCAGGACGGGATCGACGGGGACGGCTGGATGCCGGGAAAAGAAGCGACTTCACCGCCCGCGTCGGGAGATACCGCGAGGGACGGAAAACGCAGCATCGGTGACCTTAAACGAGGTATACACACGTGAACTCGATTTGTCAGTGTCTCGCGGTAATCAGTGCGAGACGTTATGAGAGATCTGTGGCCGTTGATTAGGGGGCGCGTTATTGTTAAGCCATGGAGACAGACGTCAACGAGCTGGGCCTAGGATATGAAGGGGGTTGTTCGTGAAGGGTCCCGTATGACTGTGACCACTCGGAGTTCTTTATTGCGCCCTTACATCGCACAGCAGTTAGTGTTCCAGCAGTAACTTTCAACGACCCCTGGCCACCTCGGCAGCGGTTTAGCACATTCTTGAAGACAGCTGAGAGAACAGCCTCACTTACTTGAACTGCCTCACATTGTTTGTGATAACAGTAGGTCACGTAGCAGGAGACCTAGTAACCAAATCTGATGTAATATCAAGTTATTGAGTTGCTTACATGCGACGGCAGAGTTATGAGTTTGACTATGATGGCTGCTCAGCCGCACGTTATACGCTCTGCCGAATTAACAAATTAGCTCCTTAAACGATTTTTGGATTTCTGTTTAACTCCACGTACTTCGCCTTCGGCGATTACTCGGAGAACAAAGAATAGTGCGATCAGAAATTATCGGCTTCAGCACGGCAGTGTACGCTGTGTTCGGGCATAAATGCCAAAAACAAGCCAATATAAAGGAGCTTACGTGGAGTACATCTGGCGTTATCATAACATTGTAGTTTATCACTTCTATGCGGTACTAGAAGATAATGTGCTTGAAATGGACGATTGCTCGCAATATGAGAATAATGAAAAGAGGCATCATTTGGAGTTCATATTTCTGCACGACAAATGAACGTCTGCATATTGGAGTGATGGAGGCAGGAGCCTCTGTCAGGCTACAAGCCTTTATCTCCTGATCCATTTTTTCTGTACTGAGAAATGGAATAAAAAAGAAGAAAGAAAAAAACATACACCGATTGGAGACAAGCACAAACAAATCACCCGTGCCACAACGTTCAGAATACGTTCACGATTGCCTCTGCTGTGTCTCTTGTATAATATGCACACTACGTATGTTATATCGTTTTTATATTTTCTCATAAGAGCGCGGGATGCCTGGTGACCTTTAGGACTGTGGTCCTGCGGTTGTGGGCAGTCTTCGAGTGAGGGAAGACACTTTGGCTCGAAGCAGGCGTCGCCCATGTACGTGCAGCTCCCTATAGTCTCACGTTACGTTTCTATGTACGGGTTATGTACGGTTATATACGGGTACACATGATTGTTAGTACAGAGAAGAGATCACGAAATGTCAAAGACCAACCTTGGTTAGCCCTCATCACCTCCGGAGGAAAGGAAAATAAAAAGAGGTAGCATTCATATGTTGCCCGATTCGACTTTAGTGGTCCTGTGTGCTTTCAGACCGGAAAAAGAAGATTCAGGTAAAAAGGCTGAGCCAGTGAAACACCGGCAACGACTCTTGTCTCGGAAGGAAGAAAGGAGTGTTTGCTTCTCTCCGAAGACAATGGCCCTGCCTCGTGACGCCCAATTGTACTCCGGACTATTTCCCTCGACTGCCGCTAAGAAGGCATCCTTAATGCCGTCCGTTCGAGCGAGCAAGGACGCTTCGGGGGCGCGATCATCGAAGGCACCTCGCTTCGAGCAGCCGGCGAAAGGCGCACAATGGGCGGAACACCCGCGACACCACGCACAAACACACGAGCTTTACTTCCTGCCGTCGTTGTCGGCTTCTGCGAGGCCTCCCAAGCGCTATGCAAGGGAGAGCCAAGAACAAGGGGAAGTAAGCGCGCATCGCTGTTACGACATCGCCGCCCCCGGCGTCACCTGCGAGGCAAGGGTCGCCACCAACGCAGCGGGCGCATGCAACAGCGTGGCTTCGCAGTAGCGCTCCGGGAATCCAGCGCCTCCGACCCACTTCGTGGAGAAAGGCTCTCTCCTCCGAGGAGGATGAGGTGGGAGAGTGCACGCCCGGCACTCTCCGCTTTATACGTGGCTGGGAGAAGAAGCCTAGTTAGAGAACGCGGTGCCCAGAAAGGGTGGCATCTCGCCACGCGAGAGGAGAACCATCTCACCGTGATGTGCTGTTCGAGACAAGAAGACCACTGACCGCCGAAGAACAGTGGCCCATCAGGAGACCACCTCCCTTTCTTCAGCTGCTCCGCGCAAAAGAAGCAAAATAGAGAGAAAGAAAGGGGCACGCGCCGAGCAGGCGATGAACACGGGGAGAACATGGTCGTCAAACATGGCTCGCAGGAGAAAGAAGAACACAAAACGAGGTCAAAGCCGTTACGTAAGTGTCCCAGGACAAGGAGTCAACGCACCGCGCTGGAGGCAGCTGCTGGAACAGTTTGATCGGAACATGGCGTTTTCTCTGATGACTCTTTCGGTCGATAAATGGGCCGACATGCTGGGAAGACTTGTCAAACATTTTTTTTTTCTTTGCAAGATCGCTCGATGCGAAACAAAATCAGCACGACATGTGTTTTCGGGAGAACAGCAATATACGATGTGGTTTATTACGAGGTGAGACATCCCCAGGAGACGGCCGCGACCAGCACGGCGAACTTTGCCAGTTCGAAAGGGCAGCCAAGAATGGTCTTTGAGAACGACGCGCGCAAACCTTCGCTTTCTGGGCATATTGTTTACTATCGGAAGTTACTGCGGTCCAGTGTACCGCGCGAAGTGGGCGATTTTGTACATCACGTGACATTACCATGCGCCTCATCCCCTCTAATGGCACTTATAATACAAAAATATCTGACTGCGTGTACTCGGCTCAAGACAGCTGGCGTGCATGTGGTTTCTTCTGTCGTATTCTCCACTCTCTTCACGCTAACCATGCTGAGAAATCAACTTATTTAGGAACGGTTAACGCGCACACAAAAAGTAAAGTAAACAGGGATGTAATTGCAGTGTCTTCTGAAACGTGGATATATACAGCAGCCTTCAGATGTCAAGATGAGGTGAATGCGATTATTCATTCCACCACTCCTTCTACATCGTTACGTGACCTATTTTAAAGGTAGATAGATGGTGGTTACCACTACATCTTCAGTAGCACAGATGCCCGCGATGATAATGCCAGGGGACCGTTGGAGGAGGGATTACTGGTGAGCGCGTAATTTTCGACCGTTTTCCATGTGGCAGTTTTCCCACCCCCTCTCCACGCAAGAAAAAAAAATCACTATAGTTCCAGGGACCACTGGTTTTTCATGTGGGGCATTTAAGTAGACCAGGGAAGGAGGAAGCTTACTGGACACACACTCTAGAAAGAATTTTGAAATTGGACTATCATTTAGCTCTTTAAGGTACCGCTGCTTTAGGGATATTTTTGTTGGCCCATGCGAAAGCGCTGTAAAGTGTAATAGTTGTAATAGTGTAAAAGAGCTGAAAACTAAATTACTTAGCCCGGGCCGCCAGAGGCACAGCGAGATTGTTTGGCAGTCAGAGCTGCAGCCAACTCTGTTTCGTTCACTTGACACATCCTCGAGTGAACAACCTATAATGCCGCAAGAGCATCGAACGACAGCCGGCATCGGCGTCAAAACCATGTTATCGATTCAATGGGCGCTGCCAATTCCAAATCAAGGGCGTCACGCACTAAAAACATGCTTGCCCGGTCGCGCGAGAAACGCAAAGCGTTCCCTTTTGACGTTCGAGCCAAATCTTTCGCCCAGAGCACAGCGACATGGGTTGAAACCGGTGAAGCGGCTGACCCGAGGATGATGTTCGCTGCTGAGTGACTCCAATCACGCGTTACATTCCGCGCTCGCGGCGGTGAGCGAGGCAGCACGCGAGCCACGCGTTCTCGTGCGTCGATCGCGGAAAGTCTTTTCGAAGCCCCATCACGGGAGTCGGAACGACGCTAGGCCCTCAACTTTCCTTCTTCGCGCTGCAAAAGACAGGTTAACGTGCTCTTGCGTAACATTGCATGACCGCGGCAATTGCGTCCCCTCATTGTTTTTTTTACACGCTTGCTTCTGTACGGGCTATGTGGAGCGGCAAGGCGACGTCGATTTTCCTGTGATAACGAAACGAGTGCTTAGCCGTTGCTCTTTCTTTTTTCGATGCCAGGAATATGTGATTCCGCGGAGAGAACGAAAACCCAAAATGACTCCCAGTCATGCAAACTGCGTTTAGAGCCTGCGATTAAGCTAGAGCCAACCAGGAATGCTCTCGCATTTGCGAACAGTTCAGTATTACAGCTAACTTGTTCAGTTGAGGTACAAAAGCACACCACTCAACAGTTTTGCTGTTTTACCTATTTAACAGATATCAATCTTAGACAGGTGGTCAAATAGACAATCATGCATTAATAAGTCCCAATGCCTGGCCCGCGGTCAATTACTCTGACTTGCAAAACCTCAGAGCGTGTCGTTCGAATGCCTACAGTTCGAACATATCGACCACTTCTGGCGCTCCCTCTAGTTGTGGAGTTTACATGGAATAACTAGGCAGCCTTTGAAACCACGGATGTCAAGAGTCGGGTGCCGGTCTTGTGTCGCATTCATTCACGTGGCGTTCCCGCTGTAGCATCCTCAAGTACACTAAGTAAGAATGAACCGCTTTCGGAAGAATGCTGATTAGTGAGGATAAACAGAGAAATCGCTTAACAGTAACTGAATAATGTCATAGCTGGTAACGACAAACGGATAGCGATCACGCTACATAATAAACAAAAACCCGGGCTGCTTCCTCAGAATCCTCATCCTCTTGGACGTTTGCTTGCTTTTTGCTCCCTGTGATTTATTTAACAATGATAATAGTATATGTTAAGTACAGCGAATACCATGTACTAGTCTATTTAAACTGCTCTGTGCGCTATTTGCTGCCGTAGCACGAAAGGGAGAAAGGAGCGGGAAGTGGAGGTACGGAAGGTACGGAGGTACGGATATCGTCCGAATCAGAAGTACCTGTTCAGATCACGACAAACAAGAACTCGCATTATTTTCCCAGAATTTTATACTCGTATCAAGCCTACTATATACAACATTGCCGTTTCCTTCACGGCAAAATGCACACGGCATTCTAATTTCTGGCCAAAAACCGACTATAACATTGAAGTCCAAGCATACTAAAATAGATCTTCCTGTTCTCCCCCTGCACCACTTCCACATCCCAGAAATCTCTCTAGAAATTAAAAGCACCGAGACGGTCTGAAGCTGCTGTTGCTAAGAGCGCTGCTCTGCACGGCCGCCTAATTGGGAGGGGAGAACTTGACAATTATCGCCATGATGTGAAAAGTTTCCTCTAAAGCGTTCCACCCTGCTCGCATCCACGTACGGCGCTGAGCAAATTGGGACTCCTTTTTTGCGCGCATTCACGCTACGACTAGTTCTCCGTAAGGCAGCTGAGTATTCATCTTTCCTATTTATGCTCACGGTCGAAGCTTACGAGAGCATAACAGCACTGCTTTTCGGTCATATGCCCAGGCAGCACCAACAATATGTCCAATATTGGGGGTGTGCTGGCAATGCACTGATTCTATGTAGGACCGAGCATTTCCAATAAGTACCAATGCTGGTTCGATGGTTTGTGTTGCCTGATATAACTACTTTCTAAACTGTGGCGCAGCTCAAAGCCTTAATTTTCCACGCATCGAAGTTCACGATCAATATCGAGCCACGGTGCTCTCTTATTTATTTTTGCTTACCTTTCTACCAGCGCCATCGGCGCTACCGAAGGGCAAATCTTTTGAGATAGTTGGAAAACGCTGGTGCTGCGGGAGAAACACGCGTCAGCTGGTGTGCACGGACACCGAACTGCAAGCTCAGCCTCGCCTGCACTTGACGCGGACTTATTAATTTACAAGGCCATTCGAGGGGAGAAAGACAAGCACGCGGCCTCGAAAGCGACACCGGGCCAAGCGAGGGACAACGACTGCTCCCTTCTCGCCGAGTAAAAGCTGCACAGGCGGGCCGGTGTGAGTGCCGTGTTATTCCGCGGTAATCACTACGCGTCAGGCGTCTAATTAAGGCTCGACACATCGAAACTGCTCCTCGACACGGATGCTTTAAAGCTTCGCTTTTTTCGGCCCCGTCGCCAGTGGACCGCCGCGAGCCGGCCGATGACAGAGATCGAGCGTCGTTCAGCGGCCTGTGTCTGCGAATGTGTGTACACATGCGAATGCACTCATGCGAGGCAAAACAAAAACTAAGAGAATAAATAAGTGGAAACAAAAATGGCCGCGGAGTAAAGCTGTCATCAGAGCTGATAACGGCCTCTTCTTGCTCTTAATGTTCCTGCTGTATACCCAGCTGTTTGCAAAGTCGAGTTGCTCGAAATGACTACTTGGGTTTGTACGATACTCCCGCCTTTTCAGAGGAGCGTATTTCTGACGTCACAGCGACTCTGGTGCTCAGGTTGGGTGCTTTTTTAATTAAAACTTTCAGTCACAAGTAAGTATCTCGCCTTTAAGTGCGCAGTAACTTTACTTGCTGGCTTGGCGACACAATTGAATAATGCATCTCCAGTTTCGGTACAAAGCACCTGCGTCGCTAGACGTCTTACGATTTCGCGTTGCATAATTAGGATTCAGATTCTTCGTTGCATAAGTAAGCGCATTTCGCGAGAACTCTCAGATACGTATTTGTATTTTACTGCAGTCTTTTACATCCTAAGAACTTTTGCAAAACTGCGAGAGCAGCTTGCTTCTTTTTTTTTTTTTAACCTTATTGATATTTCTTACCATACTTCAGATCCGGTAGAAACTTTATGCCAGTGCTACCACTTAGCGAAGCTTCGGTATCCAAATTACGCGACCTTTTAAAGTGCATCCACTGATCTGGCATGAGATTTCGAAACAGAACGGCGCACCTCAGAGGGGCGCGCTCTCCTGAACAACAACAACAAAACAGAACAACTTATTAACATTGAATTCGAGCGCCCCTTTTTATTCCGCTTCTAGAAGACAGCTAGGAAAACCGACAGCCGACATGATCAACGCCGAAGCGACCTTTCTCTCGAGCTAACTTTCGCGAGCAAACAAAACGGAATGCTAAACAAACAACACATCGCCTCCTGCGAGCCTACTTTGCTGCATTTGCTGCTAAATTATTCACGTTACCCAGGGCCAGCGCTGAATCTGACGTCCTCTCTCAATTATACTGCGGGTTTCGAATACTTTGCGAAAATAAAAGTGCCCAATGACGCGAGGTTAAGAACAATCTCTAAGCGGCTGGAATTGAAAGATGCCGTGCAATATGCGCCAGCAGTACGACGACTGAATGGTTTGGTCCCTGGAAAAGAACAAAAAAAGAATGCGCGTTTTCTTTAGCTCTCCTTCAAATCACTGCGCTGTGCGTGACGTTTCTTCGGAGAAACGTAACCTCGAGCATTGCGTTTCAATGTCTATTTAGTTCATCGCCTGTTAAGGACACAAGAACTTTGTCCTTATTTCTATGCTATAACGCTTTCTGGGCGATGCAAGTGGAAAGCTGCCGGAGGGCGTTGAACTCAAGTTCAAGGCCGCAGGTAAAAAAGAAACATAGAAGGAGCGGTATGGTAACGCGGATCACTGGGAAAAGAGGGGACGGGGGAGTGTATGGAGGAAGCGTCGTTTCATTGTCGTTCTCCGGCTCAGTCGCGCATAAAGAGCCGCCGCCGTGTCGTAGCGTAAAGACAAAAGAGGGAATTGGTTGTTGTCCAGCGCCGCTATCCGCTCAATCGCCGCGCTGGACTCCAGCCAGATGGAAAACAAGCGTGTCTTCTCCTTTCGACGCCCACGAAGAGAACAGAAATGAGACTGTGGAGGCTCGGTTTCCTCCCACGGCGAGCCAGACGTGTCAATCACTGTATTCCCTGGCAATTGTCTTCGTACTGCCCGATCCTATCTCTTTTTCGTTTCTGCCGCATGCTTCCAGTGTGGGTCTGCCTCGACCAGTTTCTGGTTTGGCATCTGGATGCCAACTGAAGCGCAAAGCCTCTTGCGGACTTCTTTCTCTTCGCTTGCGGAGGAGACAGGCTTCCAACCCGAACATCGTGTACTGTTCGGAGAGGAACATAAACAGCAATCTACGCGTTCAAAGGAGAATGGCGTTATTGGTGTCCAGTGTTTTCGAAGTCTCCAAGCGGAACACATGCGACGTGGTAGCCTCTAGGCAGGATAGGCGGCTTCTCGCATATTTTAAATCAACTTGATGGCGAGTTGCATTCATGTAGCATGTTTACTGCCGGATAACGAGAACACAAAGGCAGGACAGGTATGTTGAATCAAGTTAGTATTTTTCCGAACCTGAAGCGAGAGGTGCAAGTGCGCTGAAAAAAAAAAATGTAAACATGTGCGTTCGGTTTAAACATTCGCACGTATGCTTCTACTAGTGCTCGCCTTCTCAGGAGGCATTCATGGGTGATATTAGGTGTACTTGTTCCCTTACCTCATCCTGACTAGGAAACGAAATTCCCACCTGTTTAACCTCTCGGCCTTCCTTTAATCTCTCTCTCTCTCTCCCTCGTAGCGGCTTGAAGTCGATGCTAGAAGGTGATGCGAACACTGTTCGGCGCAGAATGAATTTTTCGCTTTTCAGTAAAAGTGGTCTCGTAATGAAATACACACCCGACAACAAGACGACCTCAAGAAGGCGGAGGAAGAAGCTGATCCCCAAACCGACAGTGCGGGCGCTTCCAAAAATGTTCTAATCTGAGGTAAGCACGAAGAGTAAGCGTGCCAAAGATGACGATTGCGAGTAATGCACGAGTCCACAGTGACGACTTGAGGACACTCGGAAATAAAGTTTTAACAAGACGGTGAGATTTCTTCTTGAGTTTCACTAAACAATCCTGCGTCCCTGAGAACATCGAGTGATTCCAGTAAATCATGGGCATACGCTCGTGGTTCTTGTTCTAAAACGCAACCCGAATAGGACGTCCCACGGATAGGATGGGATCCTTGTACCACTTCAGTTCTAATCAATCGATTCTTGAAGCTCTGCCCAAATAATGAGATTAGTTTTCCTGCTTACACTAATAGCAGAGCCGACGTCGTTCCAACTTGAAAGGGGACTTTTCTTTCTCCTGCTAGCAGGGGATGCATGCATGGGGTCAGAGACCCAAACTCGCTCTGTTGGCTGCGCAATTCCTTTCTCAGATAGGAGAAAAGCAGAACAAAGTAAGAAACCAAAGCTGCTTGCATCGTACGTATTCATTACGGCTGCCTTTTCAACGGCATTCCGGAACGAAGTGGCCAGCGGGTACCATTCAGGCGCCTTTGGCGGCGACCAGGGCCAGCGAAAACCCGGCCATGGGGCCAGGCCAACGCTGTCAGACGCCAGCGAGCGACGCGACGACGCGAAAGCGCACAAGGCGGCCCCATGGGAAGAAGTCTCGCGTCCAGCTGCGCAAGCGTGTACGCGCATCCGACGAGGCTGGCTGCAGTGCGTGCGTGCGCGGCTTCGCGCAGTCTGCAAACCAGTTTGGTGAGCGGCTGCTAGCGAGAAGTGGAACGCCGGTGGCGTACAAGGCATTTGGCTGGCGGCCACAGCAAAGCCACCGCCGCCGCGGTGCCGTTACACAAGACGTGGCGCACTGGGGAGCGCAAATCAAAGGAGTCGGCAATTGGGCGGCGAAAGAATTCCGAGGGGGAAGGGGTGGGAGAGAGGAGGCCCACGCAGTGTGTGACCAAGAACAGCCAGGTGAAAGGAGAGGTTTTACTGGGAAGGAAAGAAATAAAAGGAGAGAGAGAGAGAGAGAGAGAGGGGAATATGGCGAAGCATGGCTATACAACGAACCAGGATGAATATACGCGAACGCAGGAGCGAGCGTGGCGTACAAGAAGTGGTCTGGCGATTGGATCAGGGTTGAGACGTCCCTGATCCCGACGCCAGCCTTGGCGCTCCTCTGTCTCTCTCTCTCACTCGTTTCCTGCCACTGCTTGCTGCTGCTGCGTGGTGTTGCTGGAAGCGTGAAGGAAAGCTGAGCCAGAATTTCTGCTCTTTTTCGCGAAGCTTGTTTTTTCCCCCGTACTACGTACTCGTGCGCAAGTGCGGATACTTCGACGTCGTTGTCCCTCCAAGGCTTTTCCTCCAACTGTGAAAGCTCGGCTGACTGAAAGTTCCTTACCGCCCTCCAGTGACCCCTGTTGATATCGGGTGGCATCTACGAGTGGTGTCTGCACGATAGAGTGTTTCCTCTGGTATATAAGATAAATTTTAGGGTTCATGGTGTCGAATGGCAGAGCTTACAATGCCACGTTCCGGCGCTAGAGTACCTAATGTTGCCAGTGTATTCGTGGCCAGTTTGCGTAATTCCAGGTAAATTCAATGTAAGCCGAATATTTAGTTGGCGTCGGATGCGAGGCGGTTGACATGATGGGCGCGGAAATACACTCATTACCGAAGCGAAACGCGGACATCAAATGCACGCGTCACTGCTCGCAAATTAAATGAGAAAAAAAAATCTGTCGATCCCATTTGCTGATAAGTACAGTTGAGGAGCACTGCTCGAAACATTCAACTATTTATGATCGCCCTCTTCCTTCTTCTACCCTCTGCGTTATTCATTATTTCACATTGGGCTCAAGCTTTCCATCGAGAGTTGAGAAAATGATATAATTATCCTGCCTTTCGCTTCCTTTCTTCAAAGTATTTTTAAACGTTTTTTAAAATATCTTATCTCAAACCTATTACAGGCAATGCTATTTATTTATTTATTTATTTATTCATTCACCCTAAGCGCGGTTTGGGCATTACATTTCCTCCCTTTGGGTGGACCAGTGTGCAAAAATAACCAAATCGAGAATGCTGGCAGGCTGCAAGACAAGAAAACAATATTCATGAAGCAAGCACCCCGCACGCATCTCGCGCAGGGCACATCCTCAGCTCAATTCTCGAGGCAACCTACACACTGACATCATAGGCGTATGGTATGCAAGCCTCTCTACTATACGCAATCCCTTTAGCTGTATTAGTTCCAATGCCAGACCTTTGCAACGTTTGCACTGCGCATACTGGGTAAAGCCCTAAGACGCAAAACAAGTTTTTTTTTTTTTTTCTCTCTCGCATTTTTGGCCTCATACCCGTTCAACCAAGTTGCACTGGAGGACGTCATGGTGAGAGAAAGGATACGAATAACCATTCAGACAAGAGACCGACAAAGCAGGTACTAAAATTTTTCTTCTCCTTTCTCTATTCATGGCAACTTCACTAAGTTTAAAAAGAATACACATCAGTTCGTTGGACATAGCCTGATAAATTGCCATTCGTTTAATGCGACCAGCAAAACTATGGACAAATTTCATCTGGCATTCGTAAATGCCTCTCATGGTTAACTGCTGTGTGGTCATTGGCTAACTCGTGTGTTGTGGTTCTCTACTATACGCGCCGTCACGCAGCCGATAAAGTCTTAAATTCACTAGAACACTAACACTGTGCAGATGACTTCAGCAACAAATTCGCAATGCCCTCATTTATCACACGATATTCCCGACCTCAGCGATTTGTTTCCTTCTAATATGCACTGATGGTGGGCATTGCTATTATGGGGCTAATAAAGCGTGCAATGTTTCAGACTCCTCTGAGCAATATTTCCTGTTTATTCTTTTACACCATAAAGAAACTTCCTCGTAGAAATTCTAGCAATTTGAAGCTAAAAAGAATCGAAATTGAGGGAACTCTATTTTCCGGGTGCCACCTCAGAGCCACGAAGTTGGTTCTGGCCTGTGTTTCTAATTTAATCAAGGAATACCTTTTGAGAGGCCAGTCAAAACATACTAGCGCACCAAGTTTCGTCGCTTTCTTTTAAATATAGTCTGCAATATTTGATCAAATTGTTAATTAACTTTAGATAATATGCACGATGGTCTGACGAACAGTTAGCAGACGGTCCTGGTGTCAGCGATATGTCGCTGCCATTTCGTACAGAGTAAAATGAAGGCATCTGGGAGGGTTGTTACGAAAAGTTTTGACGATTTTCTCTCCTTCTCAGTCGTGACCTGACGGCGAACACAGACATCAAACAAGCGCAACAACGCAGTCAGTTCTGTACACGGGAATGTTCCGAGTAAAATCACCCCAGACGAACAAGCGAGCGCTGTAGCGGTGCCGTCAAAGAGTAAGAAGAATGAGGCGACATATGGTCGCTGGCAACCTTTGCCGGATATTAAATGTGCGCAGGAAACCAGCGGAAAACACGAGTTCAACGTTCTCCACGTTCCCCTGAGCATGACAGGGTCACGCGCACGCTAATCGCTTAACGCACGCACGAACCGTTTCACTCTCTCGAACGCAGATGTAAAACGACTCCCAGCGCTACTCGGTGGAAACGGCTACAATTTCCCGCCATGTTGCCCTCTTCGGCAAGCCGTGGAATAGCGATCATCTTGTCTTCCTCACTTTAGTTGTGTTCACCTCTTCTTGTTTTGCTCTCCCCGCGCCCCGTCTTGCTAAGAAGTTTAAAGCGAAGCGTTTCTTTTCCGGCTGCAGCTGCTTTATGACGAACAAAATGCAAATTATCAGGTAAAGGGGGAATCCATTGGCAACAACACACTTACGTTAACCTCTGGATTCAGACAGCGAAACGAATGGGAGAGTAGACGCTACATCGGTATTATGTTCACGACAGCAATGAAACGGTGCAGAAATTTTCCAAGGTATGCGCTTTAATAACATGAATAACATTATCACGAAAAACAAATAAGGATACGGAAGAGTCTGAAGGAGTGAACCATCTTTGTGCGCTTCTAACGTGTATTCTACATTGCAATTTTCAAACTCGAGAGCAACCCACCGCTCCCTCCCCCCTCCCCCCCCCCCCCCACACACACACACACACTCAACGAACAAAAGAAATTGAAGCGTGTTTAGCTAGCAAGTTGGCAAAGTATTGTAAGGAATTAAGGTAAAAAAAAAAAGGAATAGACAACTGTTTCTCATAATCTCCAGCAATCATCCCTGTGTTTTTTTGTTTTTTTTTTTTCCGAAGAAGCACCTGCACTGCGGCGTCCCCTCCCCCATCTATAAAGATGCATGTAAAGCGACAAAATTTCTTTCCCTGATCTTTGTCGGTATAGAGTCTCCGCCCGTGCACCTACGCCTAATCTCCGTTTGCTGCCTTGGACACAGCACTCGCCTCAAATCCGCTTTCGCAGAAAATAAGATTAGTGCCGCGTGTCGCGGGAAACATAACGTAAAAATGATAACACCCGCACACTAATGCCGCAGAGATGTTCAGAACGGGAAAAAAAGGTTTAGCAAGCAGGGCGGAGGAGGCTGGGGGGACTTGAGCGTAACTTCCGCGTACTATTAGGAGCCTTCCATTATCCAAGCGCGCACGCGTAAAGCGTTGCATAAAATGACCCGAGTATAAACACCAAACTTTACTCCAGGACTAAGTAGAAAAGGTGAGAGGCTTGTTATAGTCGCCGCTTCGGGGAGTATCCGATTTGGACATGCTCGCCGCCTTTCCGCTTAGAAGGACATTCAAATGTACTCTCGGCTTCCTTCCCTACGGCATCGCTCTCGTGTTATTTGTTTCCTTTTCGTTTTAGCCACTGCGCATGCGCCGGAAAGATCCTGATGCGCGCTAAATCTCAGCTTCCTGCACGTGAAGAGCAAAGAGAGAGCGCGTGTGCGGAGCTTCTGCTCAAAACGTTCCTCAATACGAACGGGTTGCTTTCGTCTAGTTTTCACTTTTCGCTCGCGCAGCTTGCATCTACGGCTCAGCAATGATGGGCGTATCCTTACGACAAGCGGCGAGCCAAGCTTTCAGGAAACATTTGCCAGAAAATCCGTTCGCCACGCGTCGCGCACACGTCACGCGGGGACAGCGCTTCTTCGTGATCGCAACGCGAGTTCCTTCTTCCTGCACCCATATTCTTCCGTCGCCGTATTTAACGCACGGCTTCCAAAAACGGGGGCTCGTCGCTAACGTTGCTGACGACGCAGGAAGCGCTTATGGCAGAATCTGAAACCCCACGCGTCGCTTCATACATCCATAGCCGGCTGATCCTTTCGACAGACGCTTCGATACGATGTCCTCATTTCTGCTATAGTCTTGAGCCATGGGAGCTTCTGTCCTTGTTCGATGGCGTTCCACGTGACACTGTAGGGCAATGCATGATTTAAATACGTCCTCCGCTGCCGGACTAAAGTGTGGCGATAGTGAACACTCTCAAGGTTAGGTTACAGGCAACATAAGAAGGCACAAAAGTAGAACATTCGACTGTAGATACTGCAGCTCACCTGTTAGAGTGCGGTACGCAAAAGTCGGTGGTGGCAAGCTCGGATTCCATCAGCGGCAGTCATTGCTTTTCCTGCTTCTTTCTAATTATTTATATCCGAGGAATAAAATGATTGCAGTGTTATTTTCCTATTAACAACACGGACTGATAGAAAATAGTATTTGTTTTTTTCTGTCGGCTTCCATGATATTTGTTTAAACAGCACCTTATTTCCCTACACATTTCTCAGAGTGCAGTTACGGTGTCAGTGTCCCTTTCACATTGTCCCGTTCCGAGGCTGTCTGTCATTTTGTACTGCATTGGTAGACGAGGATTCAGTCAAGGAGGCTGGTATTGTCGCGTGACTTTGTACACGGGTACCGTCAATACAGACGCAACAACAAGCCCCTTCGACCCGCGAGCACCCATGCCCCACATCTCAGAGAAAAATAAAATAAAAAGAAACTCGTGACAGACGACGGCCCGCCTCTGTTTGTAGACGGGTAATGACAGCCACACTTCCTGGCATGGGCGTAACCGCGGTCTAAACGCAACCGGTCTCCCACTTGCGTGTGATGCAATGGAAAGGACGAGAGCGTCGTCTTCTCTCCTCGCCTCCTTCTACTTGCACCGCTTTCGAGACAACAATGGTGCGGAGGCGAAGGGTCGCTCGAGATCCCGGGTGAAGCAGAGCGAGTAGCTTCAGCCGCCTAGTCCAGGAAGCGGCGGATTCGCGTGTCCAGTGCGGGCGCAGCCGCTTCACGGTTCAGGGAGGTGATGCGCGCGCCTCAAGGTCGGGGCGCCGCGCTCTTCCACCGGTGAGCGTCTCCGGACCAACGGAGCGTGGCAGCCTACCGCTCGCTGCTCGATTTGCCGGACCGCGCCGCCGCTCCTTCTTGGGCAAATATTATGGCCCGAGCTCCCGCGTTTCTTTCAAAAGTAAGCGCCGCCGCCGCCGTCCATCTCCTCCCGCGCCCGCTTCTTGTCCGACCAGAAAACCGAGCAGTGTCTTGGAAGCTAGTGCTTTCAGTGTCGGCACGCTGGCCGTCGAATTCAGACAGCCGTGCAAATTTGAGAACAATTAACGACTTTTCAGTGCAGTTTTTCTAGCGATGTAAGATTCAGTTTAGCTTAATTGGTCAGTGTCATTATTGCAACCCTGGATGAGCTGACTGATCATCCACCAGATTTTATCCCTTCTGCAAGGTGCCAGCGACCTTGCGAACTAGATAATCATGTGTATCGCCAACTGCAGCGTCTATGGGGCTGCACTCATTTTCCGAGACGACAGTGAAGGAAGCGAACACGAATGGCACAAACGCGGGGCGGCGGGAAGAAGCGGGAGGTTGGAGGGAGGGGGAAGGGGACCCTGATTTGACGTCCTTTCCGTTCTGGAGCGCAATTTCATTTTCATCTCGCTGATCTCTCGCCGCCTCGCCCGGCCAGTCTCCGGCTGTCGCTTTGTTCGCGAGCGCTACCCAGGCATGCAAGTTCTTTCGACTCCGCGAGCTTCGCTATGTGCTTTGGCGTATATACGCGGCTCAAAATGTCAAGCAAATAAAGGCCAGTTCTCGCTTTCCCCTTTGTCGCCTCCTTTCTTCCCCGCGCACCAGAGACCTGTCCAGCGGTGAGACGTACGAAGAAGGTGGAAGAAAATGCGGTGCTGAAACCAGGAGAATATAACGGAACGAAATTTCTGGTGCAGAGTGGCTGATAGCGTGAAGGTTGAGATATCAGGGTTTTCATTTTGATAGAGGGTCTTATTACTTCGAGCGTTTGTCTTTTTTAGTGATGTCCGATTCGTCGTTCCATCGCTTAAATGAGAACTGTGCTCAGCCGAGGTTATTGTACTGCTTGACGCCAATGTAGAGGCTCCGGTAAAATTTGTCTGGCGTCGAAGGCCAAGAGTGCCTTAGCCTGATTTTCGAAGAGACAGCGAATGCTAATATCACAAAGGAATTACGAAAGAAAGTATGTGTGCACTTATGAAATAGACCCAAATAATAAGATAGACGCTGAATTTGCCATGTTCTGAAAAAAAAAAAAAAAAAAGCAATCGCTTCATCGCCGGGCAACTTGAGAGGTATAGTGCGTCGATCATTATTCAGGTCACGACCTGAAACGCCCACTACACATTTTGCGTTGGCTGGAACACAATGTTTGCATGCTCAACGGGAAACCGTATCGCGTTTCCACTCAGTCTCAATTAATGATTCAGAATATATAAGACGCGATAGATTGTGTCCTTTACTAATGCCATCATACGCATGCGGGAAAACTGATTCTTCTCTAAAACGTTTCTGTCAGCGCAGGTGCAAGGCGTGCTTTCGTACAAAGGTAATTTCCACGAGAAAAGACTTCCGTATTACCGGCGACAAAAGGAACATGCGCAGGAAAAACAGAGAACACAGAATGTAGCAGCAGTGTCTGCGGAAACAGAATAATAGATGCTAAGATACGAGAACTGCTGTAAACGGAAGGGAAGCCTCGTGTTTCGTCTTCCTTGCGTTTGCGACTGCGCCCGCGCATTTGATGCGATCGTGTTTGCATAGCGCCTTCAAGGAGTGTTCACGCTCATCACTGGAGCGAATGAACCAACAGCAGCAGGCTTAACGGAAGAGATTGCTTGAAATATTCAGAACCCAATCAGCGCACGGTGCGGTCAGGCTCGAGGAAAGGAACAGAACGTAAACATTTCAAGCTACGTCACCTGCCGACCAGGTTACTCGAAGCAAATGGCTCCAGGCTCATGATTCGGTGGCGGCGCGTTCCGGAAGGCTATATAGGCGAAGCAGAAGAAAGGAGTAAATTGCAGCGTTTCACTGCTTCATCGGGGCGAAGCTTACTTTCGCAAGCAGTATCGAAATACACCCCACTGTGTGGTAGAACATTAAACACGGAGCTCTACTGCAGTTCATTTGCCGTGCTAGCGGCCAGACTTTAAAAACAAGGCAGCTTGCAGGGAGATCGATCGAAATTGAAAAGTGAAAAGCAGGCAGCCTGGCATCTGGAGGACTTCCGTGTACTGTCATATAAAGGGTACGAATCCGAGCAGAGACGACTTGCAGAAAGCCGGCTCTTTGTCGCCGAGATTAAAGCCGTAAGCGGCAACGTACGTTAAGCTGATCTTGCAGCAAAGGAAGCGTGGGCGATTTCGATTTCAAATGCTCAGTATATCGAACATTTTTTCGTTCTTGTTTTTCTTCTCCACAGCTGTATGTGCTCATTAACTTGTTCCCTCCAAGTTCACATTTTTTATTTGTGATCCGGGGAAGCCTTCGTATCGATTAAGCTAGCTTCAGTTGCCGCAAGATTTAGTCCCAGTCTCGAAGCCACCGTCTCTTGCCAGCGCCGTCGGTTTTCAACATCGCTCGCATCCGCTCAGCACCGGTTGGTCGGCCGGCCGGTATACTATTCGAGCATCCCTTCCCGATTTATAGTGGTCGCTGAAGGCACGGCGGGTGCACGACTCGCGATTATAGCGAGAAGGAGGCCGTAAGACGGGTATATGTGAGTCTCTGGGTTAGGAAAGTCGGAAGCGGCGCGACCACGGCGGACGCGGCGGCAGCGAGCTCACTCGAAAAACCGGCCGCCAGTCACGGCGCTACGACGACGCCTCCCCCCTCCTCCTCCCCTATGGAGCGTGTTTTGTAGGTACAAGCGTGTAGGTGCGCAGTCGGCGACCACGGTGCCGGCACCGCTAAGCCAAAGCGTGGCAAGCCGAACCAGGCATCCGAGGTTGATTCTACGTAAGCTGTAAGCGGGCCGCGCACACGCTCTCGGGTACGCCACCGAACGCTTCAGCGCATCCTCGGCAAACGCAAAGCGCAGCCTGGTTCGGGGGTATGCCGGTGTGACCCGGCGGGGCGCGCTAGAAGGGCTCGTTCCTCCAAAATCCCGACGAAGCAAAGCAAAAAAAAAAGAAAAAAAAAGAGAAAAAAAAAAGGGAAACACAAGATTGTAGAAGTCAAGCGGGCTCCTCCGAAGCTGCAGCCTGGAGGGCATGCAAGACAGACAAGAGGCGAGATCGCCCCTTGAGGAGAGGAGCTCCGTGCTCTATGTAGGAAGTGTCTGTGCGTTCCCGAAATATATCGGCGGCGCGGTCCGTGTGTGGTATACGGTATTTATAGGTGGCCGTTGGACACGCGCAACCCCCCGCGGGATATTTGCCCGTTCGATAGGCGAGCCTTTTCTGTACTGCGCTGCGCAGTTCTGCTTTAAGATCCCGAGAACCACGCTGTGTTGTCTTCTTTTTTCTATTTCGATCTTCGCACTTTTTGTGAGCCTTTTGACCGGACCGGAGGAGTCCCCCGTACGAGAGTGCTAGAGTGAAACAAAAAAATAAATGTAATACTCTATAGGCGCTAGAGTAAAAGCCCAATCCCCCGAGTCGAGAATTATGGGGCATGATGCAGGGCGCAACCATGGATTACGCAGGCAGGGGTCGACTCTATGCATACATGTATTCTTAGCGGCAAGACGATTTGAGAGACCCTAATTCATCCCCCCCGTTTTCTTTCCTCAGTAGGTCGGCACGCGGCCACCCTTTGGGCGCAACGGCGGTAGCGGATCAGAGGTTCGCAAACTACTCCACACGCTGAAACCTCACCGAAGAAGATCCGTCGGAGTGCGGCAATTTACAGTCGTTCTTTCCTCCGCGACCTGTCCCGGCCGTGACGGATGCTCCAGCCTCCGTTTGCGCACTCCCTGCGCTCTCGCGAATCTCGGAAGCTATTTTCGAAGGGTGCATGGACGGGAAAATGAGATATCATTTTCCTCGAAGTTGAACGGCGATACGAAAGAAAGTAGAACATGTCGGGACTCCATAGTATACATGTCTGATTCGCATACGCCTTCTTGTATCTCTACTCTTAACACGAAAAGAAACAGGAAAAATAAAGAAAATGCCTCCGTAACTCGATTTCTGCTTTTTTTTTTTTTAATATAAGCTCCGTTCTTTTCAAGCAGACGGCATCAGCAGAAGCTGCAGTGCGGAAAAGAGCTTTGTCCCTCTGCGGGCTTAAGCGTTACTTCGTTACGTTCTGTTTTGCGCGGGAAGTGAAAAGTTCCGCTTTGTATCGCCCCCGCAGCATTGGAATCAGGACGGCGAAGTCAACAAGGCGAGAAACCATAATGGGGTGGCTGATTTCGCACGTGCCTCAAAAGTGGCACGCGGAGAGGGTGCTAAAAAAAAAAAGAAGAGGAAAGGGCGAACAAAAATTCAAGCGAAGAAAAGGAAAGAAAGGTCAAAACTAGGCGAGAGGTTAGGAGGTGAGGAAGAACACGTCGAAGGAGAACACATAGAGACGCTAGAGACGGCCTTTAAAATCTAATTGGTACTTTCACAGATGCTTCTTGCCTTTGGGGCAAATCCGATTAATTAATTGCACACAACGCGCGTAGCATATGCCTCGAGTGTCAGCTTGTTCACGGCGTGCCGAGAGGAAAAAAGCGCAACCGCACTCTGGAGACAGAACTTGGACAAGGGACGTTTCACTGCTGTCATTACTCGCTTTTTTTGTGTGTGTTTTTCTAAAGGCACGCGTGTGTAGAGAAGCGTACCCTCTTAATTTTTTTCTTTTTCTCATGTTTCTTGACCCCTTCACGGCATACTGCTGCCATAGTCAATGCATGAGAAGAGAGCGAGGAGGCTGGACCTGTGTCTGCTCAGTTTTTGTTCCAATGAGTACCACGCGGAGAAAGAAAACGGGAGACGTGCAAAGGGCCCCAATTAAATCTCCGAGTACGCGAGTCGCCCCTTCGAGTTAGAGAGAGCAAGTGTACGCAAAGGGCGGTAGCGCTCTCCACCACGTCTCCATTTCTGCCAGCATGCGTTTCTCCCCTGTCGAAGTCTGTATCTTCTCGACAAGAACCATGGAATGCGTCGTCACGTAATCGCGATGGGAATGTTGGATACGAGGCGACCATGAAGCGGTGGGGAGTATTTGAGCACTGATCCGAATTCGTGACTTCACGACAGATTTTCAATACAGATAACTTCACAAGTGAAAAAAAAAAAAAAAGCAGAAAAAAAGGCACGAAGGTATGAAAGCTGGGAATGCCACATTTAATCAAAAACAGGTCGGCCGGAGAAAATCGAGCAGCAGGCTACGTTTTTGCTCCTTGCGCACCATAGATGTGTCAGCATCGCGTAAGAAAACTAGGTTTCCCTTGTAATCATTTTGACACGACAGTCAAAAGCACCAGTTAGAGCCAAAAACATGACATCATACACGCACCTTTGCACTACTCATATCTCGCAAACGGATGCGTCATCCTCATCTACGTGACAGTTAACGCGCGACACTAGGCGGCACAATTCTGGAGCGGCCACGACTGTGATAGTTAAACTCTTACCATGAAAACAAGCGTACGCCATGTAAGCAATAAGAAACAGAAAGGCGGAAAGGTTTCAAAGGCTGGTCAGTGGGGTCTAAGCAACCGGTTCAGCATGCCGCTATTATTTATCTTTTTCCTTTGGTCAGGTCGTTTACGAGGAGCTAATATTCGCGACACGAAGTATTACCGGCTATAATGGCACGCGGCCCTCCTTTCGGGCGGCCTGAGAAGGCAGATCAAGTGCCGAAAACGAGACGGTCGTAATGATACTGTATAGTAAGCGCCGCCTTGCTTCCTCCGGCACAGGTGTCGATTGCAAACGCGCGAATAACCAGTTTCTCCAGTAGTCCATTCGCCTCTAGGCCAGTCGGCGGGATTTTTACGGCCAGAGCTTGCGCGCTGCAAACAAGCAGATCATTCAAGAAACCGGATGCATCGAGCAGCGGAGAGTATAGTGCGTAGAGGGCTCGGACATAGTTGTCATTGCACTGCCTCGGGGGAGGTCTATACACTTCTATTTGCCTTATTAAGACGGAGAGCGGTCAATTGCAAGCTATCAAGAGAACGGGCAGCGCCCCGCGCATATGCGGTAATTACCGGGCCCGGTGTGTCTAGGGACTGTCGGAGCAATTATTCGGCCCCTATCGAGAAATAGCGCTGCCTCCGTTCGCATATGTAGGGGTCGCACATGTGAGCGCGTTGTCCTTTAACGGCGCCGGAATCGGTCACTCGCGTCCTTCGGAGCCAAATGAACCTAACGTCGTTAACAGCTCGGCGCACTCCGGTCTCCTTAGCCTCGCGCTCCTTACTTTTTTTCAGATCGACGCAAGGCCAGCCTCTGTGGGACAGCTGCGCGGATCTGTCGCGTTGTCTCAGCTTCAAGATGATGAGAAAAGAGGTTTGGATGCATGGGAAGGTGGGGAGGGAGGCTGATACGGTGCTTCGTGTGGTGGTTCCATTTCGCCGCGTCCGCAGCTATCCACTCGGTCCGGAGAGTATAACGTTTCACTCACTCATCTTTCACTTAACGGCTACGCTATGACGCGCGTAGCGACTTTGCGGCCGCGGACGTGCGACCTGCTGCTCTGTTTGTGCCAGGGCTGACGAGCTCGGCTACGCGGTCGTCGTCGACGACGCTGGCGCTATTACGGGCTCATTTAGCTCGCCGCCCAGAGAGACAAGGGAAAACGGGACGAAAACGACCTCGAAAGCGATTTGGAGCTGCCCTCGCTGTCCGCGCGGGCACGCCGCGGCGATAGCTGGCCGGCTGCTGTTCGGGCTGGCAGCTCTCGCCGCTCGCTGGCCTCGACGTTCACCCCGCTACGCGGTGCATTTCCATTGCGTCCTCCCCACTCGAGCCTAGACGAAGCAGGCTGGCGATGTCGGTCGGCACGGTTTAACGAGTGCACGCACGCGTCGACGGACTCGCCTGGGAAAAAGAAGGCGCTCGAGCGGGGCAGAGGCGGCTGGGAGCCGAGCGCTTGTGATGCGGGACGATTTGGGTGAACGAGATGCGCGACAGCGTGAAGAAAGAAAAAAAGAAAGAAAACGCTAAACAACGCTAACAAAAGAGAATATAGTTGGGACGCCGCTAATGACGCAACCAAGGTGAGAGCGAGAAGGAAAGCGTGTGGCACGCGTGGGCTATATTTAAGACTACTGCGGGCGAGGAGAGAGAGAGAGATGTGCAAAGGATCCGTTGCAAAGACTTAACTCCGACCGGTTAGCGTAGGGTGCAAGCTTAAGCGGAAAACCGACGATGACAAAAGAGGCCCCGGAGGCGAATTCCAAGCAGTCCCTGTCAGTTCAGAGAAAACATTTTGCGCAAATTAGTGCATTGTATGTAAATAACTTTCATCGAGAGCCGAAAGGAGCTTCTGCTACAGTGGTATGACGAGAGTGGTCAGTCACTAGCTGAGAGAGAAATGGCGCTAAACCCAGAAGGACGCAGACAGAGGGCGCGATAAGCAGTAAAGACAGTAACTGGTTTACATAGAGCTTCTCGCTGAAATGCGCTTTGTGGTCACTTGGTCTGCAATAGGCGTTTACAGCTAATAAGTAGGGTTGCAGTTGAAAGTTCCCTAAATGTGCGAGCCATGCAAACAAGTGGACTACTGGGGAATCAGGTTCACTAACCCGGGCTGGGCATGATTCCAGAAAAGTAAATCAGACGGAAACGTGAAAAGGTACAGGCTGGAAACTATACACGTGATCGGCAGTAGCTTCGAAGTTTTTCCCCCGCTCGCTCACGTTGACACATCGCCGGGGGGTCACGAGCCGTGGAATGAGAATGGTACGTTCTCTACTGTGGCAAGACAAGCATTGCCCGGTGCAGGACTAGAATGCGGCCTTGAGGCCATGAAAATAAGAAGCTACATCTCCCGAGAGAGCTTGTACTGAATTCCAACTCTTGCCTTCTCAGCGCATCACCTTTCGATTTTAACGACGCGAGCGCGACCAGACTCGTGGGGCCGGTTCCGGCTGGTTGGCGTGTTTTATGCGCGTGCGACTTTCCTCACGAACCTGTCCCGGCTTTGCGTTGTTGCCCGCTTGGTTTGCGCTACGTGATCCCGGCCTGCGTCTAACCTCAGCGACTACAGTATCTTTGTTACTTTCTTTTTTGTCTATCACCGAAGAAATGTTTGTGATTAATGACCAGAAAGAATTCAGGACTCATTTTTCACAGCCGGCTAACACTGAAGTACAGCAGAATTAGTAAACAGTGAATTATTGAGGAACATTAAATAAAATGTCGTGATCAAACACAAATCTTTTGTACTTATACAAAGCTGAAAAAATGTCGTGATCGAATATTTAGGCGGTTATTACACAATGCTGAAAAAATGCCGTAATAGAGCATAAATCTTTGCGCAGTTATTATATAAAGCTGAAAAGTCGGATTCGTACAAACTTTCCGTCGCCTGATGGCATAACAGCAGACACGAAACCAGTAGTGCTCATAACGACTCTTATCAACGTAGAATTCCTTCTTTCCTCCGTTACGTTACGATACACTGTTTTAAATATGGCTACATATAAGAGCCAGGAATGCGCATAGGCAATGAAGTGCCTGCGTACAGGCCTACCTCATCTTAGAAAAAATGAAAAAAAAAAAACGCAAACCACGCGAGGGAAACGCAAACCATTTTCATGGCGACATTTCAGCGAAGAAACAAGAAGGGCAAAAGAGAAGAAGTTGGGTGATCTAAATTATTCAGGAATAGCATCCCCCAGCCTGCCACTCTGGTGTAGAAAAAATACGAATCCCCCTCCGCCCCCTCCTTTTTTTAATTAGCGTAAACAATACATCTCTAGGCTACACATCAATTGAAGAATAGAGAATAATAAACATTTTATGCAAATACCGCTTGCGTGAAAGAAAAACTGATGATCTCGTGTAATTAACGTCTATACAGATTAAACTGAATAATTCTCAATGGCAGTCGGACGAACGTTCAGCGGCCCCAGTGACTGCTAAGGTATCCACTATAGGCGCACGAACTAATAGAGTTCTCTTTTCAAAGCTTGAGCTCATCAGAACTGTCCGACTGAAATAAATCACTAATCTTTGGCTAATGCAGTCCAGATTTCGTGCAAAGAACTGCTTAAGCACTCCACGAAAGCTAAACACTGCTCGCGGCAGTATGGACGACTTTGTTGCGCAATCGTTTTCACAAAGATTTCAAGGTTTCCTTCTCTAAAAAAGAATAATCTAGTAATAGGTACCTTTTGGGATACCAGCAATATTATCAAAGGCGTTCCTTCACAATGCGCGTGAGGCGCCCCCCAACGGCTTTCCTAACCGGTTGACCTCGAGGCAGAAGCGGAATGTTGGTCTGTGACGCCATGATTAGTGCGACCTTACTACGTTCTCTGCTGAAAACCTCCCCAAGACTAAATATTTATACTGAACTAAGCTCCCGCAGGCTGGTATATACTAATTAACGCAAGAAAAAAGCCCTGGCCTTATTTGATTCTATGCAAGGGACAGTAGTGAATGCAAAGGCTTTCTTCATAGCGGCCGCACTACGTGCCTGGAAGGTACAACTGCGCCTGACTCGCGTGTTATCAAAACCCCCGTCACGACGCTGTGAACTTTGGGCGAACGCGGGTCTTGAGAAAGGGGTCAGACTCCGGAGAGTCGCTGCCTGCGGCTTCCCATTGTTGTCTCGCGTGCTCTTTCCCTTACATAAGCGCTTTTAGGCATGTTTATTTGACAGAGCTGGCACACATAACTGGAGAAGCAGGCACCGAGTTCAACAGGAGACAGCGCGTGTTAGCACCAGTGAAGATGGGGTCAGGAGGAGTGTGAAAGCGTGTCAAGTTGCCCCAAATTTCGCTTGGGCTCAGAAATTGCCCCTGGGGATAATACAGCTGTACTTCTGTCTGAATACTAG
Organism: Amblyomma maculatum; assembly: GCF_055883805.1. Classification (NCBI taxonomy): domain Eukaryota; kingdom Metazoa; phylum Arthropoda; class Arachnida; order Ixodida; family Ixodidae; genus Amblyomma; species Amblyomma maculatum. The sequence continues at coordinate 130,700,681 of NC_139349.1, forward strand.
TCTCGCAGTTTAGTAGTGTTCTCAGCGACAGCTACACACCAACGGAGGCCAGATAGTGCTTGGACGAAGGCGAACAGACCTGTACTGAGGATGCACCATGCTTACGTGGTGGGAAAGGGAACTAGATATCTGACATACAATGGAGAGGGCATTACTGAATGAAATTGCATTACCTACTTTTTTGCACCCAGAAGCGAAATGTTTACATATTTCATCGGAAAGTGAACAGCTCTCCGTTTAGAGTGATCCCCTGGCTTCATGTTAGCCCCTTGTTAAGAAGCAGGTTTGTACACTTTCATAAGTCTTGCTATCCCTTACTCTTCAAGTTTGCGTAAGAGAAACAGAAAGAAAAATTATACCAGCTAGCAAGTTTCCAGTGAAGCGAATTAATTACGGGGAATTTAGCTTAGCATAGTGAAGGGGAAAATAAAAATATTGGAAGTGTTAAAGGGAGAGGATGGGTGCGGGAGAAGAGGTTTGAGTTGTTAGTTTCGCAGCCACACACGACAAGAGCTGTCTGGACACACCAGAACTTTCCCTCCAGAGCTACTTTGACCGGCGGAAAGCCAGCACAGCAGTCGATCTGCGCATCCTCGGCATGTGGCAGACGTGGGTCCGATCGTGCGTAACACATCGGCCACCGCAGCTGTCACCCTCATCACGACCGACGAAAGGGACGGTGAAGTACGTCCACGTCGGCGGCGAACTGTAGGCTATAGGTGCGTGCCCAGTGAGAGCTCGCGGGCGCCCAAAGTAGAAACATAAACGAACATACGGCACGCAGAGCTATACCGGGAAAAGAACGAACGGCTTACGTTCAGCACTTCGCGTCGACCTGCGCCCTGGCCTTCATTATTGTGTTTTTTGCGTCGAGCTCATAACTGGTCCTGAATATGACGTTACCACTGATTTCTCTACAATCTGGAAAGGGTCACACATGACTGTCTGAAATTACGACGTACATAGGTTAGAGCTCATGTGAAAGGCACACGGTCCCTGTCCTGGACGGCAACTGCGGGCCTCCAATTGACCGGGACAGGGGTGGAAACAGGAACCGGGGACCATGCAGAGGCAGCACTGTCGTGCTTGCTTCGCTCACCTGACGCGAGTGCTATCAATCCGAGCAGCAGAAGCAGCAGCGGCGACATCATCATCGAGGGGACCCGGCGTGGCCGGCTTGCGGCTGCCGCCATGGCCGGCGGCTTTGGTCGTCGACGGGGCTCAAGACCGGCGAGCCCGTCGCGCACACACACACACACGCGCGCACCGCGATACGCGCACGTCAGGTGCCCATGTCCCGTTGTAGGGCGACGCGCTGCTCTGTACTCCGGCGGCGGCGTTATCCCCTCCGTGAGCTGATGCTGTGGCGGCGGCTCTCGCTCAGTAGAACGGGCGATGCGGCGGCTTCTCTCGGACGGCGCGCTCGGCTCGAGTGATCCGGACAACCGGTCCTTCGGAAGCGGGACGCAGGCCTACGCGGGCCTCTCAGGACCTGTTCCCTTCGGGGAAGGAGGGAGGGGAGAGAAGGGGCCTCGTGGTGGCCCCCTTTTGCTTCTACTTGTTCTTTGGCAGCAGCCGGCTGCACCACCGACCCCCTTACCCGGACCGACCAGGTGACTGACTCGCACTGCTCTAGCGTGACGTCACCGTCCCGGTGTGTGTGTGTTGAGCGCGCGCGAAACAACCGTTATACTCGTCTTGCATCCTTCTCGCGTGCGCCCGCTGGACCAATCTTCCAAGGGATGGTCGCTGCCGCTCCCTGAACACGACGCCGTGGCTGCCGCGCCACACGCCGCTTTACCAAATGGACGGGCCACCGTTTGTCTCCAGCGGGCTCGTTAGTGGCCCCGATGGGCTTCGCTCTCGAAGGAGTGGTGACGATTACGCGGAGAAACAGAGGCTGCCTCTTCTTCGCCAGTGGATTCTCTTTCTTTCGAGCGTACCATGCCGTGTGTCGCTTTCGGATGACCCGCGCAACCGGATGCTGGCTGCACCGTGCGGCGGCAGCCGATGGGCCGCTATCTCGCCGGATGGAAGCATGAGTCGAGGGAGGGCGGACGGAGTGAAGTACGATCAGGAGTTAGCTACAGTCAAGCTAGATCGACGGTGGTTTGCCTGCACCATGGCGGGTAGCGCGTCCCTGCAGTCGATACAGTGCGTTGGAAGCATCACTGCAGAGTTGGACGACTGCAGTGCAGGTCATTGGATGGAAGGCTGCCGTTCCGTAAACGCTAAACTTACATTTTCAAAATATGACGACCTCCTATGCTCACATGGTCCATTACTAGGACGGATATCCCTGTTGCCAAAACATTGCCATTTTGTAGGAACAATTACCATCATTGCTAAGAGTGAATATGTGGTCTTATTAACTGTTCACCGGTAGTAGATAAAAAGAAAAAGGGACTAGCAGTCGCGCGGTGTCGTTGGAGCTGAGCGGAGGTTCATCATGTAGCAGGTGCAGGAGAGCTGCGCTATATCTAGAGGACAGTCATCGAGGCGGCTGAGCGCAAATCCGGAGATAGTAAACCAGTTATTGTATTGGACTACTGCAGTTCATATGGTAACACCAAAAAGCTGTTTCATAATTCTTCGATTTCGATGGATGCGAAACAACGAGGCGCCCATGTGCTGTGCGATGTCGATGCATGTTAAAGATCCCCAGGCTGTCGAAATTCGGAGCCCTCCACTAAGGAGTCCCTCATACCTGAGTCGCTTTGGGACGCTAAACCGCCCGAACCAAACCAGGTGGTCGAAATTGCTTCAAAGCCCTCCACTACGGCACCCCTTTCGCTCCCACCTCCCTCTCTTCCCTTATGGCCCGGTTCAGGTGTCCACCAAAGAAGTGCGACAGATACTGCGCCTTTCCATTCCTGTGAACTAATTATTATTATTATGATTATTATATTTCTCTGCTTAAAGCAGACTGGATGTATTCTGATAGCTTTCTTGTGTTCGTTAATTTGGAAGGAGAGTATAAAAGATCAGAGACCCCTCTTCCCTTGGTTGGTCTACAAGGTTTCTTCTTGAACCATTTTGTAGGAATGTTTGTAGTGGCTTGCAGATGACGAGGTTGGAAGATGGACTTGCAGTCAACCCGCAAATCATCAAAGCAAGAGTGCATTTTTTCATGTCTATCACGTCGTTCAGATACACTGCTTTATCTGACAGATAGCATTGCCATTACGGCCAATGGCCATCGTGGGTCCTTCCCCGCTGTGGCAGAGCTACCTCGTTGTCAGTGGCAGAGCATCCACCTGTTATACGGGAGATACTGGTTCAAACCCTGGTGCCGCCCGGAATCCACCGGTTTTCAATGGGTGCAGGATTTCCCCCGCTCTGGTGTTCGGCTCTTCTGGGGTGAAACGCTCGGGAAAGGAGTCATAGACCAAAACGTCAGTGGGGACGTTCCCACAAACAAATCAAGTATGATTGATTGACTGATTTATAGGAAGGGAAAGGCGTAGTAACTGTCTCACTTGTTCTCTGTGGACACCTCGACCGCGCCGTAAGGGAAGGAAGGAAGGTGGGAGTGAAAGTGGAAAGAGAGAAAGAGGAGCCGTAGTGGAGGACTACGGAGTAATTTCGACCACCTGGGAATTTTTAACGTGCCCTGACATCGCACAGCAAATCAAGAAAAATGAGGCAACACGAAGAAGGAAAGGCATTAACTGGAAACGGAAAGCGTGGCTGAAATGCTGACTTATACGAACGACTGTCTGTGCTTATGAGCAGACAAAGTTTAATCTGTAGAGTTCTGCATGTTTGCTGCAAGACAGCATTGATAACGTTAATACGTAGTTTTTTTTTCACAAGCAAAACACTAAAGTGGTGGTGGTAAAAATATTTTAATGAAAATGATTAGGAGGTTGTAGCGGCGGTTGGAGTCCTCAGTCCGGAACCCCATTGGCGTAGGCTGCTGTCCGCGCTCTTCCGATGAGTTCTTTTTGAACCCTTGCGTCCGAGCTGGTCAGAGCTGCCTCCCACCCCTCCTGCGTTGGCTGGTTATTAATAGTGACAGTCTGATTTCGCTGGCATGCCCACACCATATGGTATAGGTCCGCCTTCTCCCCGCAGAATTTGCATTGTGAGTCAAATGACTCTGGATCTATTGCGTGTAGTCTGCGTGGATTGTTAAAAGTGTTGGTCTGTAGCTTGCGGAGGTGTATCTCCTCCCCTTTGTCTAGTGTCTTTGCCGGTGGAGGGTAGACCCGGCGAGATAATCTTAAGTGCTGAAGTATTTCGGTGTAAGTTAGCAATGGGATAGGAGGTTCCACGAGATCCGTATTGGGTGCCCGGGGGAGAAATGCTCGGGCTGAGGCGTGTGCGCTCTCGTTCCCTGGGATGCCCTGGTGACCTGGTACCCATACTAAGTGTTTATCCATGGGTTGGTAGCCACGGGTGTAACTATCTTGCAGGATTTTAGCTGCTAGCGGTGCAATCCTGCCCCTGAGGTAATTGCGATATGCTGTCTGTGAATCTGTAAGAATGTATTCTGAGGTAGTGTGTGTCGCAGCTAGGGCAATTGCCACTTCCTCCGCAGCCAGTGTGTCATGGCTGTGTAATATTAGTCCATCCACTGTTTTATCTTGGTGTACTACCGCAACGGCCGCCATTCCCTGTTCAGGACCCGCAGCATCGACATAGAACACGCCCTCGCGCCCGCCGTAGTGCCTTTTTATAGCTTCCGCTCGTGCTTGTCTTCTTGGCTGGTGAAAGTCGGGGTGCATATTCCTCGGTAATGGAGTTCCCTTGAATTGTCCTCTCCATGAGGCTGGGATGTCGCTTTTAGGGTCTAGCTGTTCGGGGCAATTGATGTTCAAATCGTTCAAGACTTGTCGGCCAGTCAGAGTCGTGGAGAGTCGTACCACCTGCGCCGTGAGGTGTGCCTCAATCAGCTCGTCTACCGTGTTGTGGACGCCCAGTCGTAAAAGCCGGTCCGTCGATGTCGTAAGAGGGAGGCCCAGGGCCTTCTTGTAGGCTGTTCTGATTATGACGTCGAGGTTCTTGATGTCAAACTTCTTGAGACGAAGGTAGGGTGCCGCATAGACGATGCGGCTCACGACGAAGGCCTGCACCAGTCGGAGAGTATCTTCTTCGCGCATCCCTGATTTCCGCGTCGTTATTCTGGCGATCATCCTGCCGACTTGCTCGCTCACGAGGCGGAGTTTCTGGATGGCGAGGTGGTTGTTGCCCTTGTTATTGATGCATAGACCCAGTATCTTAACGGTCTGAACTTCCTTTATGGGTGAGTTGTCAACGTGGATGTCGATCGTGGCCTGATTTTTGTGCTGGCGGAAGACTAGGAGTTCACATTTTTCGGGAGAGCAGGTTAGTCCACACGCTCGTGCATAATTCTGAACTGTTGTTGCCGCTGTTTGTAGTTGTTCTTCCATCATTCCCATACTACCCCTAGTTGTCCAGATGGTTATATCGTCAGCGTACAGGGCGTGTCGTATGCCCTGTATCTGATTTAGAAGAGGTGGAAGATTGCGGAGTGCAATATTGAACAGAAGTGGGGATAATACTGCCCCTTGCGGAGTGCCTCTCGTGCCCATCTTCACTTGCGTTGTTTGTTTAGTGCCGATGCTGATGTTGACTGTTCTGTCTTTAAGGAAATCATAGATGTATGAGTAGACTCGCTGGCCACAGTTGGTGGTCTGGAGATTTTGGAGGATTGTGGAATGTTTGACATTGTCAAACGCTCCTTTGAGGTCGAGGGATAGAAGTGCTCGGTCACTGTTTCTGCGTGCTGGATCAATGACTTCGCGTTTGAGTTGCAGAAGCACATCATGGGTGGACAGATGTGCTCTGAATCCAAACATCGTGTGTGGCAGTAGCTCGTTGTTCTCTAGATAGTTGGAGAGACGTGCGTGGACTGCCTTTTCCATGAGTTTGCCTGCGCACGACGTGAGGGATATGGGGCGTAGGTTTTCAATGCTGATTTTCTTGCCGGGTTTGGGGATAAAGTGTACATTGGCTGTTTTCCATGCCTGTGGAATGGTGCCGATGCGCCAGCATTCGTTAACGTAATCCGTAAGTTGCTGCAGTGCCTCCGTGCCGAGGTTGGTTAGAAGTCCGACCGTAATTTTGTCTTGTCCCGGGGCTGTACCTCGGCGCATAACACTAAAGTGATGTGTACTGCCAGACCTCAGCTGCTTGGCTTGAAAGTCTGCAAGCAGCGAGGGGCGAAGAAAAAAAAAAGAGTTTTTGGCTGCTATCATCCGTACCAAAACGACAGCAGTGTCAATGAGGAGAAACAAAAACACGAGTTCAAGATATCACACAAGCAAGCGATGTAAATGAATAATCCTGGGGACGAAATGGGGTTCACCAACCCTGTTTAGCAAAAGGGTCGCACGGGGGAAAATGTAGTTTACTGCACTATATTTCCAAGAATCTCTCTAGGTGCTACCATGGCCGGACAAGAAAGACATGCACTTAAATAGTTGCGTCTTTCACACAGTGTTCACGAATTAATTTATGAACATGGACTCGCCGGATGCGATCCTGTTAGAATGTTTGAACAAAACAAGGGCTCCCACAATATAAGACATTGTCTTCCATCGATGGAGCTCGACCTTGGTTCCTAGCGTTTTATCGAATATGTTAGAAACACCGAATCCTGTCAGCGTTGTGCGGCTCCTATTCACTTTCCTGTTCGCCCAAAAGCATCTCCATCTGCTTAAGCAGATGGTAGTGGGCGTTCAGGGCTCAGAACCATATCACTAACTGCCTTGATTTGTCCCCAATAAGTTCTACCAGCGGCCTGATAGGCTGAGAGGATGCACATTGTAGTGAGGAGGAATGTTGTCGCAAGCAGATGGATGCATCAGGGGAAGTGATACGGCTATAAAAATTTGAGTTGGACACCGTACAGACAGTGCTGTGCAATGTCAGTGCACGTTAAAGAACCTCAGGTGGTCGAAATTTCCGGAGTCCTCCACTACGGCGTCTCTCATAGCCTGAGTTGCATTGGGACGTTAAACCCTACAAACCAAACTACTACAATTGAACACTGATGGATCGATCCCGGGTTTTTCGAATCATTGTTTATGTCGAACATACATACCCTCATGGAAATCCTATTCAAAAATATCGAAAAGCTGTGCTGTGTAGCGAACTGCCGTCTCGCCGGTTATTCGACATATCGAACTTCGGGTCATGCCTCTGCAAGGGGCGCTTATCATAATTGCGCCCTCGCGTTCACTTTCCACGCGCCTGGACCAATAGGCTGCGCGGCCTTAGACATATGCTAGCAGCTCTAGCGCAGAAAAGGCTAAGGCTTCGGAGTAATTTCGACCACCTGGGGATCTGTAACATGCACTGACATTGCACAGCACACGGACGTCTTTTAAGGAGATAGCTTTTAATGGCTAATGCTGTCGTGGACAAACTGTATACCCCTTTTGAGGCATTCTGATTAGCCGATGCGGGATGCGTCCCTGCCATCTGCAATGCCACATTTGATATTATAGATGAGTGTGGGATTCCCTTAAGGATGCCTTCGGTGTATTGTATTTTATTTTAGGCGACACGACATATAGTCATACGTCGAAGCCGACGTAACTAAAGCCTTGCCCTGACATTCGGCTGACCTCCTTCGTTGCAGAAGGTGTTTACAAAATGACTTTACTTAATTTTAATCACCGATTACGCTGTTTATAGTACACTGGTAACATAATTAGAAACCTTATGACAGGCGGTGGCTAATGTCAAAGCACCGTTCACAGCGGCTTCGGAGAGGCAATGGTTCGGCCTAGGGCAACGCCTACCGAGTAGTGCGTCGCCAGCACACTGCAGATGGGCATAATAAGCACGTTACTAGCGCGGGTGGAAAATGTTCTTGTTGCAGATTACAGCAAAGGTCGTATATTGTATTATTTTAACTTGAATTATTGATATATAAAACTGTTTCTTGGTCCTCTTTGAGTTATATTTCTCCGGTTTCGACTGTATATATATATATATATATATATATATATATATATATATATATATATATATATATATATATATATATATATATATATATATATATATATATATATATATATATATATATATATATCCTGGAGGGTCCCACCAAAGTACTGTAATGGGTAATGATGATGACAATGCAGCTGATGATGAAGCTGGGAATGGCAGCGAAATTCTGTGAGCGTTAAGTGCGGAAAGCAGCATATGAGGAGGACCACACTGATCGCTATCCAGCGTAGTGGAGCAAATAATAATAATAATAATAATAATAATAATAATAATAATAATAATAATAATAATAATAATAATAATAATAATAATAATAATAATAATAATTGGGTCACAGGAAGGGAAAGGTGCAGTATCTGTCAAACTTGTTTCTGTGGACACCTGAACAGCACCGTAAGGGAAGGGAGGAAGGTAGGAGCGAAAGTGAAAAGGGAGAAAACGGAGCCATAGTGGAGGGCTACGGAGTAATTTCGACCACCTGGGACACTTTAACATGCGCTGACATGAGTGGGGTGAGGGCTACTCCTGGCCCTGTGGGGCTGGGACTGGTGGGTCACTGCCGCTTGCAGCGGGGGCTAACAAATTTGTATCTGTTGTCGGCCGTCATTGCACCCGCTACCGTTTCGGTGGTGGACGACGGTATCGAGTGACTCTAGACGACGGCTGTTGCGACGCGCGTCTCTATCTCCCTATTCTTTTTTTCCCTTCTCTATTTTTTCTTCTGTCCGCACGAGGCAGCGCGGTGGCTCGACTGACTCTACTCGGCTACAGAGCCAGTAGTAGGCCCGTGCATTTTCGTTTCCTTCTTCCTTCAGTCGCAACAATAACGTGCGCTGACATCGCACAGCACACGGACGCCTCTTCGTTTCACTTAGGACGTCATTCGGCTGCTGAGTACAAACAGTAGGAGCTGGCGTGTTTGATCCCGGCGCAGCGGCCGCACTTCAACGGAAGCTAAATAAATAATTTAAAAAAAAAGACGTTTGAGATCGCTACGGCCACGCGCGCATTGAAGTAATGCGTAAGCACGCCACGCGCTGCTAGGCTGCGCCATGACGACACGGCGGCAACCGCGTGTTTTTGGAAGCCTTTTCCCTTATGCATACTAGTTTAATTATGCTTCCTTTGATTAATTAACTCCTTTTACACACGTTCTGATCATTTTCACTTGTTTATTCGGCTCTGTCACGTCCAAACACGTCAATTTCCGGTTTTATGACGTCACGTCCGACGTCGACATAAATACGTGGCTGAGGCTATAGTGCCTAGAAGTACATTCTAGGCACTATACTGAGGCCGTGAAGAGTTCTTGAGGACGGAGGGTGGCTGGTCATGGCCCTGATGGGGCTGGGATAGGTAGGTCAACGCCGCTTGCGGCGAGGGCTAGCTTGCCACCGAATTTTTATCTGTTGTAGGCCATCATTGCACCCGCCACCGCTTCGGTGGTTGACGACGGCTGTTGCGGCGCGCGTCTTTCTCTCCCTCTTCTTTTTATTTCTTCTCTACTTTCTTTCTTCTGTCCCGGGGTGGTGCAGTGGTAAGACGCCCGACTACTGTACCGGAGTACCCGGGTTCGAACCCGACCTCGGCGGCTGCGTTTTGATGGAGGCGAAACGAACAGGCGTCCGTGTGCTGTGCGATGTCAGCGCACGTAAAAGATCCCCAGGTGTTCGAAATTACTCCGCAGCCCTCCACTACGACTCCTCTTTCTCTCTTTCCACTTTCACTCCCACCTTCCTCCTTTCCCTTACGACGCGGTTGAGGTGTCCACAGAAAACGAGTGAGACAGTTACCGCGCCTTTCCCTTCCTATAAATCAATCAGGTGGCTCAGCTACATGGCCAGTAGCAGGCCCCTGCATTTTCTTTTCCTTCTTCCTACAGTCACAACAACAAAAACAAGTGTTCTTGTAACCTCACCTGACCTGAGCCTGCAGGGCTCTCCTGACCCTTCCCCTGGCCTGCGTGCCGGGGGCGGGAGATGAAGGGCTCCTTTTCGGTGGAAATAAAGTTTTCATTCATCCATTACTGTTCTGAAGTACTCATAAGTAACGTAGTCGGCAGTAAGGTATCACGGGATCACTCTGGACGTCGACATTACCCCTTGTGGCGATTTGGACGTATATTTCACTTAATTGGTTCTAATAAAATAATGTATTAACTAATGGCTCCACGTGCACCAAATTTCTCCATGACGACATTGTTTCGTCCTCTATCGACTATAGAACCATTCGCATTTTCCTATTCTCAGTTCTTTTGACAAACTCCTTAATCATAGCCCCTTAATAATTTTGCAAAAAAAACAAAAACAACATCAACAGAAAGCACACCTGTTCTGACATCCTGCTGTCTGCCCCTGTAGAGATTCCTGGGGACGCTAGAGATACATGCAATAAATAATGTTTTTAAAGAACGCATATATGAATAATGCGCGTTGCGTTTCTACGTAAGAACGAGTAACAACGGTGCCTTTCGGTCCACCTTGCACTGTGCCGCCGGAGACAAAGCGGTTCGAGAGCCTCGGTTGCACCCTTTTCCTTTCCGCGTCGGCCTGATTTAGTTATTTCTGTTTTCGCGGCCAACAGAAGTTGACCTGAGGATCCTGAATAAATAAAAATAAATAAGCAAGCCCACAAATTAGTTCGATTTATCGCACTGTTTTTGCGGCTGTTTGCCTTGACCTTGAGGTTCCCAGAAAAATGAGGTGCTTGGACGCGACATGCTTCCATATTGAGCTCTCGCAGTGTGCCGGTTAGGAATGCTGAGCTTATCAAGATAGAAGTTGGACAGGCGAGTACGCCTAAGGTATGGGCAAGGTCCGGCGGCGAACCGCGTTTAAGCGAGATGCCCCAGAAGGAGTAAAAACACCCCCTATTGCTTCTTGCCGATGTAATTTAAAGGGACCCCTTTCAACGTCTCTAAGCGCGGGCAACATGCACTGACCAGATCCGATAGTGCTGCCGCCACCCGCATCACATGTGGAGCACCAGCTGCCAAACTGGCCTTGTTGCTGAATTATTCAGGTTTCATTATGACAATCTCTTTTCATGTAATTTCTAGCTGCTAGCTAGTGCCTTGCAGCAATTTTTCGCCCGATAGCAAATATGACTGACGCATTGATTGGTTGATTGAGTGACTTAAAATGAAAATCGAACAGGACAGCTTCAGTTTGACTGCTGTCCTGCCTAAGGCAAGCAGTGAGGTGCATTAAAAATAAGGCGCAGAGAGAGAGAGAGAGAGAGAGATGGAGCCGATATCCAACGTTTAGATTACAACGTCGTGTAACGAGGATGCCAATTTTTTCTCCAGTAGCGCCAGTGTTAGTAATGCAGTGTACTATAACATGCCTCATTATAAATGCGGAATATTGCCTCTTGTTTCCGAAATTTCACTGCGTCACTGACACTGCAAATTCGTACCTTGGACATGTACTTACGAATACCTACAGCGATACGTCAAAAGGGCGCATAACCTCTGACCGCTGATGTGCAGTCAGCGTTCTGATAATAGTTTCTGATTTAATAAATGTGCTTTAAATTGCTTTATTATCCGTTTCTTAGCAGCTCCCGATTTAAAGAGCGCGAAATGACCACGGTTATGTTTTGTAGGATCATTTCACGCCGTTTCTGGCGATAAATTGCAATATCGCTGACGCTTGGAACAGACAGTTGTGTTCAAAGCTTCGGTTCTAATTTGCAGTGTAGAAACACGGCACTATATCTGCTCATCGTTCTGAAAGTGCCCAATTTTATCTGCATAATGACTAGAAATATTTCAAAGCCTACGCCGAGCACCTTTCTTGAACAAGTTGCTTTAGGGACAAGGACCGTGAACATTTGTTCGTACGATGGCATTCTTATATGGAGGTGCTCCAGAATCGCTGTCACCTTTTCGTCACCGTCGTGAAAATATTTCCGCGCAGTGCTCAGGTACGAGGACTGCAAGACCACTCCGAGGCCGCATTACGTTGCTGTGAGTCACAACGCTGCGCATTGCCGCTGTTTACAAAACTATGGCACTAAGTTTTGGTTAGGAGTTCGAAAGCTAACTGTACACGCAGGTAACTAGGAGTCATCAATGCTGTCATTGCCAACAATTGCGCGCACTGGTCAGTGGCGACAACGCCTTTCACAAATATATATGGCTTATATTTTATAACAACACCCTGATTCTAATTTGCTCTTTTTTTTTCTTAATTTCTTATTGAAGTCAATGACAGCGTTTTTTTTTTTTTTTTCGTCAGGAATGACCTAAGCGGCCTAACAGCCACTGGTCTGTATAACTAGGTGTTACTTTTTACGCTCCAAAAAGTACGTCAAGTTCTGCAATAAGCCCCTTTTACGTTTATTCTGTCAATTAGAGCAAAAGAAATGAAACGCTAAGCATTCTTTGCTATGCAATATTCTCCCCCTCAGTGAAATGGTATCACAGGCCTTAGTTTATTTTCTACGGAGTCCATGCATGCTTCTGTTACGTGAGCTACACTTCTCTGTAAATGTGCTATCCTAGAAGCATCTCTCATAGCTTAAGCAACTTTCTCAGTTCTCTGATATGTTGAAAATGGTGAGCACTGTATTTTAGGGTTAGAGACGACTACCTTATAGCGCAAATCTGAATCCGGGTAGTAGACCTCGCAGATGCATGTGGCCAACGTCAGTGGTTTCTCAACCTTTTCTTGACACCCTGCGGTCAGCTTGTCAGAGCTTGCTTACAGGGGTACTGAAGACGGTGTTTTCACATTCGATAATATCTTTGGTGCCAATTCAGCCTCGTTTCTGTCATATGCAGAACCGATACCATTAGGGGAATAGTATTAGCCTCACTGGCTGAAACTGGAAACTTCGCACTGCCTTCCCAGACACTTCATCGCAGAGTAGCAGGCCAGATCTCCAACCTTCCGGCCGACCTCTCTGCCTTTTCAAGCAATAAACTCCTATAATTATCTTCATGGGTGAATAAAAATTCGTATTGGTCCGGCGATCTAAACCTTGTCCACCGCTGTTTCATAAACTGTATGTAGCTGTAAGCAACAGTGCCTAAATCAGCACATAAGCGTTGTTACACGCGGGAGCGCTGATGAGTAATGATTCCTCCATTTGATATTTAGTCCCCATTTGATCGTCGCCCTTATCACACCCGAAAGAACCGATCGGTCTATTTGCGAGTGTTTTCAGCGGAAGTGAAATAACCTGCGGCACCACTTTTGTACTAGTGCTCGTTCCCTGGTTTGCCATAATGGGGAATTATTCAAATAAGAGCTTACATTTGCCTCGCTGTTTGTCGTTTTGAGTATAGCTCTGTGAAGAACCCAGCATTATAATGCTCCGCTGCTACAGTATACATATGTGCTGTGTTGTTGACTTGCATCTTTGTTATCTATAAATACACTCCTGTAACGGTCCCAAGAGGGGACCAACAGTATGTTCAAATAAACAAAAATAATATACTTTACGTACTGGTAAAATGGAACCATAAGAAAATTGTTACGGCAAGCGGCCTTGTTAGGCAAGACCCAAGAGGGACTCAGATTTAATAAAAACTTTACCTAACTTAACTTCATGCTTTAGTTGCCACGTGTAACTGGAGACTAATCCTTAAGCGGGCTCTTTCCAGTTTTGCGGAACGAAAACCAATCTGCAGTGTTTGACCGCAAGGATGTCGCGGCGTGACCGGTCTTGTTGAGCGCAACCCTGGACCTGTTATATGGAAAAATTTATTTCGTTTTCATTTCATTTGATATTCTAAGAGTTTGTGGCTGCTACATGTGACGTAGGCAGTATGATTAGACGTGGCACTTGCCACGGCAGAAACACATGTCATTTCTTTGAATAAAGTTCCAATCACACGTGCCCCACTGGTGCAGTGGTGCCAACACCGACGTATGACAGAGGACAACGAAGCGCCCGACGGCGCTAATCTGTCTTGGCAATGAAACTTAACGGTTCTCGTCGTAAAAAGTGGCACATCGCGGCTCCTGTGGCTAGAGCGGACCGCATGCAGGGAGAAGTCTATGCGATTGCCTGATTTCTCATTATTCCTCTTCCCAATTTCCTGTAACTTCCTTACCGAAAGACGTCAAGACGAAATGCAGCTGCAGTATGTACAAACAAACAAACAATCAAACAAACAAACAAACAAACAAACGAACGAACGAACGAACGAACAAACGAACAAACAAACAAACAAACAGACCAATTATTCAATTATTAAATAAATGAGTCGTTGTACAATACGGTACGTGTTTAATATAAGCATCTCCTTCGGCAAAGGTCTGAGAAGTTGTGTAGGCGACGATAAGTAAGAAATCTATGGTCCACATTAGATGCTTGCAGGGATCCCAAGCGGTGCTCGGAGCTGCGAGTAAAATGACATATTTCCGCTGTTTCTGTGTCGTATAAGTGGGATGCGAGTCGTTATGGATATGAGCCCGCGTGTCTATGTACAGTACTTTCATCGATTGCAACATTCCTTCCTTCAAGCTTCATTAGTTTGTCAGTAAAATATTCAGATAAATTACAAAGCAAACAAGCAAGCAAATAAATAAAAAAGGTGCCTCGTGGCCTTGTAAGCCGACACCAAATGCTCTTCATGTCTAGCTTTATATGGGATGCCTTCAAGTGGGAGACAATTTCGCGCAATCGGGAGATTTTATTTTGTTGATGAGAAGGATCTAAGCTTCCGAAGTGTGATAATATCTTCATTCTAAATTTTGCCCTTGCGCCCACAGCTAGTAATTAGGACCGATAAAGGAAACCAGTGCGGTGCGTGCGTTTTTGAAATACTCATTCAATATTTTACGCGTCACCTACTCCCCTCTAGAAGGTTTCGCCTTGAAGGTGTAACAGACAAAAACAAGCAAACAAACAAACAAACAAAAATAAGCAAACAAGTAAGGAAACAAACAAGTAAACAAGAAAGGAAACAAATTAACACATAATTAAATAAATAAACAAACATTGGAATATTGTAAGTTACGTTTATGATCTAATTGATAGAAATGGCCTAAGGTTGCGATCCGCAGTAAAACTTTTGTTCTGAAGTTTGTCCTGAGCTCTAAAAGAATAATTCAGCATTATTGCCCGAATGAGAAAGTACTTCGACTACTTTTTATATCTCTCCCTTCTTTTAATTTCGGCTTCGCTCAAATTAGGGCAGCAGCAATCAAGTTTGTATATGTTTTATATGTACTTTCATATAGGCTAGCAAGAAAAGAACGCGACGCGTGATCCCTGTTGGCCGAAAAAGGTCTAAGCAAAATAGGCCATGCAAATCCTTTATTTCTTTTTTTAGCAAAGCACCCAGTCATTCACGTGTTCTGGAAGCAAGCGACAAAATCTGATAAGCTCCTTCGGGCTTCCGCCTCCAACCTCTCCCATATGACGAGAGTGCACTAATTAGCTTTCACACAAGGTCGCCTGTACCGGAGGAGCCACTTATAGCGGCAAGCTTGCTCCCCGCAGCGCGTACTAGATAAGCGCTCCTTACGGGGCTGCTGTTCAAAGGTTCGGGGCAAGCGCTTTACCTGTCACTGGTGAAACATCCTCGACGTATCTCCTCTGGCTGTCAACTAACGTCGGATTATCAAGGATGCTTCAGCAATATTTTTTATTCACAAATTGCTGTGACACTAGGAACTGCTACATTCTGGCAGGCCAGGCTCATATTCCGAGTTTACGTCGTTATTGCAAGCGTCGCTGTCTCCCCGACCTCCAGCCCTCTGCTTGGTGGAAACGCCGGAACCGGATGTCACTGATTCCGGTGTTCACCAATCAGATGACTCGAGGTCGGGGATATAGCAGCACTTTCGATAACGACGCAAACTCTGAATACGGAGTCTGATTCTAATACTGCATTGCACAACGACACACTGAGATATCACTGCATTAAAGTGTGCCAATAATTCATCGATAGGTGGCGTTATTCAGCAGCTGTTTCTTGCCGCAATGAACGCTCCGCTACTGATGTTTCGCAATCACGATTTAGTAGTCTGGGTTAGCCTTTCAAAGCTCATTATAATAAACTCTAACGAGTTCTTCGCAGTACTTTCCTCCTTTTATTCACCTCACGCTCATACTGTTACTGAATGATTGCAGCATATGTAGACTTAATATTTATTTACAACATTAAAGCGGGTAGAGGTCTCATTAATACTGACGCACACTCTGATACCGGTACCAGACCAGCGCTGTATATCGGCTACTCGAGTGAACAAACAAACGATATCGAATTGAATGTATTTAAATGGTATACCTCACAGGCTTATCGGTTAGGGGGCTTATTTCAGTTTGACAAGTACAAGGTAAAAAAATATATGCCGAAGAACAAACATTTAAATCATCATGCATAATGAGTTCACGAGAGCTCACAAAATGCTTCAAGAGCTTTTATGTGGACATGTCATGAAGAGTATATTTAGTTCAAAATAAATAAATAACAATAAATAAATAAATAAACAGATAAATAAATAAATGAAACATTCATCAGCACAGAACTGAATTCAAGTGTCACATACTTAGTAAGCTGCCTTTTTGCAGCTCGGTTAGCGTTCTTGTGCATCACTTAGTTAAGTAAAAATAAACATAACAATTCCACGCACATTTTAATGTAACCGGAAGGATGAAGGTCGTTGGTGCTGGCTTAGGCCCTTTTCGCGGGGCTTTGTTCAGAACATATAGGACTGCACTCGTTCGAACGCGCCAGCGCGGAGGAAGGCATTCGCGCCGTTTTCTCATTTCGTGGCAGCATCAAATGGATAAATTAATAGTGAACATCAGGTGTGATGAATCGGTCTTGGTAATAGTTTTTTATTGACCACCATGTAGAAAATGTTATGGTTTAATTCAGCGCCAAAGAAAAGGCAAAATAAAGTCACAAAGTCAGGAATATTTCCTTACTGCGAGATCCCTAAAATATTTATTGAGGCATATGTTACGGCAACTCCAAATAGCGGGCAAGGTTTGTGAAAGAGAGGCGCGCTTTTGGGACACTAATAAGGGGGAGGTTAGAAAGGACAACACAGGGGTCGCATTTTCTCCCTACTCTGATTTCTTTAATTAAACGCATGACTTATCTCACAGGCATGAACAAACTAGCCAATCAGAAAGATGCCACCAGGCGCCTAAAAAACCATGGACCCAATATTGGCGCCCATTATTGCCAACAGTATATCAATACTGGGTTCATGGGTTGAGCTGCCTTGGGATCTTTGCCGATGGTGTTTGCGCACAGAACTGAAATTATGCTTTCCGAGTCCTTGCAGCTGGCGAGACTGAGCTTGGCTTCTTGCCCTAGCTCCGAAAACACTCAGCAAAGGAATAAAGGGAAAATGTGTTGCCTGCCGAGCCCCTCCCGTGCTGGCTGTGCCGAGCGGACCAATCTCGTTTCCGCGTTCCTTCGCAAACGCTTAGTCGACCCGCGTGTCTGAGCGCTGCGCCCCGAGCGATCGGCTCACGCCCAACGCAGGATTTCGAGAGTCGCCCTAGCGCGAGCAAGCGCTCTGCCCTTGACTTTAATCGCGCGCGCCTTGTCGCCGCATGACGCCCGGATAGGCTTTTCGAGCGCTCCACTTCAAATGCACACGGGCAGCAAGGACTACCCTGTCGCTAACGTTACCGCAGGAAAAAAAAAAAAAAAATTCATCCTTGGTTTCGAGCTGGCCGTTATGCGTCAGCGTTCGAACTGGGACTAATGCGCATTCTATTAACGATAAGAACACCTCTGACCATCCGCTTACACAGGTAGTCGTGCTCATACTTTTATCGTGCGCGGAGTGTAGGCTGGCCTCGCGAGAGCGCGTTCAGCTTCCGTGGGAACCAAGGGAAGAGTGCGTGCCCTCGCCAGCCTTCAGGCTGGGTGGGTGCTTTTTACAGAGTGGTCATTGCGTTTGCCTCCCTCGCGAAGAAAGTGTGCCGACTGGTGCCATTTGCCCGCCGTGTTTAGCCGCCTCGTCTCGTACAATCTGGCCAGCGAAGTACAGTTTTCAACAGCACTGATTTGGACTTAACGGCAGAATATGCGAAATTAAGCAAACATACTTGTAGAGAGAGCACTGAACTGCTTATAGTAAGGCGTGGTATGTATACAATGGAGAAACATGGCACGGCGTGGTATTTTTGGGTCAATTTCCCCAAGCTTCACATGAGCAGACGTTATCCCACTGGTGACAATTATGTCCATAATATGTTGTAAACATAAAAATCAGTGTTACTACTATTGACGTCAACATGTCTGATTCAGTTATTTATCAATTGACTGATAGCCGTGGCAACCATCCAAGGCTGAATGCTATTTCTAACAGCACTCGTGTGTTGCACGTTGCATGTTTATGAAAATGGGCATCAAAAAAGCAATCTTTAAAAAAATAATGGGAAAGTCACCAGATAAAAGACACTCTTCTATGAAAGCATCCGAATAAAGTCAATTGACATAAATATCTGGGAGCTACTAATACTAACAACCTTATTTAAACAATTATTTCCCTGACAGGACATTACGTACGTAATGGGCAAAAAATGGGATACGTAAGGGGCAAAACAGATGATCAGGGTTCGAAGTAAAAGAGAAAAACGTGACATATATACTTAACATACACGTAACATACGCAAAATATACGTTACACACACACAATGAAAGCACCGAGAACCGCTTCGTAATGAAGAAGCAAGTAAATAAGTCAAAAGAAGACTTGTCAGAGAAGCTATTCACAAAAATGATCGATTAAAAAAAGTTGCCCATGATTACGTTACTTCCTAATGCGAAATTTGAGCGCAGCTTATCAGCCGTTTCACCTTTTCGATAGATTGAGGCAAAGATTTCGACCAAGACACGTATGTACAATTACAGACAACTTTTTTAAATTTTCACACCTATTACATCAAGAAACACTTTACTAACAGTTCTTGGCTGTCATGAAAGGAGCTTTATGGTCGGAGAAAAGAAGAGAGCATTCGAGTTATCGCAAGGTTGCGGAAAGCAGTGCGTGGGCCCATAGGAACGTTGCGCGACGAACAGATAGCAGCGACTAACTGATGACGCTGACGCCGCTAGCGAGTGAGAACGGGATGTACGCACCGTAATCCGCTGATAGCGAGCCGGCGTATCGGCAGCCGGAGAGCACCCTCGCCGCTACGCAAGAAGAGGGGGGACCCCCTCCTCCTCTGTCTGCATGGCGCCAGTGCAAGAAGAGGAGGGACCCCCTCCTCCTCTTTCTGCATGGCGGCGACGGTGTTTTAACGTGCGCTGAATTCGAACCTGACCTCGGCGGCTGCGTTTCGATGGAGGCGAAACGAAGAGGCGTCGTGTGCTGTGCGATGTCAGCGCACGTTAAATATCCCCAGGTGGTCGAAATTACTCCGTAGCCCTCCACTACGGCTCCTCTTTCTCTCTTTCCCCTTTCTCGCCCACCTTCCTCCCTGCCCTTACGGCGCGGTTGAGGTGTCCACAAAAAGCAAGTGATACAGTTACCGCGCCTTTCCCTTCATATAAATCTATTTAAATCAATTTAACGTTCGCTGACCCCGCCGGGGTGGTGCAGTGGTAAGACGCCCGACTACTGTGCCGGAGTACCCGGGTTCGAACCCGACCTCGGCGGCTGCGTTTCGATGGAGGCGAAACGAAGAGGCGTCGTGTGCTGTGCGATGTCAGCGCACGTTAAAGATCCCCAGGTGGTAGAAATTACTCCGTAGCCCTCCACTACGGCTCCTCTTTCTCTCTTTCCACTTTCACTCCCACCCTCCTCCCTTCCCTTACGGCGCGGTTCAGGTGTCCGCAGAAAACAAGTGAGACAATTACCGTGCCTTTCCCTTCCTATAAATCAATCTACCCAGTCACGTTGTCTTGACTCGCTAACGGCGGTAGCGGCATCTGTCAGTCGCTGCTAGCGCTGCCTCCGGCGACCCCCCCCCCCCCCCTCCTTTATTCGAGTTCTCCGGTTGCTGCGCGCGCTCCAGCCCCCATCGTTCGCTGCTGAGTGTACCCCCCTCCCTTCTTCCGGCGAGGCTTCGGTTGCCGAAGCGCCGGCTCGAACTGGGGGATGAATGGGGGCGGAGCTGGTTACGAGGCCGACGCGATGGACGCCGACGACGACGATGGCGCGAAACCCAGGAACGGGCGCCAGAGCTGCGCTCTGAAACTATTATAGCGTAACCTCCATTATTGGGGTGTAACTTGGGATTTCGCCTTGGTGGGTCCGAATGACCTTGAGTGACAACACATTCTCTACCTTCCTTTCCCCCAAAACCATACTAAACACATATTTAAACAATGGCGGAATGAAAAACCCGTTGTGACCTAGACCTAATTAAGATGTCCACAAATACTGCGCCTTCCTTCCTCAAAACCAGCTTAAGCAAAAATAAAAAATCGCCGAAAGGAAAGACTTCGTCAAAGCCGCTATCGTATCAATTAGCATTTTCCCAACTCAGTCCGTAAAAGCTTGCTAAACTATGCAAACGCATGCTGAAGAGAACTTTCCCTCGTATAACTGCATTGAAGCCATGCTTAACCTCCTTTAATTTTTTTGTAGTTTAATGGAAATTTTCAGTAGCAAAGCGGTAAGGATATTCGCTCCCCTCAGGAGTAGCTCTTGGTAGAATTATTTATATGAAGGGTTATTTGACCTGTGTATCCCCCGTACTCTTCTACAATCTTATAAAGGTCGCTCGAGAGGGAGACGTAATTAAATTCGAGGCCACTTTGGCGACTAAAGTGATGAAAGACGAAAGCCTGAGTGCTGCATTCTGCTACGTAACTGTTGCGCATGTCGATGAATGCTGCTACGAGTAAAGCGAGCGACTACTTTTTCACATTCTGCAAGTTCATTTATGCTTCTTGTATCTTCGCAGTTGTTCTATGTTTACTGTTGTGTGGTTTATTTGACCGGGTGCACGGCATTAATTAGTAATTAACTAATCACATTACGGTCACTAATTAGTAATTATTAAGTGGGTAATATATTTAGTAAGTATCAATTAGTCATTAATAAAAGATATAATTAGTAATTAGTTAGTAATTCATCATTGATTTGAATATGGCTATATAAGGCGCGCATTCGCGCATACTGTGGTGCTGCTCTGTGATTGGTCTAGACCTCCAAGGCGTCATCCTGCCTCGACAAATCAGAGCCGCCGCAAAAGTGTGACACTTTTGCTGACGACAACGATGAGGCAATAAAGGCTTTCGCCTTAAAAACGAAGCAATAGCTCGGCTAGTTGGTGCGTTTGATTAAGCGACTGCAACATGGCAATTATCTCGTGTATAACATACAACGGACAGCGACAGAAGGCAACCGACTGGACAGCGTGGTATACGTCGGTTGATCAATGAACATGATTAGCACAACTTAGTTAATAAAATTAAACAGTTAGGCAAGTGGTTAAATTTAGGATACATGTTGGGGAACGAGCGCAACCATGCTATCACACGTTTCGATGTCCAGGCTACAGAGCAACCGAAGACTTGATGCCAGTAACGTGCAGCCGTCAGCGATATTTAGATGTAAAAAACAATGATCCCGATTTTGTGTCGTCTCTAGCGGCTCAGCAAGGTGCTCTTGGTAGCTATTTCAAGCAGGCAATGCATAGTCAGTTGTGGATACAAGTTATATGTGCGCGATGTTTCTAACGCGGGTGATGGCAGCGAAAGCAATTGCCTAATGAAACCAAATCATTCAGAATGGAATGATATGATTTAAAACTCTTCTGATGGGGATGAGGAAGAACTGAACAAGGGTAAATGGGGTACGCCTCAGTTCGCAAATGAGCCAATGTTTCGACAAGTGGACTTGTCTTGATTGATTGATTAAAACTTTAATTTCCACTGATTTAGGAGGCCCCCTACTCCCCGCTCCTGGCACGCAGGCCTGAGGAACGGGGGCTGGAACCTCCGCGACTAAAGAATGGCGAATATACATTGGTTATTCGCGGTCTCAGCCGCCAGGCGGACGGCTTTCTGCTGGTCAGCGGGGACGTCGCTTCGCAGCAGGGTTACCCAGGCTTCTCTACTTTAAAGTTGTCCCTAGCGCCCGGAGACTTAGGGCATTCCCAAAGTATATGGTCGAGGGCCCCCCTCGCTTCGCAGGCTTTACATTTATCATTTTTTCTCTCATCTATCTGGGTATGAAACAAGCAGACAGGGTTCGGGAAATTTCCGGCTTGTGTTCGCCGCCAGGCTATGGCCTCTTTATTATTTAAGCTAGGATCCGGTGGCGGCATCAGACGTCTTCCTAATCTATAATTTTCGATTATTTCTTTACAGGTTTGCAAACGTTCGTCCATCGCCTGGCAGTCGGGCGGCTGCGCGTTTGCCCGGAAGTAGAGATCTCGGGCTAAATCATGGCCCGCCTCGTTGCCGGGGACGGACGTGTGTGCTGTGACCCAAATTAGGATGATTTTGCAATCGATTTTAGTTGCAGCTTTTAGAATTCGGGCGGCTTCTTGCGAGACCCTGCCTTTTCCAATAATCCAGAGAGCAGTTTTACTGTCGCTAAAGATCAATCTAGCCTTCGTTCCGACGCAAGCGAGCGCTATTGCGACCTCTTCAGCCGTGTCAATGTTTCTGCTTCGGATGGTGGCGGAGACGACTGGTGCGCCGCTACCATCGACTACCGCGGCGACTGCCGCCCCTGATCGGCAGCTTGCAGCGTCTACGTAGGTAACTTCTTTTACCCTGAATTCTTTTGCACTTTTAACCAGTGCTTCTGTTCTCTTCTCCCGTCTCTCATTGTGGTATTCTGGGTGCATGTTGCGGGGGAGAGGACGGACAATGATGTTCTCGCGACATTGTGGTGGTAGGGCAACCTTGTCGGCTGTGCCCCTATCTATTTTTCGACCCACTCATTCTAAGATTATTCGACCCTTGCTCGACCTACTTAATCTCTCATGTTGGGCGATTCTCACCGCTTCAGCAAGTTCCGTCCAGCTATTATGCACTCTCATTTCGGTCAGGCGTTCCGTAGAAGAGGAGATGGGTAGACCCAGCGCCTTCTTGACACAACGCCTGATGAGTGCGTCTATCTTAACGTTTTCATTGGTCCTGATGTTGAGGAACGGTGTGGCATAGCATATTCGACTTATTATGTACGCCTGCATCAGTCTCAAGAAGTTTCTCTCTTTGAGGCCTCTGCCTTTGAATGCAATCCTCCTAAATATCCCTGTTACTTGCGTCGCGTAGGTAGTGAGTTTTTTTTATCGTTTTGTCATTATACCCGTCCTCTTGAATAAAAAGTCCGAGGATTTTGATTTGCTGGACTTTTGGTACGGTTTTGCCGTCGACCTTAATTTATACGTTAAAGTCGCCCTTGCACCTCATTGATTTTGGATTATATATGAAAAGTTCGGATTTTTGCGGATAGCACGAAAGACCCCTTTCGGCCGCGTAGGACGCAATGGTGTCCGCCGCCGCCTGTAGGCGTTCCCCTATGCTGCCGTCGCTGCCATTGTTCATCCAGAGATTAACATCGTCCACGTAAATGCTGAACTTCAGGTCTTTTATGACTTTAAGAGCGGCAGGAAGGCCTCTCATCACCACGTTAAAAAGGAAGGGGGAGAGCACCGAGCCGTGCGGAGTTCCTTTACTTCCCAGGTGGACAGTGGGGGATTCTAGGTCCTGAAACTTTAGTATCAACGTCCTGTTTGTCAGGAAATCCATTACGTAATTATATGTCCTCTCTCCGACTCCTAATTCCTGTAGTCCCGCAGAATTGCCTGGTGTTTTACGTTGTCAAATGCTTTTGTTAGATCTAGTGCTAGAATTACCTTCGCGTCTCTGGATTTCGAGTCAATTATGTCATGTTGTAATCGGAGCATTACATCCTGTGTGCACAGGCCCGGTCGGAACCCGACCATCTCGTGCGGCCACAGGTCGTTTTTCTCCATGAAATTAGTTAGCCTTGTTTGGATTACGTGTTCCATAAGCTTTCCAATGCATGAGGTTAGAGAAATAGGTCTGAGGTTTTCCAATTTCGGGGGCTTGCCAGGTTTTGGAATAAGCACAACGTTTGCAGTTTTCCACTGCTGGGGAAGACGACCGCTACTCCATACTTCTTGCATGTAGTTGGTGAGTGCCGTTATGGAAGCGTCGTCTAGGTTTCGTAGCATTTTATTTGTTATTCCATCGGGGCCGGGAGCTGATCGCGTCTTTAAGCTCAGGATTTCGGCTCTAACTTCCGCTTCTGAGATGGGCGCGTCGAGGGCCTCGTTCGGTGGGCCCGCGTATTGCCTAAGAGGGAGGGATGTTGTATCACCGACATATGTGTCTACGAGTTTAGTTATTAGTTCCGCGTCAGTCCCCCCGAACGCGTGTCTTGCCTTTGCTATTGTTATGTTCGACTGTGTTTTCGAACTGTCGGGATCAAGAAGATATCGTAGCAGGCTCCACGTCTTTGAAAGGCTCATGTTGCCCTCCATTTCATCGCACCTGTTACCGCAGTTTTGCTCGCATAGTTTAATTGCATAATCCTCAATTTCCTTATTGTGCCTGGCTATTTTTCGCCTTAGGTTTCGATTCCATCTCTGACACCGGAGGCGCCTTTCCATATTTTTTTTTTTTGCTTCCCACATGTGTAGAAGTTTCCTGTCGACTGTTTTCGGTGCATCGTCCCCCTCTAGGATAATGGTAGCGGATTTAACGTGGTGCTGGAGGGTTTCTGCCCAGTCGTCGATATTTTCAATATTTTCGTCCATGTTTGCAGATTCCCTAATTCGTTTGGGTATGACGTAATGTGCTTTCCCAGCTTAAGCAAGCAGTGATTTCAATGTCTGTGTTAGTACACGCATCTACCTATGGCGAGTACGGAACCTCGTAGGTATCGTCGCAGGTATTTGTTCTCTTCTAAATTGATAGCACATACCCACACAGGGGGATCGGCCAAGAATTGAGGTGCAGATGTATTTGTTTTTGAGATGTATAATTACATCAGAAAAAAAGAAGAAAAACGAAGAGAGTGCTAGGGAAAAGAGAAGGAAAGTAAAATATGTAAAACCAAAACAAAATGAGAATTCATAACGCACGCCGGAACAGAACACTGAGGTTTGTATTTACAGATGAAAAAAATTGAAAGCATATTAGCAAGGCAGATGTTTACATTCTACTAAAAAGTTTTGACTGGCGTTTAAAACAGACCTGTGGCTGTTCCCAAGTATGATGGCACCGAAATCTGCCTGTACATAGTATGTAGCCGTCTTAAAACAATGAAAAATTGTGGGCCGACAAGGCAAAAACACGCACTCTCACACGCGTACGTGGTTTAACTACATCAAACCCTACCACTATTTTAGGATGCGCACCTAGCACTTGTGCGCAAAACCATGGATATTGTAATACGGCATTTTTGTGTCATACCAATAGTGTGACGTGCTTTGTATAATATTCATCAAAAAAATAGGTACCCTTTTTTTATTTTTCGACAGTAAAGACATTGTCTGGTGTTTTACTGAAAGTCGCTTGCTAACAGTACGCTGTAATGGGTAAGTTGGAAGTAATTTCTATTGTGGACTAGCGCAAATGAGGCAAAGGAGCGAGGAAGGAGAAGATGACACAGGTGCTTGCTAAGCTAGTATAGCGTATAGTGTTATAACATTGCGCCACTGATGAAGTCGAGGCTTTAATTGGTCTGCCCAAATCTCAAGCGTTCCTTGCTCGTAATTAAACATTATCCGCAGAATATACAGCTGATATAACTTTCAGTAATCGCTAGAATCATTTTGCGTACGCCAGGTTAATATAGCGTTTTTTTCACCCGGTAATCACTTTGAACCTTGTCTGTGCTACCAAAGTTTCCGGATGCAACTGCACAGATAGATGTTTCATTAACAATTATTAACACTTCATCCCAGAGTATATTTCATGCCTCGTTTTCTTCAGACGTGCTCTAGCATAACACTTCAGGTCGTGCGGAGCTCGTTGACTATATTGCCGTGATGTTTTAGTTACGCCTTTAACGGCACCCAATTTGCTCAGTGTCCTGGAATGATCAAGCAGCAGAAAATATACTTGTAAATTAAACCAAGAAAAGCACATTTTTTGTTTCGCTTGAGGTATATATACTGAGGTGACGTAGTGAATAAACTGGGTCATTCATTCTGTTTAACGGTAAAATCAATTAATGCTACGTATAAACAAGCCAGATATTGAATTCTGCCAACTGAAATAATTACATAAATAATAATTAAACAATAATGAAATACATTCATTACTACGTAAAGTGCATTGGCTTAAAATTTTAATCTAGTTGCACTTTTTTTCCCCCAAGGAGCTCTGGTCGGCTACCATTACTACATGCATCGCAGATGTACTGCATTTGTCGTCTCTTTACCCACTAGAGGAACTAAAAAAATGCTCGTCGTCATCGTATTTTCATATATAGACAAATCAATACTTCTGCGCATTGAAGCCTCAGTTTTTGAAATTTGACAAGCATACAACTTCTGTTTGTAGCGAAAACATAAGCTGCGAGCATATGAGCCGGAAATGAATTTCATGATGCTAGCAGGTAATTTCAGTCGCATAATGTACGACTGGTGTGACAGAATAAACAGAGCCAGCCATTGCATAAAAGCACAGCTGCGTCATTGTAGTTGCCGATGCTTTTTTTCTAAGCGACCACGCAAAGTCGCTTTCTGGCACCACTGAGACCACGCGCAACGGGCGTAATGCGTAACGTGGACACAAGTGCTTGCATTACCGGAAATTGCCTCTGCCCCAGTCTGTTTGATGCCGTCCAACATAGGCCTTTAAACAACGCCGCAATTTTGCAAAAGACGATCGCGACATTGTCCGTTCACGAGTGGCCACTGTTGCACAGAGCTTACACATTCCGCGCGTATCGATCGCTATACATCGTCAGGATGGAGTGAAATGTTTACACCTCGGCTTTCTGACAGCAGCTTCAATGTTTACATTGGATTTCCAGAACGTTTCACCGTTGCGTTTTGCGACGAGCACTCAGGCGAAGAAACACGATGCAGCTGTCGGATGAATCTTCGCGTTATCGCTGGCTCTTGGAATTGCACACGTCTCTATGAACTCCAGCTCGTGGAAATTTGACAGTGTGCAGGTCAATAAAGCCTAAAGAGGCGCATTTCATGTCACCGTTAAATGGCCTCGCAGAAACAGCTTTCTTTCGTCGTAGCCAAACGTTTCTATCGACTTCAGATTTTACTGTTAAACTGTACGGAAATTTACCTTTAACAGTTGTGCGCTGCACGTAATATCCCTCCAAGAACTCTATCAGAACTGGCAGATGTGTATGTATACAGAATGACCCAGCTAAAAATGTAATCGATGCTGGAAAAATGCGGTCTGCCTTAGCCCCAGTAATGCTAAGTGAGAACTGTTTGGAGTCTTCTATTCTTGTCTGCAGTAATATTCTTGCTCATGAAAGCTAATAATTACGAAATACTAATTAGCTAAAATCTCTAACTATTGCTTTGAGGAAGAATGTGATAACGGAGAAGCTGTAGATCGTTTCAAAAAACGGCTAGTTACGTCGTTTTCACCAAGTTATAATTTGCTTAACATTATTTACTGGGCTTCCAAGAAGGCTGTCGCATGACCAGTTGCCAGCTTAAATCACTCGCATGGCGCGCAAACAAGTTTAATCGAAAATATCGCTTGAGAGAAAGATATTTTTGTCTGAGATGCGTCTCGTGACTAAGAGAGAATTCAGACCATTTTAAGTTTCTCCGTCTCTTTATTCCCATTCGCCTCTGTACAGAATGCAGTGGTTATTTAACTGTTTTTGTCCTCATCTTGACATCTTCCAAAACTGTCTCCATTCATTTATATTGGATGTTCGTAGTGTTGTATTCTAAATAGTACTTTATCACATATAACTCCCACTTTCTAGCCTAAAATATTGTATTTACTTCACTTTTTGCTTTTTCTCTTGTTCAATGCTGTCTGTATCTTGAACTGCTTTTTATCAGTTTTTTATTTATATTTTAACTTTAAACTTTATATTCGAATTTTACTGTCTCGCGTTCAATTCTATTTCTTTATTGTATTTTCTTGTATTTCTAGCCTGTTTTAAGTACCACACACTTGTTGCGCCTAGAATGGTTTCTTATTTTATGTCTATCTTTATATTACTATAATCAATGCCAGTTATTTGTTGTTGTTTTCTCTCTATCGTTTTTTTTTCTTTCGTGATGTGCTCAACAATTCTCTCACTGTGTATATAAGACATGGTGCTTATTCATTTCTTTCTTGCCGTGATACTTTTCGTCTCAGTTTCATTTCATGTGTTGTTTATTTCTCCTTTTGTGTTCTATCTGTTTGTGTAAAACTTGTGCTTGCATTTTTATTTATTTATTTTTTTATTTGTGCTGCAGCACGAAGACCACATGGTTGTTCCTACGCACATTAAATAAAGATTGATTATTATTATTATTATTATTATTATTATTATTATTATTATTATTATTATTATTATTATTATTATTATTATTATTATTATTATTATTATTATTATTATTATTATTATCGCAACCAAATACTTCCTCAAGGGCTACATTGATGGAAATATAGCTGGCCTTTTTCCAAGAAGCCTAACAATTAACTTTTGCACTGACGCTTTAGTTAAAAATTTGAGTAATTAGTATTTACTAGTTACTAACACTGGCGAACGAAAAAAATACTATAGAAAAGAATAGAAGAATTTCAATAACTCTCACTTTGGTTTCATTTGGCTTGGATACACTGTATCTGTAAATTATTTGTTACATTTAGCTGGGGCAGGCGGTGTATCTAGCCACACTGGACTCGTGGTGTGGTTGGCCATGTGATAATGCGAAGGAAGCCTTGAAAACACTCGAAAAGAGATAGGACAGCTGTGTTGAAAGGGAAGAACACGTCAGTTGTGCAGCTGAAATATGGGCTCCACTGCGAAGACAAAGAACGGTAAAAACACCACTTAGAGAACGTAGTACGAATAATAGCAAAAAACAACAAAACACCACAACAACGGTATTCAAATGACGAGAAAGTGACCATAACATGTAAAAAAACGACAGAGAAATTAGCACAAGACGTGAAATAAACGTGGATGAAATCTGCGGAGCAAAAAGGCAGGTCAATCAAGTAAAATAAAACAGACCAACCGACAGCCCACAGTATATGCGACGAAAAAAGAAATTAAAATTATATAACCGACGGGTCACAGTTAGCACATTAAAACAGTTAACACCCAAAACAAATAAAAAAAAAACAAGTAAACCCAGAAGAAGAAAAAGGCATCTAGACAAGGACGTTAGCTCAGACACCCATTTAGTGGCTGTAACACAAAAATCGAGCACCTTTAAACACGGCAGGGCTTTGCCACGTGGAAATATCGAAGTGGTGCTGACACGCGTCTTCAACCTTTTCAATAAAAAAAGTACACATAAAAAACAACTTTAATGAGGTTGATTGCAGTGGTCTGAAATATGCACCCTCCGCTGTTTTTTTTTTTTTTTGTTTTTTTTTTCATAGATATCAGCATCTTTATACAAGCAACATGTATACAAGCATTAACAGACAGCGCCAGCGAGGATCCGACGCACTTATGCTATCAGAGGCGCCCCGGACTGCAGCTTCTGTCTTAACTCCAAACTTGCGGGGATACTTCGTGACTAGCAAATGTATTAAAGGATGCAGCTGTTATTAGCCCAGTACCTTTGACGATGTACAGTGTGAACAAAAGCAGGTGGCTGAGTGATAAGGAAAAAAGGGATTCTACATTTATTCTCTAGCAAAGGGGTCGAATGTGTTTCACTAAGTAAACGACAGGATTGAGTTTGTTGTTCGTCAGTGAATCAAATAATATTTGCGTTTACGTAAGAACTGAACTGTTCAGAAAAAGCACATCAATTACATGGCTGCTAACGCAAATCATGTTTCGAGGCTCTCAATGAAGGAACATACTTTTTTCCTTTAGAGACTAAAAAAATGTATTTGCCTCTAAAATTAGACCTTTTCTGTACGCTGAATCTTAAATCGATATAGATGAACTGGAAAAAGTTGAAAATTGAGAGCACTGTTTCGTCTTAAACAATTGTCATGGGGTCTATACTGTATGTTCAGCAAAGATCTTTTCAAGACAGCACGCACTTGTTAGCCTCAAGTATAAGCACATCCTTATGCTGGAACTTCTTTACGAATTTTCTTGTAAAACTGGATTTATTGTCGGTTGAATATAAATTAGCAAGATTTTTTTTCCAGAAATTATGAATGATTTAGTAAGGTGTCGAGGGAACTTTCCTCTTTAATATTTAATGAAGCGTTTACTTCCTTAGTCTCACATTCGTGTTTTTATTTTTGATGTGAGCCTAGTTTGACTATAGTATTATTGCGTACTATATAGCATTTGTAATATATTGCTTCTTTTATTGCAGCCTGCGACAAGCCCGCCGACCAATCAATTCCTGGTCACCTTCCAACTACCACCTACCAGCTAGAGGCTTCATCACGAACAGTACCAAGTCAAAAGCGACACATCTAGTGCTAATGCACTAAGAAGCTAACAGGGTGGCTGCTGCTGTGTAAAGCAAGATTCGGACAGAGTGCTTGCTAGGGGGGGGGGGGGGGGGGGGGGTGTTATCATTTTTTGGCACTCTTTGGTAAAGAATTTCCGACTGATATGCCTTAGACTACTAGTACCACGACGCGAAACGGGATCTTGTTAGCTGGCGCTGTAAATGAGATATTAAACTTCTCATCGTGCTCCTAACCTACATCCTACTGCACATTCTGCAACTCTTAGAATACTATCCTCATTCCACGATAATATTCCTCCGCCTCCATGTCCCACGGCTACTGTACTACTACCACTACTGCTCCTACTGCGACTACTACTCCTACAGCAACTATTTCAACTGTTACTGCTACTACCACTACAACGACCAAGTACTATCCTATACGAATGCAGCTCCGACTGCTACTACTTCTAGTATACTACTGCCGCTATTACTTCCACTTCTACTGCTACCACTATACCAAAGCTACTACCCCTGCTATTCCGATGGCAGCGACTACTACTACTACTACAACTGTTACTACTACTACTGGACTACTACTTAATACTACTGTTACTACCACTGCTATACAACCACAACAACAGTTACTACTACTATAAATACTACTATTACTACTAATATGGCGTTTCCACTACCATCAACGCGAAACCCAGGAAAGCACGTTGAATAGCTGCTCTTGTTGTTGCTGCTGCTGCAAAAGAAAATTGAGCAACGCTGAACTGCTTAGACGGACGCTACTGGCTCCTTAACTGTTCTCCTTCCGACAAATCAATTCCGCCTTCCATTTTCAGGTCAATTTGTCGCGTTTCTGTTGAATAAAATTTCGTCATCTGTAAAAACAAAATTGCTGCTTACATGAACATACTGGAGGGAGCCAAAAGAAGTAGAATTAAACTCAAATATCGGATTCCCTTCACTCGCCTTGGAAAAATGCAAAAAAGAAGCTAAACACAGTGTACTGCACGTAAAACCCTCATTCTGGTCTAAATTCTTCTAAAGTTCACCATGCTTTCGTTCGTCAGAAGTTTCGTGGTGCCTGGAGAGGTCACTCTGTTGGAGAAATTGCTTACATGCTTTTCTGAAGGCTATGAGCGAGAAATAACGACAGGGTGGGTGAGTATGGAATGTATCCAAGTAGGAAGGATTTTCGGGGCGAGTAGCGCGAACTGCGCTTTGGAAGCGTAAGAAGCCGTGTCTTTCCGAGAAAAGCAAAGAAATAATCGACACGTGCTGGCATTCGCAAAGTCACGGAAACCTCTATAAGCCGACGACGGGCAGGGAAGACGTCGCGGTCGCCACGTCGCGTCTTCGAGGCTAGAGCCTCACGCACGTCGTCGCGGCACTGGAAGCCCGACAACGGGCCACGACGCAGGCGTTCCCGATTCGTCACCGTCGTGATTCACGATGGGCCGTAACGCGGCGGGATCGCCGCTTCTGCGCCAGCGTCGACGGCGGCGGCGACGTAGAAACAACGTCAAGACACCGTTCTACTCCCGACGTCCTTGCCTGCGAGGCAGCCGCACGAGCGGCACCGTAGCGTTTCCTCGACAGTAGCTGATTCCACCTTCCTGCACATTCCTGCCTTTTTTTTTTTTCCTTCAAAGCGTCATGTTTCCCACGTCTGCCCTTCTCTTCCTTTTTCTAATGCCATGTGGTGTTTCAGCCTCTGCACTGTTCTGCTGCAATAGCTCTTTAGTTTTTGTTCTGCTGTGGCTGATCATACTTTCACGCCGCTTGCCACACTGGCTTTGCAACGGTGGCAGAGGTTGTGCGAGTGAGTGTGCGCATCAGAAAAGTATATTGGTCTCCATGCGTTCAAGGGCAGGAGGTGTGGGACGGATCTCTAAACCCCCTCTGTGACGCGGTAGCCCGCGCAACATACAGCACAGAGGCTGTACCGCTACCAAAAGCTAGGCGTCCGTGTGCTGTGCGATGTCAGTGCACGTTAAAGAACCCCAGGTGGTCGAAATTTCCGGAGTCCTCCACTACGGCGTCTCTCATAGCCTGACTCGCTTTGGGACGTTAAACCCTAAAACCAAACCAAACCAAACCATTAGCGAATACATAACTTCCTGACTGCCACATTACGAGGTAGCATACAGGTATTTCCTCAAAAAAGACTTCACCGTCGCCATCATACGTGGCGGTGGGGCAAAATCCTGATTGATCGATAGGGTCCTGATGTGACAACTACATGATATTACGAAATAATTTAAGACAACAAACATTCAAATAAAGCTAACTATTTAGGGTAGGGTACAAATGAAGCTATTTTTTCTCGAGGGTTCCTCTTAGGGGTATTTCAGGAAATAGAAGTAATTCAGTAAACACCATTGTCGTTTTTCCGATACTCTTTTGCAGTTTTTAGTCATTTTGTATTCCTTTTTTTTTTTTTTTGCTAATGTGACAACCAGCTGCCACATGGACTGTGACATCACGATCTGGTGGGCATATCCGGAACCAGGCAGAAGCATCTTGTGAGTGCTCTGATCATCTTGCGAGCGCTCTAGAACTAAAACAACTGCTCTCACTTGCAGTCTAAAAGGAGCGCGCGCTCCAGATGGCTTGGTTTTGTTTCGTTTGCGGGATCTGACCTCCCAAAGCGACTCAAGCAATGAGTCGCACTCCTAGTCGCAGTTTAAAGTGAGCACTCCCGAGACGGAATTGCTAAACAGTGGACATGTAGCCGGTGTTCGACCATCATTATCACCATCATCTATTGACATTTGCGTGAATGCCATGACAGTGATGATATCAGTGCAGCCACGCCATGCCAGCTGCCCTGCACAGCACCGTAACAGGGGATTCCAAAAGGGACTGCGCCGCAATTGCACGCACTCATGGGAACGAAAACGGGGTGCTACACATATCCTCTAGCCGCTTGCTGGCAGGATTTTCTCTATGCTTCCCTTATGGATTATAATGTGCACATTGCCAGTAGTCACAAAATGTGTGGCCTCAGTTAACGGCAGACAAAGGTAATGCAGAAGCGGTCGTGCAGTTACGTAACAGATTTGCAGGAGCTGCATGAATTTTCTTCCTCGTCCTTCTAGGGGTTGCTACTTCTAAGAAGTGTCCGCCTCTTCCTCCTGTCCTGAGCTATAGCAACTGAAAACACCTTCAGCAGTTCTTTACATCTTCCTTCTGGGGGTCTCCGTGCCCTCTTCTCTTCGGTGTTCATCTTTGACACATTTCTTTAGGGAAATGCTTCATCCCTTCTCATTTTATATCCCCATACCGACGGAGCTTTGACCCGTGTAGCTTTGCTTCAATTCCTTAAATCTATATTTTGTAACTGATATGGCCATTCTGTCCTCTATCTCACCGGATGACTGCATGACGTTCAACGGCGAAAAGCGAAAAGCATGTCAGCATTTTCGGGTTGTTACATTAAAATTAACTCCCTTAACAGCGGCAGCCACGGCTTAGCTTCATTTGTTATGAAGTACATCGATCAAACAAAAGAAAAATCAACGGTAATCCTGTCTGTTTTTCGGCTACCTCTCCCTACTCTTCGGTGGTGCCGCGCAAAAAGTATAGGGTGTTGTTTCTTTTTCAGTTTTTCAACGCAGCTCCCTTAACTCCTCCCTCACCCAAGCAATGAGTTGTTAAGATCGAAGATCTCGGTCTGTGCGAGAATTCCGCACCGCGCCCTTAGCGCCCCAGGAAGCGAGTCGACAATGATGCCGCGAAACAAAGCCGCCAGCACGTCAATAAATTACTGAGCGCACCCCCTGCAGCGACAGCCGAACCTAACGAACCTAACAGCTTCGGCGAAGCAAACCCATAACAACAACATCTATCAATCAATCATTCGTCCGTCCGTCCGTCCGTCCGTCCGTCCGTCCATCCATCCAATCCAATCCAATCCCATCCATCTATCCATCCATCCATTCCCATCCATCCATCCATCCAATCAATCCATCCAATCCAATCCATCTATCCATCCAATCAATCCATCTGTCCATCCATCCATCCATCCATCCATCCATCCATCCATCCATCCATCCATCCATCCATCCATCCATCCATCCATCCATCCATCCATTCAATCAATCGAATCAATCCATCCATCCAATCAATCAATCCATCCATCCATCCAATCAATCCAATCCATCCATCCACCCACCCGTCCGCCCGTCCATCCACCCCCGCCCGCCCGCCCGCCCGCCCGCCCGCCCGCCCGCCCGTCCGTCCGTCCGTCCGTCCATCCATCCATCCATCCATCCATCCATCCATCCATCCATCCATCCATCCATCCATCCATCCGTTCATCCATCCATCCAATCCAATCCAATCCAATCCAATCCATCCATCCATCCATCCATCCAATCCAATCTAATCCAATCCATCCATCCATACATCCATTGAATCAATCCATCTAATCAATCAATCCATCATTCCATCCAATCCAATCCAATCCAATCCATCCATCCATCCATCCATCCATCCATCCGTCCGTCCGTCCATCCATCCATCCATCCATCCATACATCCATCCATCCATCCATCCATCCATACATACATACATACATACATACATACATACATACATACATACATACATACATACATACATACATACATACATACATACATACATACATACATACATACATACATACATACATACATACATACATACATACATACATACATACATCCGTCCATCCGTCCGTCCGTCCGTCCGTCCGTCCGTCCGTCCGTCCATCCATCCATCCATCCATCCATCCATCCATCCATCCATCCATCCATCCATCCATCCAGAAACTTAAAACGGTCTGAATTCCCTAATTCTCTTTCACGGAACGCGCAGAAGGATGTACTGTAAGAGCTGAGGGCACATAATGTGGCAATGAAGGAGCTTGTACAGAAAAATTGTATCTACTCTGACACGACGGCAGTTAGGAGAAAGAAGATTCAGTGGGGTACTCTTGGTGGAGCGAGAGGAGGAAGTTGAGCAAGGAAAGCGATATCGAAATATCAGTAAAAAGTTTTGCTGTACTCTGTCAGCCTTGTCCCAGTTCGATTTACAAGTGCAATTCCAAACAACCGACGCGTACTCCAAAAGCGGCAGCTTTTGGAGTACAGGTGCAGCTTTAGTAATGGAAGGGGTCACGGAACTCTCTCGAAAGTCTGAAGACGATTCCGAGTGTGCGCATAGCCCGCTAAGCAATGCGTTTAGTATGAGTGGAGAAGCTGAGGGTGCGGTCAAAACGTACATCAAGGTCATTAATTTGATGTCCAACAGCACAGAATTCACAGAATAATGGTAAAGAAAGCTGTGCGTTTTACGAGTAAATGAGACAGCCCTAGTTTTTGGAAGAATTGAGGGTAAGGCCATTCTTCGCACACCAATCGGAGAAAGCAGGTATGTCTGATTGCAACAACAAGCAATCTTGAAAAGAATGTATGACCTTGAATATATCATCAGCATAAAGAAGAAACGGGGAGTTCTTGATCGCGGAAGAAACGTAATTAGTAAAAATGCAGAGCAGAAGCGGGCCTAATACAGAGCTTTGAGGAACTGCACTGGTTGCAGGGTAAACGAAGGTCTTTCCATTGACACTGACAAAGCAGGAGCGATCAAGGAGATAGTTACGTAGGAGGGCTACGAGTGAGACTTCGACACCAGAGAGTAGAAGATTTTCAAGAAGTAATAAGTGTGTAATAAGGTCGAAAGCTTTGCTCGAATCACAGTACACAGTGCCTACCTGACCTATCGAAGGACTCCTGCAGAGGCATACGTCATAAACGTGACTAGGTCGGCAGAAGTAGAGCGACCCGATATGAAGCCATGTTGATTCGGTATGATATGTTTGAAATCTAAGGAAACTACGCTGTGCAAAGCTGATTCGAAAAGGTTAGAGGTTGCACTTAGAAGAGAATCGGACACGCGAGGAAAGGCAGCATTTTTTATACAGTTATTAAATATAGCAGTCAATACTGGTACAAAAATACAACCGAAGGCTTTTATTATGGCGGCTGGAATGCCATCAGGCCCAGGATGCAAAGATGGTCTCGGACGCTTAAGAATGGCAGTAATCAACTCCTCGTCAAAGAGAACGGAATTAGATGGTGCACCAAATGGTAGGCATAAGGAATTCCAATGTGGAGGTTTGTATACGCAGGAAAAGTGTTGGGCAAAACTGTCGGCAGCATGCACAATTTCCGACCCCTGAGAGTTAACTAAGCTGATACTCGAATCCGATTTAATGACGCTTGCGAGCGTATCGCCAGAACTGACTAGGACGATTTGAGGCACTCCTCTCTAAAGATTAAAGATGGGTCATAGTCCCACTAGTATAAGCGTTTGTAGAGAGGACGCTGTTGTTGTGGCTGTAGGAAGAAAAGAAAATGCACGGGCCGGCTACTGGCTTTGTAGCTGAGCCACCTCCGCTGCCTCGTGCGGACAGAAAGATTATTTCGTATATTGAGGAGGGACCAGAGCGTTCGATGTGCGGACAGAAAAATAGGCAAGAAATAAAAGAAGAGGGAGAGAAAGACGCGCGCCGCAACAACATCCGTCGTCCACCACCACCGAAGTGGAGGCGGGTGCAATGACGGCCTACAACAGACAAAAATCGGTGGCTGGCTAGCCCCCGCCGCAAGCGGCGGTGACCTACCTGTCCCAGCCCCGTAGGGCCAGGACGCAAACGGCGAAAATCATTGGTCTGTCACACTTTTTCTGTGGACACCTGAAATGCGTTGTAGGGGAAGAGGGGAAGGAGGGAATGAAAGCGGAGAGCGAGGCAGAGGTGCCGTAATGGAGGGCTACGGAGTAGTTTTGACCACCCGGGGATCTTGTAAGTGCACTCAGGTCGTATACCACACGGACGCCTCTACAATGCAGGATAATTGCGGCGTCGCTGCAAACATCTCTGCTTCCTCTGACGAAACGGCGGCGCTAAAAAGAACCCCTTTCTTCAGAGAGCGGTTAGGATGCCATGACCTTACAAGAAGTATTTTCCAGTAGCCATCGGGAACGAATGTTTTGTTCTTGTACTAAAACTCCGTCACTACCAGGGAGGTACGAAATCGCCATCGCCACCATACATGGATGACACCGGCAGATCTGCGCGGACGTTCCAGCGACGCCTCCGCTAGGAGGCGGCTCTATGAGACACCAAGTGCGTCCGGCTGATTGGTCTTTACCTATCTAGTGTTATTCCCCAAATATAAAGCTGCAGATTACGGAGTGTAAAAAGCGAGGCGGACGGCGTATTATTGGATACTTTGGCACTTTTGTAAAGCTGTTGCTTCAGGCTTTATCGAGTTGCTCTTCCAGCATGTAAACATGTACACTAAATTAGTACAGTTGTTTTTACTACCCACTGGCTCTGCCTGACTCTACCAAGCTCGTAAATCCGGGACCTGTAGACCTGAACCTAATCAGGCCACCACCTCCCTAGCCTCTCCATTCCTGTCTACGTCTGGGTAGGATCTCGCGGCTTCCCGCTCTTCGTGTTAAAGAAGTCTGAAGTTATAGAAACTTTAGGGAATTGAGTGCCTGTTCCCTGGCTGGTCGAACCATCTACAGCTACAAGTATTCTGTTGAAAAAAAAAAGTGCGGTAATAATTGGCCAGAAAAGACATATAACATACTGAAGATGAAAAATAAGGGCAGGACGGCAGTGAAAGAAACATATAGAAACTAGTGCCTGAGTCATTAACTCTGTAAGAGTTATTCTAGAGTTTGGCATCCAGAAGATTGTAAAAGTTGG
Organism: Amblyomma maculatum; assembly: GCF_055883805.1. Taxonomy (NCBI): domain Eukaryota; kingdom Metazoa; phylum Arthropoda; class Arachnida; order Ixodida; family Ixodidae; genus Amblyomma; species Amblyomma maculatum. The sequence goes on from NC_139349.1 coordinate 130,738,899, forward strand.
TAGTGGCAAGTTGTGTCTGCATGTATGGGTTTGCGTATTATTGATGGCATTTATCTTTCTTATTTAGAGTTTTTCATAAGTGTTCTAAATTCGGACCACTTATTTTGCGCGCACGACTTTCAGAAAACCTACTAACCAATAGCTCCTGGAACTTCGTACGAAACGATGAAAATTGCCATAAAAATAAAAATAAATCCAACATGGTCGCAAGCTAGGCGGCGTTCAAATGTAGCTTTTCTTTTTTCAAATCTGATATACTTTCGGCAACAGTGCTGAGACGCCTGAGGAAGAAGCGAAGGGGATGTTGGGTAGTTGCCTAAGGCAGCGCAGGTGGTTTTGAGCGAAAAATCACCTTAGCTATGGAAGCAAGATTGACGCTCAATTCCAAACCTGCGTACGAAAGGCCACCGTTGAACTGGTAATGAAACCAACGCATGAACTGCAAAGTACATTCAATTCAGCGGCGTTTTTCTGAGTAAGAAGAAAAATAATGGCGATTCCGCAACATGCAATTCGGAATGTCAGTTCCAGCTGGCAAGCGATACTGTTTACGAACAGAAAGCGGCAGCTCTTGTTGTGTTCCCGCTGCGCGTATCACTTGTGTACGCCGTTTTCTTTTGCTTCGCAGAGTTATAAAGGGTTCATTGGCCTGTATTTTCTTCGCAGTACAGGTGACGTTTATGAACGCGATAGAGTCGAAGTCCCCGTTTTCCGAAAATCTGGAGTCGGCGTTGGCGGTGTAGACGTCTCAGTGCCCGTGGTAAATGGCACGTGACATGACCGGGCGCTTATTTGTCGACAGGTTCCGTTCTGTCCCGTCAAGAGATCGCATGATTATGACATGGCCTAGTTAGAAGGGGCTGCCAATTCTGGCTGATCCTTTCAGATGGAAGGGCGACGGTAAACAAACAAGCCGCGGGGACCATGCTTGTTAGATACGCTACTCCTACGTCAGGCAAACACGTTCACGGCTTGGTTTAAGCAGTGCTTTAATCCCAATTCAACATCCTGGGCCACAAAGCCACCCACTGCTTCTCACGTTGTTCTCTACCCCTGAATGCATCGAGCGTATTTCCATCTCTCCACTTTCCCACCTGTTATATAACCGCGATAGTTGATTCTTCGCACATATTTTAGTTGCCAAGGCTAGCATGTGCCACGTTACGCCAGCGACAACTACGACACACAATCCAGGGACGAGCGCCTAAGATTTGCGCGCTTACAGAGGCGCAGATTAAGTGATTAGGGTTTAAGGAAGTAGTGATACCTTGCACACGAACAAGTATTCACAATGGAAGCCATTAAAGTTGTCGCGAAATACCCTTAAAGGCGGTGCTCGGAGCTTATGTGTCTGGTATATTATTTTATATACCGCTTCCTGCGCCGCACAATAAACAAAAACTCTTTGTTCCTGTCCTTATGGCGTCATAGTCAGTGTGCTGTCATTGACTCCTGTTTTTGAAACACACTGAGATGTTTTGGAAAAGTGTGCATTTCTACGGGAAAATGTGTGACTAAAATTTTTCTCATAGCGGAAGGTCGCACCATGACACAAAATATCCCCAAAAAACCCTCTGGATGCTGGCAGCTTTGACTGATTATTGTTCATTTGCATTGGTAATCACTTTGTGCGCGCGAGAAGCAAGTTTTAGAAACAAGATCTGACAACGCATCGGAGGGATATACCGTCCCCAGAAATGTTTTCGCAGCGGAATGTTACACTATTTTACGACCGTGTCATAATTAAAAGTGATGTCCAAGAAAGCTGGGTAGAGTTCTATAAGAGTCCATCACCATTTTTAATTTCGGATCTATTTGTACTTTTGGTATTGGTCACCGTCACTGGGCAATGAACCAGTTGTAAGCGACCGGACCAGTGCTTCATTGGCGACTGCCACCTCGGGTCCCCTGCGGACGAAGCCGATCCTACAGTTTACCTACGTCCCTCCCAGGCCCTTTCCTCATTCATCACCTCCCAAGCTACAGGCTCCTCCTACAGCCGGCCGTCTGTTCGCCGGCGTTCTTGCACCTTCACGTAGCTTGAAGGATTTCTAGTGCAGTATTGTGTCACACCAGCATCGGAAAACTACAGAGACTGCAGTTTCCGAAGATAGAGGAGCGTGTTCGTCAAACAGTTCAAGGCCCTATCCTTCTTCGCCGAAAGTGATCTAGGTTCTGCAGAAGGCACCGATGCTTTCACCGCTGTCGACACCGACGCTGCTCTGTCCGTCGGGAGCGAAAACTAGCTGTGCCGCTATACGCGAAAAGTGACGACGCCTCTGTATAGATTTTTTCCCTTCGTGTTGCTGATTCGCAAGCTATCGAGCCTTTGGCAGCATATGCAGCCATAGTCATTGTCGAGTACGCTCTGCACACCGTCGAATTCCTCGCCCTTTGTGCTCTCTTGAAGTGACAGGCAGGGCCTTACTCTCGCACATCAGGGTGTCGCCGACCGCACTCATGCCGAACTCGAGCTTCTTCCCTTCACCGAAGAGCCGGTGGACGATAGCACTACGACCTGTGTCAGGATGGCAGGGCAGAAGACGTCGCAATATGGCCGCGCTCTCTTGAGCTCGCCTACCCTTCATGTGACAGTTTCTGGCATATTCTGACAGACCTGCCCCCTTCAAACCGTCCGACTCCGGCGCTTCTTTACACTTTGCACCGCTTCCGTTTACTGTGCTTGCTTCCGAAGCTGTACAGCGCGACGACCGCTTCCGAAGCATTTGTGGAGATGAATCACAGACACACTCGTTGTCGGATCTCCACAAATATATTTGACACTCACTCGCAGAAGAACGATCTGCGCGTGCTTGGCAGGCGGGCTGAGGCTGTCGTCTTCTTTTGCAGCCGGACCACGATGGCATGCTACAGGGCCTCCGTTCTAGTGATGAAGCCATGAACGAAGGGAAATGGCGAAAAACGGATGCTGTGGGTGCGAATCGAACGCGGCCAGAACTGGCACGATGGGGAGGGGGTGCAGTGGTACAGTTGGCGATGACATCTGATTCAAGGTGGTCAGGTTTGAGACGATCAAAGGGTATCGTGCCTTCCCGGCCGTTGATGCACAGTAGAAAGTGCTTAGGAGCACGCCAGAGCACCTGGAACGGACAATCGTATGGTGGCCGTAAAGGTGCACGTACGGCGTCGGGGCGAACAAAGACGCGAGTGCACCGCTGAAGGTCGGAGAGGGGCCGTGGATAAGACGAGAATACTGGCGCTGCCATGGTGGAACAGTAGCTCTACGAATACGATAGGCGTAATCTGTGACATCAGCAGGCGTTGGTGGCGAAGGCTCGAAGAAGTCACCGGGGACACGGAGAGTAGTGCCAAACGTCAACTCTGCTGCACAGGTAGAAGAGTTACTGCGAAGTGCGGCGCGGAGACCAAGCAGGACGAAGGGTAGGCGCTCAATCTATGGTGCAGGGAAAGCGGACGCCATAAGTGAAGCTTTCAACTGGTGGGGAAAACGCTCACTGATACCGTTGGATATCGGGTGGTAAAAGGTCGTTTTAATGTGAATGAAGTCGAGGAGCCGAGATAGGTTGGCAAATAATGTTGAGTGAAATTGACGACCACGATCAGTTGCAGTGGTGGAAGGGACACCGTAGCGGCGTATCCAGAGTGTGATGAGTGCTCTTGCGATCGACCGCGCCGTTATGTCCCGAAGGGGTGCTGCTTCAGGCCATCTCGTGAACCTGTCAATGCAGGTTAACAGGTATCAGTGGTTCCCGCATGGAGGAAGAGGACCGAAAATATCGACGTGCAGATGATTGAAGCGGGTGTTTGGGAGCGGGAAGGATCCAAGAGGAATCGCAGTGTCGGTGCACTTTACTATGCTGACAGCTAAGGCCAGGCATAACGAGCCGTGACGAGGTGCTGAGTTGCGCGGATGCCAGGATGGGCCAAAGAATGGAGGGCATCAGAGGTGGTTCGGCGGTATAATGGAGGCACGTAGGGACGAGGGCGCCCTGTCGACCTATCACAAACGAGAGGAATAGCGCAGTCAGGGAGCAAGCCGTCCTCCAACACCAGAGAGGTGTCGCGCGTGCGAAGCCGTTGCAGCTCGGCACCGGCTCGTTGAGCAGCAGCCATAGCCGTGAAGTCGATAATCGGCCCTCCATTGATTTCAGCACGAGAAAGAGCGTCGGTAACTATGTTCGACTTGCCGCTGACGTGACGAATGTCGCAGGTAAATTCGGAGATATAGGCGAGCTGCCTGATTTCGCGAGGGGCGTAGGAGGAACTGCTGTATACCAGCACAGACTTCAGAGGTTTGTAGTCAGTCAGGATATGAAAAGAGCGTCCCTTGAGAAAATGGCGGACGTTCTTCACGGCTGAATATATTGCTAGGAGCTCTCGGCCGAAGGTACTGTTGCGGCGCTCAGGGGGCGCAAGCTTCTTGGAAAAGAAGGCGATTGGCTGCCAAACACCAGCAACGAACTGTTTCAAGACCGCACTGAGAGCTTTGTCCGATGCGTAAACCATGACGGACGTGGACGCGTCATATTTGGGATGAACTAGGATCGTGACGCTGGAAATAGCAGATTTGATGCAGCTGAATGCGCGGTCAGCGGTATCACTCCAAGCGACAAGAGCAGTCGGCTTGCTGTGGCCCGAAAGAAGGTCGTGCAGAGGCTGCAGTATTACAGCGCAGTGAGGAATGAAGCACCGATAATAGTTAGCAAGGCCAAGAAATTCGCAAAGTTAGTGGGTGGTGACGCGCCAAGGAAGCTTATTGATGGCGGTGCTACACGAGCCGGTAATGAGCGGATGCCATGGGCGTTCACGCGATGGCCGAGAAAGTCCAACTCTGCAACGCCAAACTCGCTTTTCGGTCCACTGACCCCAAGACCAAAGCGGCTGAGCCTTTCGAGGACTTGACGCTGGTGGCGATTGTGGGCCTCTGCCGTAGACAATGTCATCAAGATAGGCAAAGCAGCACGTCAAGCTGCGTAGAACGTGGTCAACAAAGCGCTGAAAAGTCTGGGCTGCATTGCGAAGACCGAAAGACATCCTGAAATATTCAAACAGCGTAATAATGACGGTCATTGGGATATCCGGGGGCTCCACAGGACTCTGGCGATATGCCTTCTCGAAATCAATCCTGCCGAAGATTGTGCAGCTATGATGGGCCGATGCAAAATCCCGGATATGGGGAATCGGGTAGCGGTTAGGGACTGTGGCCTTGTTGAGAGCCCGGTAATCGCCGCACGGGAGCCAGTCACCGTTCGTTTTTGGGCACCATGTGAGGGGGCGATGCCCAAGAACTGTAGGAGGAACGGATGAAGCCAAGATCCAACATATGCTCGAATTCTTGTTTGGTGACAGCGAGACGATCCGGTGCGAGGCTACAGGCGCGAGCAAACACGAGAGACCGCGTCATCACAATATGATTAGCCACGCTGTGCGCGAGCGGTGCTTGAAGAGACGGGGGCCTGAAGACGTCCAGAAACTCGGCAAGTACGCTGGACCAAGGATCGGGAACTATGCTGCGCGCCTGGAGGAGCCGGAGTGGTGGATCGCGGCAAGAGACACCTTGGACGACTAGGCTCGTTTCAGAATCCAGTATGCGGCTTTGGCGCATGTCAACTAAGCGCCTGCAGTGCCATAGGAAGTCGGCGCCGATGATTGGCGAGCGCGCGTCCGCGATGACAAATACCCAGCGAAAGGTGCGGTGGAGTCCGATGTCAAGAGTCACCGACTTGTGGCCGTATGTCCGTATGGTAGATCCGTTGACTGCGGTCAGAGGCGGAAAGTCTGAAGGGCGGCGTCGCTCAACCAAGGTAGGCGGAACAAATCGCCGACGATTACGTTATTTCTTGAAGCGAAATTTGAGCGCAGCTCATCAGCTGTTTCAGCTTTTCGATAGATTAAGGTAAATAATTCGAGAAACACATATATGTACAATTACAGACAACTGTTTTTATTTTTCCCACATATTCCTTCAAGAAACATTCCACTAACAGTTCTTTACTGTCATGAAAGAAGCTTTGTGGATCGGGAGGTCGCGGTAGGCAGCGCGTGGGCCCATATGAAGGTCGCTAGTTGCCTAAACGCTTTACGCTTCGTTGAGTTGCCTAAACGCTTTACGATGAAGCAACTTGCCATTTTCATCGCCCTAAGCTCATACGTCCGGTTTTATCTGCCGTTTCGCTGCTCTCATCGCACCCCTTACTGCCCTTCGTGGGGCAACGGCCCTTCAACTGACGTTTTGTCTGTGACGATATACTCAGCGTGCACCGTCGATTGCTTGCCTCCAGCTCATATTACGGCACTTTGACCCAGATACTCCAACTGAAATCCACACATGTGCCAGTGGCATTGGTATCGGTGCTGTACTGGCGCTATATAAATCAAGGTTTGTCGAGCATGTTGATGCATACGCGAGAGGCGCCCTCACGAAGCCGGAATTGGACTCTGTTGGAGAAAAAAAAAATGCAGGTCTGACTTGGTTAACTGCGGAATGTCATACAGTAGCATAAGCCTCCGTTGTGAACATCGTCGTCAACACGACGCGACTCAGGGTTAGAACGAGGCATAGAAGATGAGTGGACGAAGTAAACGAAAACCGAACACGGGTTGAGAAGGAGCTTCGGTCGAATAGCCAGCGAGTTAGAATTAAGCCTAACCCGGACCAGCCTGGTTAGCCACTATGCTAACGCGAGAAGTATAGAGCCATAGTAGAACGAGTTCAAACACGCCTAGTTGCGATTGCGAAGCGAGGCAAGATTCTCCTCTGCGCAACGTGCGGCAGCTGCAGCAGAGTGGCCTGTAAGCTGTGGGAGAGCTCTGTCTGATTGGCTGCATCGCCTGTGACGTTCACATGCATCGTCGAAGGTGTTCGGTAAGGTCAAAGGGGAAATCAACTACTTATGCCATAATTTTGGTGGCACTGCTGCTGCACTAAGGTTGCTGGCCACCGTTCGGGTGGTATAAAAATTCCGACTTTACTTCTACGGAAGACTTCAAGGTCATTTTGCAACACATTCCTGGCTGTCCTCCACAAAAGACTGAAATATTCGTCTAGCTTTACACCTTCAAGACTATAATATTCGTGTATTATATCACTGGCCAACGTAGTCTAACTCGCCTCTGCCCGCTGAAAATGCATGGGAGGGTGATATTAGAATTAGCCTGTCAGGACCCTTGCATTATGAGTCTGACACGTTACCTCTAGGCCACACAGGCAAATTCATACGGCTTGGTTAGAGCGGGGCTTTATCGCGTCATACCATTAAAGGCGAAGTTTAAGTGTCCCCCATTCATTTTTCCTTGTCGAAAGGTAACTCATTTACTGATGGGACCACTCGATGACCCCCCACTCACACACGTTTGTGTTTGGGTCTATATCGTAACAAGTCCCTTTTTTCTCTGTTGCTAGGCGTACACCGATATGCCTCGTAATCATTATCGCTGTCCAAACCGATCTCACACACAAAGCCCCTACTTTCACCTTTCCATGTTATCTGAACCATGTTATGTTTCCGACAGCATGCAATGATAACAGTTGTGATTATGCCTGCGGAATCAGTTTCGACACCGAGAACCGATTATCATCGGTACTTGCACACAGCTGCATGCACCGCAAACGGTACAAAGTCCTAAGAGAACAGTTACGGAGAAAGGAATACGTGTGACGGTCACTTGTTGCGACTGAAGGAAGAAGGAAAAGAAAACGCACGGGCCTGCTACTGGCTCTGTAGCTGAGCCGCCTCCGCTGCCTCGCGCAGACAGATGAGAAAATAGAGAAGAAAAAGAAGAGGGGGAAAAAGACGCGCGTGGCAACAAGAAGTGGTAGAGAGGAGCAATTACGACACGGTGCAACGGGCGAAAATAACAGCAGACTTCGTTCGCCCAGGTACTGGTTAGATAAAATATATATATATATATATATATATATATATATATATATATGCAGCGTAAGCTACAGCCATATTTGGGCAGCAATCACGTGCTCAGCGCAAACGTGTCGGCGTGACACGTTTTGTCAGGTGTTGGGTACCTTAATCTTGTTCTGGCCGCGCGTGTGTTTAGTGCCGCTCATGTGTCTGCGTGAGTACGCACTGTCCTGACACTCGTTCCTCTGCATATTAACCGAACTACTAGTGGCTTTCTCTTCGTCGCGGTGACAGCTTGGCACTGAGCGCGTAGGCGCCTCGCTTGTGCGCCTGTCGTACGCCCCATGTAGCGGGGCCTGCGCCCCGCTCCAGAGAAGCGCAGCACGCTGGCGCTTCTCTGTGTGCGCGTGTGTGTGACACGCGGCAAGGAGTTGGATGCCGTCGCCACCGCACAACCGCACGCAATGTAAAGAGCCGTGCGCGGTTTGTGTACGCAGGCACTGAAGGCACATGCCGTCGTCTCTGTGAACGGAGTAACGGTACTATTTCCCTCTCAGCGGAGGGACGTCCCCGCGACGTCCTGTAGGCAGGCCATCGGCGTCAGCAGGCGCACTTATGGTGAGCGCTGCTGCTGAGGCTGCGAGCATGGCCACTATTTCTGAGGCGTTCCTTGCGACGCTGGCACGTGCAGTCGTGTTCGCGTGTCTCGCTTTGCTTGAAGCCTGCTGCCGAAGTTGGAGGAAAATAAAAATTGATTCATAAGTGCGCACGCTAATGAGGACGGGAAGAAAATACAAGACAAAAAATAACATGGAAGCAAATTTGGTTTCAAAAATGAAATATAAGGAAGTAGGCTGATTATCTACAAAGGAAAGAAAAAGTTGCGTGCAGAGTTGCCATTATAAGGGAGAAAAAATTGCTTGCATCACGAGCGACGTGAGGAAGCGATACAAGAAATACAACGTGATTTCATATCTAAAGTATGACGCATCTATTCACCCTGCTGTGTTCAGTGTGGTACTATACCAGTTCTAGTGCCGTTTAGCATCTATCAGGTTCTGCCATTCACTCCCTTTTATAGTTATTTTGCAAGGATAATCGCGTATCCCTAAAGTATTCTACCTGCACATTTACTCTCACCTCTCGACAATCTAGGTTTCTGAGCACTTTCCGCAAAAACGGGTGAATAGCGCTGGTGAAATTGGGTCTGCGCGCCTACATCCTTACCCTGGAACGTTAAACCACATAAACCAACCAACAAACCAAGCAAATACAAGGAAATGATACATACGAAGAGAGCCAAGAGGCACTGAGATGAAAAAAAAAAAAAGCTCATTGGATATTTTAACAAGATCCCCATTGATCATTGCGAAATGCTAATGCAATCATACAGAAAAAATAATTAGATAGTTAAGAAAGACAACTATAGGCTGCAGGCGGGATCCGCACCCATGATCTCTCAATTCGGCATCCGCTCCTGCACCATCTATGCGAAGGCGACCGCTGTTCAGTCTTTGTAGGCAGAGCCTCCACCAGCGCCGCCCTCGTACAAGCGGGGAACGTCGTACGTCCTGTGTTGCCGCGATGGTCGCGTAGAACGCCGTCTAGCAGAGAGTAAGCTGTGCAGAAACTATCATACGCTATACCTATGGCAACCAGCTGCAAGGATCGAAACCCTCGTTACGTTACTAAGCAGCCCTTCCTTGTGGAGATTTTAATTGCCGTCTTTATCGAAAACTACAGTGGCTATAAAGCTACAGTGTTTTCTTTTTTTTATATTTGCGCTGGTTTTTCACCACAGATTTCTTCCAGTGCTTTCACGTACGGCCCATCAACACTGTAATTCCTTGACGGCTGAAGTCTTGACTGAGTCAAATGCACTCTCGTAACCGATGCAGGCAATATATTGATTGTGTTCTGCTTCACTAGTAGATAGTGTGGACCCGATCTATTGTCACTGCATGGCTGCATGGTTCTCGCTGACTAAGGTGTAAGGCCAGTTCAGTTCTAATAGTAATTACCTTTGCAAATACCTTGTATATAACAGACAGTAAGGTGGTCTGTCCGTAATTTTTTAAGTCCTTTACATCTTCTTTGTTACATAATAAAATAATGTTAACTTTCATTCAAGGTTCTGTTACGATAAAGGCGGAAATGTTCTCATAGCACAAACTGCCCATCCTCAGTGGAGTTCCACAGGTCTCAAGCTGATTTTGCCATGCAGGCCGCATTGAGAAATTTGGTCCCTTCTTGGGCAGGAGCAGCAAAATACAAAAGAAAAACAACAACAGCCGAACGAATTAAAAAAAAAAATGTAAGAATTTTAACGGAGCTGAAGCCAGTATCACTTGGCAAAGCTTTTGAGCCTAAATGTAAGTTGGTGAAGATGACAATGGGGAGTTAGTGATGCAAAACAATCGGTAAATTTACTATCGATAGTATCGATAGTATTTCTAAAACTATTGAGTGTAAAAATTATCGATAACACTAGCAACGATAAGCTATTGATAGTTTTGCTATAGATAGTATTATTATCAACAATACCACTATCGATATCAAGACTGTCGATAATTATACAGCTGTAGGCCAGCAATAATAGCAAAACCTTTGTGGTACCTGACTGGTTTCGTGGGTTTACGAGGCTTAACGTTCCAAGGCCATTCAGGCTATGAGGGCCACGTCGTAGTAGAGCGTAATGCTTTCGCACGGTTGATTTTATAGAATTAATTAAACTATAGACAACACTATAGAAAGTACTTACTATCGATAGTAGTATATGATATAAGACACTATCGATGATACTATCGATAGTTCGGTATACTCAACTATAAATAGCACCGATAGTACTAGCGACAGTTTTGCATCACTATGTGAAATGCACAGCGCGAGAGTGTATTGGACTTTAACACGCGGTTTAATCGGTTGTGGCAATAACTACAATTTTTCTTTACTGCTGTCAAAACATCCACTATTTACGAAAGTGCTTTGAGCCACATCCGACAGATGTAACATGGCTACAATTCCATATTGCTTTTCGAGACACAGTTTGCGAATACCAGCCCGATGTCGGATCCACAAGTGTGAAAACTTCTTTTCATCTTATATTGACTCCCTTAAAATACGCTCTCACTGGTCACATGTCAAGGTCAGCGTGACGCATGAAGTCCCGCGTATACTTGCTTCCCACCAGAAATTCCTCGATTCAAATTCACTGCACTCCGGCGTTTCATTGTTTTTGCCCGAGCTCGGCGTACGCCAGGAACAAACTTTGATATGACAACTAAGTAGAGCCTCAAGACCGCAGACAATGTTCTTGCTCCGTGTAGGACAGCTGTATGAGTGCTTCACACTAATAACAATGAACGATAAATAGCAATAAAAGAAATAAAAATGAAATACAATGTCCAGTTCCCCTATCATGCTCTCCCACTCTGGGTGGAAAAGAAATGTGGCGTGTGCTCGACTGTGCCTAAACGCGTGACGGGCACCACTTCAGCACGGCCCGGAAACAACTGCTGAAAAGGTAGAGCGATTAGTATATACCACAATCTCTTATTCTCGAAAGGAAAAGAAATGTAGACTTGGAGCTTCAAGAGGGGACAGGTTGCCCTGCGTCTTGTTCTTGAAGGCAGCTGACGTCCATCCAATTAAAGGATGCAAATTAAAAAAAAAATGCCTCTTTTCAATTGAACTATAAAAGTGTGTCATCAGGAGACGAGGCCGTTTAGTTAGCTCTAGTTCGAAAACGATTCTGGGGATAAAGCCTGACTCCTTAGCTGGTACGTGCTTTTGGAGCAAAAGGTGAGATTTTCGGAGCCTGCGGGTTGCGCGTTTGAGGCCTCTGGGTTAGAGGCTGTCATGTTTAAACTTTTGCTAATCAGATATTTGTTTTCATGGCGGAGCTTACCGGCATCCTGTAGAACTATCCTGCTGCTTACTTTTGCTGCGCATCCAATAATAATAATCAATCAATCAATCAATCAATCTTTATTTAATGTGCTCAGGAACAACCATGTGGTCTTTGTGCTGCAGCACAAAAAAAAAAATGAAAAAGCACAAACATGTTTACACACACAGAGAGAACACAAAAAAAAGAAATAAATAATACATGAAATGAATAATAATAATAATAATAATAATAATAATAATAATAATAATAATAATAATAATAATAATAATAATAATAATAATAATAATAATAATAGCTATCAGATTATTTTTCTTTTGTCTGAGCGCTACGTCGCCTAGCTTCTATGGCTAAATTTTAATATCTGTTCTGCAATCATTAACTAATTTCCTTTTTTTACTGACTGTTTGATGGTCTTCTTCGATCCTTAATAATTGTTCCGATTTCATCTTCCAGGCTGAGCTAATTCGACACCTTACTATTCTAACATTGCAATTCTACGAGGACCTTCCCATCAGAGGTCTGTGTCATGGAAACTTTCACATGAAAAGCATTCATGGTGCTGGACAGCGTCCACTTTGGGCCCTCCCAATACACACTCCTTTCGATCAGTACGCTTCCAGCCCTATGAAAAGCGTCAGAACAAGTTAAGGAAAGGTGCGAATGTTTCCTGCTAATCGCTGTCATTCCTGAAGCTTTTTAATTCCCTTCCATCGTACATGTTACAAGGCGAGTACATCGACGAGTAATTCGAAGAAGGTGTGGCAAAATAGGCTTCGTCATGCCGAAGTTATCTTTTTAAAAAGCAAAAGAGAGATTTGCGTTGCGAAGAAAGACATACCTGCTTGTCTGCTGGGTTTTTTTCCGAATCGTTCGCACAAGCATCTCGCGTAGTCCATGTTTACGCCTCAATAATACAGTCGTTCAAACTACAGTCTAGTCAGAATCAAACGAAAAAGGATTTCTCAGACGACAAGGCAATAAACGAAGCACAACCCCTAATTACAGCAGACGATGGCGCACACGATACCGTCTACGGCCTGTCTCTAGCGCCCGCGACATCCTACGTTTATAAACACGTACGGTGCTGCTCCAGCGTCGTCGTCGTCTGCTTCTGTGCGTGGCTCGTTTATCGGAGCTGTTTGCAGGACTGTCTGCAGTGTAGCTCTATCATTGTCTAGTTTTAACGGCAGTATTCGAGAGGCAATGTAGCACACGCAACACATGTATGGCTACAAGAAGCTTTCGCGATTAGGAGAAACGCAAAGTGGATAAGCGCCATTTATATAGGATACAACTCAAGAAAGATTAAGCGGCTGTTGCCCTATGAAGCGCATGGCATCGACCGATTATCGTGTAGTCTGCATACTCTCTTCGGTCCTGCAAGCGTCACAGTCAGTTCAGTTCAGTCGTTCAGTCGTGTCCGACTCTTCGTGACCCTATGGACCATGTCACGCCACGCTTTCCGGTCTCTCACTATCTTCCTAACATCACATAACTTCATCTGCAGTGCCTCGAGGATGCCATCTAACCATCGCGTTCGCTGCCTACCCCTTCTCCGGCGACCCTCAACCTCTCCCAACATCAAATCTTTCTCCAGCGACTCCTCTCTTCTCATCAGATGACCAAAGTAGCATGTTAAAACAGAGGAATTGAGTGTTTACTACAGCTTATTCGGATTAACAACGAGGGCGTTATGAAAATCGGTTGACACCAGCTCCTTCTTTGAGGGACCCATCTGTCGCCTTAATTTTTCGTTTACATCCGACTGCAATAGAGAGCTCGCAGCTTCAGCGCTCATCTACCGCGGTGTTTTACCATAAGATATGGTGTAGCATGTGTTTTGTCACACCCTTGAAAGTGTTCTCTAAACGTCGAGAGGCGTCTGCTATCCTGTCTGTACTCTGTAAAACAAGGAAATCATTTCTAATTATTGCTTACATGTGTTGCTATGAATCGTGCACCGCTGGAGGCGATTCCTTGATTGACCTCTTCGATATCTAAATGGTATTGTTCCTCTCGTTGCCTGTTATACACTCTCCTTCTTCCATTACAACATGGTAGCTGCACGGGTCCTTCCGGTTGACTTGCTCATATCTTCTTCTTCCGCACCTCTCTCTCTGTCTCTCTCCTAACAAACGCATTTCGGTCGGTCGTACTGTGGTGACATAACGCACAATATTTGCGCCCGCTGCCTGCGGAGTCTGTTGCAGACAGGAACTACAGCTTATAAAACGCGTTCTTTTTCGGTTGTCGTCCTTGTTTTGAAAGCGCTCGCTTTGCCGTGCCTTATTTTTTCTCCTTCGCCTAAACATTGGGTTTTTACTGTGTTTATGTCAAATGTGTTATGTTTAAAACTCTCTCTAGGTTCAGGTACATTCAGTCCGATAGTTATCTCTGAGCTTTATATGGTGGTAGCGGTAAAAACTTAATTGAACCACTCTGAATGTGCCCCTTTTGGTGTCGTCGTCTACGTCTTGGCCGCTGCCCACTGTCGAGGCCTCCAATGGTCACGAATCGATCGGCCTGCGCTGGTCATTTTCTCCGTGCTAGAGAGGACAGCTTCCCAATATGTAGGGGCGGGAAGGGGTGTGTGTTGGATGCCATCGAACGATACCGCCCAATGATGTTCGGCAGGCACAGAAGGAGTGGTACAGTGAACGCACCGTACTATGGCAGGGAAGATGCATGTGGTGTGCCCTTAAATACGACCGCTTCAGCAGTTGACATGTAAAGGTTAACCACACTTATCATTCATAGTCTAGAACAACGGCACTACGGTGCAAAACACCGCGTTGTCCATGCAACCGTTCTAAGTCTAAACTGTTAAACAGAGCAAATGCCTCTAGGATTCTGCCTTCTCATTACCGTGCATGACAGGTTAAGTGTTTTGTACTTTTGCTATTTAATATTAGATGATACCCCAAGAACCGCAGCGCGGAGCACATTTCGGCGGCTTTTCGAGGCTGTGTATTACCCCAACGCAGACGCCGTCGGCGACGTTCGTGCCAAAAGTGAGCCTAAACTGCTTCGCTGTAAAACAGTTTGACGGAGTATCGCATGCGGTCTGGTAGACAAGGATTTCCGCTTGGCAGAAACACCTATGTCTAGGACATCGGGTCTCTTCAAATCTGGACCTCAAAGTCCAGTGCCGTTTTGAGTGTTGCACAAGCAGCGGGGACGGCACGTTTTGTGGAGGAGGAATAAGGCTCTACACCCGTAATCGCACATATCAACTGCCATACGATTGACAGTTGCTCCACGCCCGCTTCTCAGCGTGAAGTAACGAAGCAAACACGCTTGCTGCTTGCAAGAGGTAGCAAATACAGCTGGGTAAACTTGCTATTTCCAGAGCCGAATTCCACGCGTCTTCCTGGGAGCCCATAGACATTTATGCAACAAAGACAGGTACAGGCTGCGAGTATATACATATTTGATGAGCATGAAGATAGCTTCGCATCTGCTTGTTCTGCGCGTCGCCCAGCCCTTCCTAGAAACTTTCAATCAGCGGTCTGCTGCCTTCTGTGTTGACGGGAACGTTATGAAACCACCGCAGAGTGCCAGTTATATATGACCGCACCGGCTCATGCACCGCCGTCGTAGTCTGAGCCCGGCAGGCTCCAAATTGAACCGTGCTTCTCGGCGCGTGGTGTTTGCGCGCCATTACGTAAGGCTAACGCTGGAAAGAGCCTCGCGAGCAAACACTTCACGAGCTCACCATCAGTGACGCCATTATCGGCTCTTCGAGGCACCGAGTAAATATTTGTGGCAAAGTGTCTGTTATCTGGTTTTCTGTTCTATTGTACTTGCACATACAGGGTTATGAAAAGCCTGCCGTACAACAAACACCGGTTTCGATCTGATATTAAGGTGTCATACCACAAATTTCAGGCGCTTTCGTCACGCACTGTCCACCGTCACGATTACTTCATGCTATGAACCACAGTCGTTCGAACGCATTTCAACACGAAAAGCCATGCTGCCAGCATATCATCTTGTGCAACAGATTTCCACGAATGCTCGCCGTTGGGATGATCTGATTGCTCCCAACGACGGCCAAAACGTGCGTGTAAATGCAGAACGTAACATTAGGCTAGGCTATAGCTTTCGAGCATACCGAAAAGGAGAAACAATTACGGGGGCAATTAAGTCTCCCTACGTGCGGTAACGAGAAAGCATTTCTCATTTGTTTGTGGTCTGGTTGTGCTCCTGTATCCGCGCTTCTAATGCGTTGTGTTGTACACGGACTGCTGCCAACGTCTGGCGTGGTAAGGCATGTCTGGATATGCAGGGGCGCCATCTATATTGCGCTGTTATGACGTCAGGCACTGTAGCCGTGACCATCACTAATCACGACTAACCATGGCTATGGATATTATTGACACTGACTATGAGCATGACTAACCATGACAGTGACTAATCAAATCCTAATTATGATGATTAATTACCTGATATATTTCGTTATTGTCGATCTTTTGAAAATTGAAAAGTGCCAAGGTCTGACAACCTTGTCGGACCTAGAGCGCAAAATATGAACATCGAAGTGAGGAAAAAGAAGGACTGAGTGTTCGTGCTTTGTGTATTTAGAAAATCAGGCAAAAAGAATGATCCAGACATGCGAATGCTCAGCCGATAAGCCGGAAGAATAGTAAAGTTATCAGAAGGCTCATTTAGGTTTCAAGTGGGTACAGCCATTTTTAGATCTGAATGTTGCACTAGCGGGCAACCATCTAACCGCACAGCTTCACCTTCGGCATCTGTTACTGTCGCTTTACTTTCGACATCACGAATGAGCTCTAACTTGTGAAATTTTGTATACTGACGTTGTCTGACTATCTGTCTCTCAAGTAAGATAACTTCCAGCAACCCAACCCAACGCAACGCTACCTAATCGGTCTTACGGTCTGAAAGCTAGTTCAGTGTTTTTCCAAATCGACCGTCGTCCTCATGCCATCTTCCTTCACACCTGTAAACCCCTTCCCTCAGTATGGCGACTCAATAATTGCATAAAATCAACCTGGCTGTTTTCGTTACGCCCCGAGGGGCGCAATGCTTAATCAGTCAGCACAGCGGGCTAGATATGAAGCAAGTCTTTTTACGAGACTCGGAATGCAACGCCGCCTTCTCCACAAAAGAAAGAAAGAAAGAAAGAAAGAAAGAAAGAAAGAAAGAAAGAAAGAAAGAAAGAAAGAAAGAAAGAAAGAAAGAAAGAAAGAAAGAAAGAAAGAAAGAAAGAAAGAAAGAAAGAAAGAAAGAAAGAAAGAAAGAAAGAAAGAAAGAAAGAAAGCATTTCTGCGTAAGGTAAGAGAGGAATCTTCTAAACGTATTTATGATGGTAAGGACTTCAATGAATTTAACAACACTTGAAGACGCGCTAGATGGTATATTGCAACTTGACGAAAGATAGGAAGACACAGGAAGACAAACACACCCCGGAAAGAAAGAAAGAAAGAAAGAAAGAAAGAAAGAAAGAAAGAAAGAAAGAAAGAAAGAAAGAAAGAAAGAAAGAAAGACGAACCGGAGAAAACGCTGAAACGAACGCATGGAAGATAAGGCTGACGCAGAGAAATGAGGAAGGAAAAAAAAAAAACGTTAAGATGAAGCCACTCTCGAAGGTAGGTTGAGAAGGGAAGCTGATCGCGCTCAGCCCGGCGTCAATCAGAGAACGCCTTCAGCTGCTGCGGTATCGCGGGCGCGCACAGGCGACGTCAAGATTTCCCTCAAGACAGCCGATGGGAAATCAAGTCGTGATTGAGATTCCTTCATACCTTCAAGAAGATCCTGTGCGAGATAGCAGCGCGGTGACGCCTCTTCGCACTCCGCGCCTCTCCACTTCGCTGCACCGCTCATCTAGGCTGAGATGTGCTACGTAAGATGCATTAGTACGACGAACTGCACTGCGGCACTTTCAGCCTACGCGACGAAGGATTTATACGGCACCTTGTTCAGGAGTGCGTTGTAACTCTGTGCGCTTCACTGCAATACAACACAAACGAGCTACACTGAGAAAATAATGTCACGAATAGATGGCATAAGGCTTGGTGGACTAGACAATGTTTATATAAAAATGGCTGGGCAAGGGGGCTGCAATCTGAAACTACGATCAAAGGCTCATTGTTAACCGTGCAGGCATCAAGAAGGAGTTAAAAAAACACTGAACGGCTGATATGCAGCAGCCCAGTAGCAGCAAGTAATGTATCCAAGCCTAATCGACACCAAGTGATGCGGCAAGGATACTGATCACCTTCAGGGTGACCAAGCACATAACATGTGTAGGAACTGCTTAACTCTTATTTTTGGGAACAGCTCTGCAAGGTTCATAGTGGGCGGTCACGATTCTCCAAAGATGCACGCACGCAGGCAAGTTCGCTTGAAACATGTATAGTAATGTGTATGTGTCGTTATTCGCCTATCCATTTCCCTGTTTTCTCCCCAAGCTCAAGAGAGAAAGACTCAAACTAGAAAGGCACCAGTGTTCCTCCACGAGATATATATTTAGGTTCCCAGCTCGGACATTTCTCATCGCACTTGTCTTAACTGCCTCAGTCATTTTTCTCAGAAGAGGCCGTGGGCGCAAAAGCACGCCCGTCTCACTGCCGTTGCAGCCTTTTCGTCGCCTCATGCTATCTCCTGCCTTTCTTCACCTTCTTTTCACCTTTATCGGCCGACTGATGCGCGACCCCGCCGCACCGAACTGTTGAGTACGTAGTGTTCAAAAGGGCGTGGGAAGAGAGCTGGAAAGCGGCATCTGCCAGTCGACTGGACAGCACAGGTCAACGCAGGGAAGGTATACAGTGGATGGACGCGTCAAGACGCCGAAGCGATACGGGCTCAGGCAGCACCCTAGCTTCACCGAACTGCCTCTTCTTTTGCAAGTTCGTGAAAAGTAGACACCGCTGGAAGAAAGCTTGACATCAAAGTCAGTGCTCCGTTAAAGGCGAGATTAGAAGGCTGTCACGAAATCGGCGCACATATTCATCAAGTCCGCACGGCGCGAGGCCCGCGCGGCGTCGCGTGGAAAGCATGTAGAGAAAAGCTCCCTTCCCCGCGCGGGAGAGCGCGTAGCTTTGTACGCGTTGCCGTCACCCTCTTTCCCATTGCCCGGGGAAGACGGTGATTCATCGGACTGGAATCAGCCAGAAAAATCGAGAATCTTCTATGGGACCTAGCCAATGACGACGCGCGGCTCGACGGGAGGAGAAGTGGGAGCTATAACCAGCGAAGCTATGTGTGTGTGCGCGCTAGCTTTGGCGCATGTTAACAAACAGACGCGGCGCGCCCTATTTAAAGCGACCGCGCCGCTTGTTGAGTCAGTCATTCAGTTCGTCAAGTGTTTTGCGACGTGCTCGCGCTTCGGCTGGACTCCCGGGGATCACCCGCTGCTGGCAAGCCCACGGACTTTCAAGGGAGCGGCGCTCGTCTCGTATGGCGGCCACATCGTGACTCTTGAGGCGTCGGACTGCAACAGTGCCCGGTGAACAATTTGGTGTTTGTTTATGTACTCTCTCGTGTTTCATCTGTTGTAAAGCCTCTACGTTATTGGATACCTGTGTAATTGCATGCTTAGCGTTTGTATTCTGTGAACCTCTCGTCTATGTATTTCAAGTGATCTTGTGTATTCCTTTGTATCGTCTCTTGCTGTGCATAAATTGTGTTTTGTTTGTTACTTCTGACTCCGATCCTTACTCTGGTTTGAACCGGCGACCGCTGGGCACCAAACGACCACCCCCTTCTGTCACTACAAGGTAGTTGAATTCCGGCTGAGCTTGCCACGCAGGTCGAGGGCATCTCCTTCGCGACCGGAACAACTACCCCCACTCACTCTAAGGGTGTCTGGGAGTGTGCGCACCGTTAAGGGCGCATCGTTAATAATACCCCCTTAATTATTAACGGGTGACAATTAATCTGGCGTCCGCGACAGGACGTTTGGTGCATTCAAGCTCAGAGGACGGAGAACGAGTTGGAAGAGTTTACGAAGAGGTCGTAAACTGTGTAGCAGCAGAGCGATAGCGAGAGGTAGTGCCGCGCGGAAGCGTTTAGGCGAGGTTCGCTAAGCAGTGTTTAGGCTACACCCAGACGGTTCGCGCTTCAGAGATGAATCTGAAAGAGTTGATTGAGGCTGGCACCCAGCTGGGGTTGTCCGGTGCCGAACTGCGCAAATGGGTTAGCCAGAGAGAAAAAGAGGAAAAAGAGAGGGAAAAAGAAGAAAGAGAGAGAGAAGAAAAGGAACGAGAGAGGGCTCGAAAGGAAGCCGAGGAAGAAAGAGAGAGAGCAGAAAAAGAACGAGAGAGGGCTCGAAAGGAAGCCGAGGAAGAAAGAGAGAGAGCAGAAAAAGAGCGAGAGAAGGCTCGAAAGGAGCGTGAAGAGGAATTTCAGCGAGAAAAGGAATTACTTACTATGAAACTTCAGCTCCAAAACTCAGGGAACACCAACGGTTTAGCTGAAGTGCATAGCGCCAGTGAAGGACATAGCAGCTTGCGTATAGACGCAAGTAAATTGATTCCGAAATACGACGAGAGAAGAGACGATCTCGACGCGTTCCTCTTGCGTTTTGAAAGGGTCGCCATAAATGCAAATTGGACAGACAGTGAATGTGCTACCATCTTGAGCACTTGCCTTAGCGGCGAAGCATTAAGTGTGTTTGGAAGACTTCCTCCTGAGGATGCAGGCAGCTATCACAAAGTGAAAACTGCATTACTTAAAAGGTTTAGATTTACGACGGATGGGTTTCGAGAGAAGTTCAGGACTGGAAAACCTATGGACGGCGAAACGGCAACACAGTATGTTGCGCGACTGAGTCATTATTTTGACCGCTGGACTGAACTCTCAAAAATTAAACTAGAGTATGGCGCACTTCGCGAACTCCTAATTAAGGAACAATTTCTGGGTAGCTGTCACCCTGGTTTGTCACTTTATTTAAAAGAAAGAAAGGCACATACATTAGATGAAATGATGGAGCTCGCAGACCAGTATTTGGAAGCCCAGGGAGGCGAAAATTTGAGCAAAATTGTAAATTTGGAAACCCCTCGAAAGCCCGAATTCCGACAGACACAACCTATTGTAAAGTCACCCCCGAGGTGCTATCTCTGCGGACAGCTAGGCCACATCGCACCTAACTGCCGTAAACTTGTAACCAACAATCCATCCTCGTGTTGGAAATGCGGACAGAAGGGCCACAAAGCGATGTCGTGTCCCGACGCTGACAAGGCAGCTCCGCAGGCGGCATGCGCGAGGACTCTGTCAGAGTCGGAATGTCGCCTGGAGGAAGAAGATGCCGATGGCTTTGTTGAGCTTAAGAACGGCAGGAAAGTCCGCGTGGTGCACGACTTAGAGGAGGAGGAAGCAGAGAAGGTTGTTAATCGGAAGGACAAGAAAATCCGGGTGGTGAACGCCGTAGTACATGCACAACCTGGATCTCCGGTGAATCGGATGCCGGTTTCGAGGGGAAAGATAGGAAGAAAGTCCGTTTCTGTGCTACGAGATACAGGTAGTAGTGCCGTAATCGTTAGACGCAGTTTGATTCAGGAGAATGATCTGACTGGAGAGAAATGCCCTGTGAGGCTGATTGACGGCTCCATTCAATTGCTACCTGAGGCAAAATTGGAAGTGCAGACGCAATACTATTCGGGGAAACTGACAGCCCTGTGCATGGAACGCCCTATCTACGATTTGGTGTTGGGAAATATCAAGGGCGCAAAATTTCCCGAGGATCCTGAACAAAGTCCCGCGCCTGTGCGCTGCAAGGAATCTAAAAGGAAAAAGGCAGGGCGAGGAAAGCAAGGCTATGAGAAGCCGGAAGAAAAGACTCGAGACATGAAGAACCAAAAGGGAGCACCTCAGGAGAAAACCGAAAAGAAAGAGACGGCTCAGAAAATTAAGTCAGGAATGCCTAGGCCGTCATTGATGCAGGTAGCCCAAGTGTTTGTCCTACTTATGGGGGCTTTACTTGGGATACTTCACCTTCAGCGGAAGGAATACCGGTGCCTAGGAAAGAACACTATTACAGTGATTCTTTTTGTTGGTCTGTGCGCGTTGACACAGGTTCCCGTGTATCCGTCGGCGCTACTGATTGTAGGGGCAATTATCGGCACACATTGGTTGTGTGATTTGCAAGAGGATAAGTCCTGCCTCAGGGAATTTTCAGTAGCCCGATCGGAGAACATAGAAGCGTCTCAAATGCGAGAGACTAGAGCGAAGGCAGAATCCCTGGCGGACAGAGGCGTATCACGCACTGATCGCGGGTTAGAATTACGCTCGGAAATTTAGGTTTGTGCGCTTCGCATTTGAAGAGCTGTGTGTTGTTGATTCCTATGTGTATCCGACAACAGTGTGGTGCTATGTTTGTGAACATCATGGCATTGATGTGTGAATTTTGTAATGTGTTATGGCAGTTGTGAAATTTGTGCAATGTGTGGACATTTGCCCCATATATTTGTGAGCGCATGCATGTGCGCGCGATGTTCGTGGTTGTTGTGAATATTGTGGGACAATATTCTTTAATGGAGGGGCAGTGTCACGAAATCGGCGCACATATTCATCAAGTCCGCACGGCGCGAGGCCCGCGCGGCGTCGCGTGGAAAGCATGTAGAGAAAAGCTCCCTTCCCCGCGCGGGAGAGCGCGTAGCTTTGTACGCGTTGCCGTCACCCTCTTT
The DNA here is from genome assembly GCF_055883805.1 of Amblyomma maculatum. Lineage (NCBI taxonomy): Eukaryota > Metazoa > Arthropoda > Arachnida > Ixodida > Ixodidae > Amblyomma > Amblyomma maculatum. The sequence continues at coordinate 130,761,299 of NC_139349.1, forward strand.
CCCATTGCCCGGGGAAGACGGTGATTCATCGGACTGGAATCAGCCAGAAAAATCGAGAATCTTCTATGGGACCTAGCCAATGACGACGCGCGGCTCGACGGGAGGAGAAGTGGGAGCTATAACCAGCGAAGCTATGTGTGTGTGCGCGCTAGCTTTGGCGCATGTTAACAAACAGACGCGGCGCGCCCTATTTAAAGCGACCGCGCCGCTTGTTGAGTCAGTCATTCAGTTCGTCAAGTGTTTTGCGACGTGCTCGCGCTTCGGCTGGACTCCCGGGGATCACCCGCTGCTGGCAAGCCCACGGACTTTCAAGGGAGCGGCGCTCGTCTCGTATGGCGGCCACATCGTGACTCTTGAGGCGTCGGACTGCAACAGTGCCCGGTGAACAATTTGGTGTTTGTTTATGTACTCTCTCGTGTTTCATCTGTTGTAAAGCCTCTACGTTATTGGATACCTGTGTAATTGCATGCTTAGCGTTTGTATTCTGTGAACCTCTCGTCTATGTATTTCAAGTGATCTTGTGTATTCCTTTGTATCGTCTCTTGCTGTGCATAAATTGTGTTTTGTTTGTTACTTCTGACTCCGATCCTTACTCTGGTTTGAACCGGCGACCGCTGGGCACCAAACGACCACCCCCTTCTGTCACTACAAGGTAGTTGAATTCCGGCTGAGCTTGCCACGCAGGTCGAGGGCATCTCCTTCGCGACCGGAACAACTACCCCCACTCACTCTAAGGGTGTCTGGGAGTGTGCGCACCGTTAAGGGCGCATCGTTAATAATACCCCCTTAATTATTAACGGGTGACAAAGGCGCTGTTCCCGGTATGTGTGGGACGAGAGTAAGCGGATGCAGCTTCCGCGTGTTCAAAAAGGCGGTGAGGCGTCTTTATAATCCTTTCTTTTATGGTTCCCTGAGACGGGAACTATGGGAAAGCAAAAAAAGAAAGAAAGAAAACCAGGAGTATGCGTTGACGTGTTATATAGTCCTCTAGGTATTCTCGGGGAATAATAACAAAATATCTATGCAGGGAAGGAAAAGACCGGCTGGGATGATTTTCTTTGATAAATTCCACGGGATGCTAAAGGCGGTATATTGCTGGTTGAGTTTTTCCGGGCGGTGGAGGAGAAGAACAAATACATAATACGGTGCAATGACGACTTGCAGGTTCGTGTAGTTGCTGAACCACAGTACTGAAAAGAACAGCCATGCTCAAGTTGTCTGTTTATTTGAAACGGCTAACAAAGACTAAGACCAAGGAGAGAACTGTTCCCGAATATATACTGACTGTTACAGAAACCTTATGAGAGCCGCCATTTCCAAACTGTTCTAGATGTGGTCGTTTATTCAGTTATTCCAGCTAAAGGGTAAACATTGTTATGACAGCTGTAGTAGTATAAAGTTTAGAATGGTGATCGATGATACTGGTGGCGATGATCTGAATGACCATTTGGTTCGGTAACCGGCGATACGTTGCGGAAGCGGGCTAGGTAAAATGTCTTCGGAGACTTTGACGACCACCGCTTTATTCACATTACAAGGGTAGCACAACTATCAGCCGAAGTGGCACTTGAATCGCTTTGACTTTGACACAGAGAGAGAGAGAGAGAGGGAGAGAGAGAGACTCTTTAATGAAAAAACAGAGAATTTTGCCGGCGTTTAGATTTCGCTGGCATGCTACTCTGTGTGGGTAGGGGAAATCGGGAGGAAAAGATTGAAAAAAAAAATGGTGAGGGACTTTGACACAGGCTGGCTCTGTCACCCTTTCTCGAGTGTAGCTGCTCTGGTACTGACGCCGAGATGGCCGAAGCGAGGAGGAGTGACGCGACACATACTATTCTGCAAAATTCTCTTTTGGAGCTCCCACTGATCGCAGGCTTGACCGGGTTTGTTGCTCAAATCAAGCGGCTGCAGTGTTGTAACTATCATATGGATGCGAGAGGAAACCAAGTGGCTGCACTGGGCAACATCTTTTACGGCTAAGGATTTCTCTCCCTTTAAAACACTCAACTGGTTAGAAAGTTGCTGTAACTTGGGCACTGAACGCATGAGAGAAAGCAAATGTATATGTTTTTGTTCTGCTTGACTCTTTTACCACGAGTTCTCCTTTTCGCTCCAGTTGTTGAATAAGACACTCATCTCCAACCGTCCTATACTTCCTTTCACAAGCTGTTCGGGCCTCCACTAAGAATGGTAACGGTGGCCCGGAACACAAATAACGGCGCGCACAACATGACTGTGTCCGCACCACGTTCACACGCCCTAATTGTCATGAGCCTTGGTGTGAAACCATGGGGAACACGTCATCCCGATTGCCCCAGTTTGTTCTCACTCCTCGTATTGCAGTGACAGCTTGTGAAGGCAGCCTCCAATGTACACTTATAAGACGAGGCTTTTTATTCTTTATTGAAGAATTACCCCGCATTGCCCGAACGCGTTATAGAAGGGAGGTTACAGCTTGGCAAAACATGCGTCCTCGTTGGCAGAGTACAACTGCCATTCCGAAAGCCGGTTCCGCTGTTGCACAATTTTAACAAAAAAAAAAAAAAAAAGAATTCGCAAATAAGTTCATTCTGAAGCGGTATTCTCGAATTTTACAGGATGGGTCCTGCCGTTTAGAAACGTAGAATGTATTCTTTTTTTTTAAGTAACTTTCACGATTAATCCCGGCTTTTGGTTAAATATTTGGTTAAATATTGTACTTTAGTTTAACTTGCACCTATATGACTTCCTTCAGCGAGAAGCAACAGTTTCCATTCCAACTCTAATGGCCTCTACCCCATACTTGTGCCGAATTATCGCTGAGGGTTTATTGGTGCTGCTCCCGGTGCAATCGTAGGAACTCGAATGGTCGCGTAGAGCGCTTCTACATTGGTCATATTTTCTTCGTGCTTCCTTGCCTGCACAAGGCTGCAGACGGCTAGGCATTGTTTTATGTATGCTTTACCCATGACGAACCTTTGACCTGCGAACCACCACCACTCGTCTCGTGTGTGTGGCTCAAGCAAGCAAGCCCATTTGAAACGAAATTTCACATTACATGAAGCTGTGCCGACAACGGAGAGAAGCTGGGGTCAGTGTCTCTGGCCTGCGCACTTTGCACGTGTCGGTCGAACAAGATCAGCAGCTCTGGGCCGCGAGGTAACTCAAGCACGACACCGAACCATCGACATTAGACACGTACGTATGCCACCGTATCGTTTATGGACAGCGTGGAATAACGCACTTGTAGTTAGCAATATTTTATGATAAAAAAAAGCATATTCGTGAACATGCACCTGGGTTTGGCTGTGTACACCGTACACCTTTTTTTTTTTTGCGCATCGTAAAAAAAATAAATACTTCAAAATCAATCATACCAATCAAAATCAATCAATTAAACTCTATAGAAAGCAATCATAACGAAGCTTCGTATTCACAGCAGACATTACTCGCGGGAATTAATTAAGCTGCATTTAAATGGAATGAACGTCGGCAGCCATTTTGGCAAAGCATAATGAATGCTTTCAAAACAAGCCCATTTACCGTGGCATTATCAGACCTGCCCTTGCTATCCCCTAGGGATCTCCCGGTTTCTTAGGTACGCCAATCGGGCTTGAAATAGGCTCGCCACACGAAGTGTGCAGGGGTCGTATTGGTAACCAGGACAGGAGATTAATCAACAAAACAGGTTTCAACGTAACATCTCCCCCCCCCCCCCCACCCCGTCCTTTCCAGTTTTCAACATTCCCATTATACTAATCTCTAATTGCACCTCCAAACACGTTTACACGATTAACACATACTTCGTGGCAGGGTAGTTGGCTAAGTTCGCGACACGATCGAATGTGTCACATGAATTCCGCTGTAAGAATAGAAAATCGCAATTCCATTGCGTAGTTATGGTCCTTCTGTCTCCATACAGCACTGAATCGTTCTGCGTGTCGGTACAATGGCGCCCAAGGAAAGCCTCAATGATAACCACGGTATAAATGTATGGATAGGAATGGGTTGACATGGTTGTTAAACGCCTTCTTTACACGCTAACAACGGAGCGGTGAAGCAGGTCGTAGACTCCGCCTAGGCATAGTTATAATCTTCTGAATATTTGAAGATAAGAATAGGTTTATATAATGAACACTGATCAATGGCAGCGAGTAATTTCTAAACGTTCATGTGATACAAATTTCTCCTTTTTTTTTTTGTTTCAAAAATTAGACGGGGTTAACTCTTCCTAACTCAAGACCGGCTGGACGGTTTTGTATGGTTTGACATGATTTTGCTTGACGGTTTAACTTGAACCTACAGTCAAACTACATAAATCTTTGGTTCGAGTAGCCATCGGGAACTGGCCTTCAACATGACTAGCAGGTGCCCAAGTGGCGCAAACTATCAGCCCAATATTGACACTGGCTATAGGTTGGGCCGGACATTACCAGCACAATGCCACTATTGGACCAATGGTTTGCACTGGCTGGGCGGATGCCAAATGGGCAGCGAAATGGTATGCCACAACCCGGCATGTTGCACAAAGCGTGGTTGCGTCCCAGTTTTCACAAGAAGCAGAGGAAACCTGACACCACATAAAGGCCCGGGCAGTTAGTGATACTCTGCGAGCAAGTGGCGGTTTATACGTGGTATTAGGCGATGGACCCTGCAACAGAGGTATTTGTCGTGCATGCCATCGTCCCACTTGCCGCTTCCATGGTTCGACACCAGCTGACGTCACAGCTGCTATGACAATCAGTACAAGCAATTTGTTTGTGCGGCTCTGATTATCGTTTGAGTGTTTTCGCTTTAATTAGGATGCGCGTGCATTTGCGTTTTGCAACCTGCCATTTTGCCTGCAGTCCGAGAACATATTGTATGGGAACATTCAGGAACGATACAGAAGCCAAAATATACACACGCACGAAGTGAGAGGAAATGCGGTCTATATGAAAACGTGAATATGAAAGCTCAATTGCATTTATTAGTATCGAATTCCGTCGCGCTGGGATATACGGTCTTGCAAATTCTCCCTGGGCGACTGTTGTGTGCTGCCTGGACTGGCGAGTCGATGCATGAAGTAACCGGTAGCGCTTAGTCAACTGCGCAATAGCAATACCACAGAGAGATAGCCTGCAAAAAATGCTGTTCTTTTTTCTATTGTTTTCGCTCCCTTCCATTTATCATTCGCTATATGAGACCAAATGCGGCGAGCTTAATAACAGTTTAGGGGTTATCGGTTGCGCAGACGCCGGTCGGCTGCAAACGTTTGCCTTATGGGTGAAGTTACTCGATGGTGAAAGCGTATAAAAGCAAAATAGGCTCTGGCAACATATGAACCTCGCTGCTAACGTCTTGCACGTTAAAGTCGCTCACCCCACAAACACTCACATACACGCGCGAAAAATAAAACCTTGATAACGGCTAGGTACCAAAGCAATACATCCACTCTAATGCCTTGCTAGTGGATGTTAGAAATCATAATCAGTCGCATTGAAAAGATCACGCTGAGTGATTATGTAAAAAGTAAAAAGATACATTACTAGCGGTTCCCAAGAGGCTTTCCATAGTGTAACGCGATCCGAGGGTCACGTTACACCCAACTCAAACCCTCAGCACAAAGAAAGTGCATTATTCTGCTGGATTATTCACTTCGCTTCCCCACAACATGCACAGGTGACTAAAAAAAAATAAAACAGCTACATTTCGTGAACGCGTTTTCAGTCCTTTATGACAGAAAATTATCATCTGCGACAATCCTACAGAATAAAAAAAAAAGAACGGCTGAGAGTAAAGAAAAATAATGCAATAACTCAAACATACAATTGTGTAGAAGTTACATAAGAAATTATGAATGTCCCAGACAGATATTACAAGATCCAGGAGCGACCTAATTATGGCTTCTCACCCAAGAAGGGCGACGTAACAACGACAGTCGCAGGGTTCAAAGTCACTGTGTGACAAAGGGGTAATGAGAAGGGGGGGAGGAGGCAGGGAGGGCTTAGTCGGCCAGCAGTCGTCGGTGGCGTCAAAGAACGGTCCGCGCCGCTGCAAACGCCGGCGGCCACTTCTTTTGTCATCGGCGACGACTCGCTTCAGCAAACGTGAAGACAGCGTACCACAGAGCCGCTACCTGTTCCACCTCACTCCTCCCCCTTCGCGAGTTATTATAAGGAGGCTCCCAGGTAGCCTGTCCGCGGTAGCGAAGAAAACGCTGTTGTCTCAGCTAAAGAATGGCTGTTCTCTACGGGCCACTGACCTTTCGTGTCTCTTTTCTTTTACCTCGCTCATTTAGCCTGGAACTGAGCGCACTCGCCGGTTGCCATTTGAGTCGGGGGCGGAGGGATGCCGCGTGTACAAAAGCAGCTCGGACATAGGTGGCTTCCAGCATTAACCCGCTAATCGCACGACGAACTTGAAAGTGCAGGATTTGCGGACGGCGTCTTTTCTTTATTTGCTGGCGTGAAACACCTCAATTGGAAGGGGCCTATTTTAGAGGCATGTCCAAGAAAGAAAATGACGTCGGAAGAATCCTGCAAGAGCTGGAATTGAGGTTTCAAGACCACTTTCAAGTTCTGCTGGGCTGCGCCACTAAGAAAGCACGAAGAGTGAAGAGGAGACATCGTTTCACTTTTTAAGCAGGAACACAGACAGAAGTGAACTCTGCTCAGCTACCAATCGCTTTTTGTTTCGTATTGTTATTTCTATTTAGTTGTTTTGCATAGGCTTCATTGTCCCAAAGCGATGATCGGAGAATTCTGGAGCCTTTCACAACGCCGTTCATCATATCAGCGTTATACGGCTTCGCTTTATATCACTGTGTTGCATTTAATTTTCTCTTTCATTTTGACTAATAAAAACTTAGTTTTGCTTTTATTTATTGTATGGTATACTTGGCCGCTTTTAGGTAATATTGTAGTGCTTGGAACCCGTTAATCTGCCTAATACTTCGGGGCTTAGGGCGTGTAAATAAAGAAAATATATATAATTGTGGGTATATGGTTAGATTTATTACAATAACAGATTTTCAGGTGCGTGCGGGTGGGCGGGGGGATGAGATCGCGCCGTTAGGCTCCGCAATGAGAGGAATCCGAAATTTCTTGTATTGATGGCTCTGCAGCGGAAATGCCTCTATAGCCTGCGTGGCATATAATTGTTAGAACTCTTGGGACGACAGTTTCATGAAATGCGTGCATAGTACTCTTTCATAAGTAATCAGCAACTGTCAAGTAAAGCGCATGATATGCTGGTGAGCACTTCGGTAGTAATAAGCTGTGATCAGCTTCTAGTGAGTCAAAGCAGCGCCGATTTTTTTTCTCCTCAGTTGTTCTCACGACTAATCTAGGTCGAGATAATGAAGACTGTACAATATTAGATACGGGCCTCCTCTCAGATGTTTACAGAAACATCCAAAATACATTTTCACTAATTCATACCGCTCATTTGGAAAGCAGATTCACGGCTGCATAAAAGAGTTGCTTCTATGAAAGATTTCTCTCGGGCAGATAACACTGATTGACCCCACGGACGTGCTTGCTAAAGCAGCTGAAAATGATGTCGAAGCTTTGTAGAATAGATTTTGCGGCGCAGTTAGATTTTGTATCAATGAGTTTGCAAACAAGTTCGCAAGCGAAGCCGCACCCATGGATGACTAGCAGAATTATCCATTTGGAGCTCAAAATGTATTAGGCCGGCAAGCAAAACAAGGAGTCAGGACCACTTTTTGCTAACATAACGGTTATCATGTTATTTAAAGAAGACGAATCAAGAAGTAGTTATTCTTCCCATGATCTTCACAAATTTATTGGCAACGATGTTGAAAAGTCTTGGATCTATTTGAAGCAAAATCATCAGAAAATAAATATTGACGAGGTTGCAACCACTGGCGCTTGGGAGATCGCGGAAAACTTTAACACGTATTTAGTGAGCGTGTTTTCAAGTGCTGAACCATAAAAAAATGCAGTGTTACAGTTTTTGTTTATATTACAAGTATTACAGTCACTTTTGAAGGAGTCATAGCCGTGCCTCTTAAAGATTACAAGGAGAACTCACCAGGGCTGAATCATCCCTGCCGCGACGGTCGCTTTTCGTTTTAAACGAGAAGCAGGGCGCCCGTGCGCTTTTCGTGGTTAAATAAAACGTTAAAAATAATATCCAGGTGGTCGAAACGTTTGCAGTCATCCACTAGAGTGTCGCCTTGATGAGGTATAGGCCCAGGATCACTTTGGCGTCTCTCGATAGCGAGTCTATGATATCATGCTTTAGTCTGAGCATTACGTCCCGCGTGCACAAGTGTGGTCGAAAACCGACCATCTCGTGCGGCCACAGGTCGTTTTGTTCCATGAAGCACGTTAATCTCGTCTGGATTACGTGCTCCAGCAACTTCCCTACGCATGAGGTTAGGGAAATCGGCCTCAAGTTTTCCAATTGTGGTGGTTTGCCCGGTTTGGGTATTAGTATTATGTTTGCCGTTTTCCATTGATTTGGCAACTGGCTCGTTTCCCAAACTTCTCCAATGAATTCCGTTAGAAGACTAATAGAGTCATCGTCCAGATTCGTTAGTATTTAATTGGTGATCCCATCGAGGCCTGGGGCTGATTTAGTTTTTAATCTTAAAATTCCCTCCCTTATCTCTGCCTCCGTGATGGGGGCGTCAAGCGCCTCGTTGGGCGTGCCACCGTAGCTCGGGAGGGGGAACGCTGGTTGTCTGAAACGTACGTTTTTACTAAATTATTCATAAACCCCGCATCGTCTGCTTCAAAGGCGTGTCAACATAGGGGCATGAGGGAGCACGATCTATGTCGTCTCATTCATGCCTTTATCCTCAGCCGATTCTTGTACACGCTCCCTTACCTCAGACTTAGAGGTGACGAGATCTCCACCTTGGACGTGATGCTTCGTACCGCATTCAAAACCACCGACCTCCACCTACTCCTCAACACTTCAGCAGAGAAATTACTTCAACTGGGTCTCCACAATACTGTTGGGGAGCTTGTGGAGGCCCACAGACAGACCCAGTATATCCGATTGACACAGACTGGCACCTGACGTCACATCCTCAGAACTCTCGATGTTCACATCCCAGCTAACGACCCCACACTCCTCTCCATCCCACGCCCTATCCACTCTAACCTTCTTGTCAAACCCCTTCCCCGAAACTCCCATCCACAACACCACGAGCCCCGCCGCCGAGCCCGGGCAAAGGCGCTCCACAAATATTACGGCTCCGAGACGGATACCGTGTGGGTGGACGCCGCATGCTCGGGCGATGAGGCGGCGGCAGCCGCGGTGAACAATACCCTTCAGTCCATTGCAACTCTCCCCCTTCCCTCTGTTACCTCCTCAGAAGTGGCCGAGGAGGCAGCGATCGCCCTTGCAATTGCCCACACGGAAGCTAAATATATACTCACAGACTCAAAAACTGCACTACTAAATTTCGCACGTGGGCGAGTTCATGTTTCTGCTTTTTGCATACTGACCTCGCCCACTGCCAACCCGCCCCGCCACGTGGAGCTTATCTGGGTGCCTGCGCACTCGGGGAACGCTGGCAACGAGGCCGCCAACAGCTTAGCCCGAGGTCTAATACGCCGGGCACGGGCGGTCCCCACATCGGAGTTCTCCCGGGAGCGCATGCACACGTTTAAAGAGATGACTCAGGCCTACCGGGTCGAGAGACAGATCTACCCCCCACCTCACTCCTCCCTCAGCAATCACCACCAAACACTATGGCGCCGCCTCCAGACGCGAACCCTCCCATCCTCTTACATTAGGTCCCGTTACCACCCCACTCTCACCGACCCCTCCTGCACCCTTTGCAACCACCCCACTGCCACCCTCGCCCACATTCTATTCCAATGCTCGGCGGATCCTCCCCCGCGGGTCTGGAGCACTTCACCACCTGGGTGGAATGGGAGACCCTGCTACGCTCTAAGGACCCGGTCCGGAAAAAGACCGCCACAGACCGAGCTGCCGACGTCATGAACGTTTGAGTGGAATGGGACCGTGCGGGGGCCCAGGAGCCTGCGCGCCCCGAACTCCTCTGTTAAAATAAATGTTTTTTACTACTACTACTGTCTTATTCCCGATTGAGCCTTTGAATTTGTTGGGTCCAGCAGATGGCGGAGCATGCCCTACGTTTAGGAGAGATTCATGCCTCCCTCCATTTCATTGCATCTGCTGAAAAGTTTTGTTCGCGCAATTTGATCGCGCAGCTTTCAATTTTCGTGTTATGCCTCGCGATTCGTCTTCTAACATTTTTGTTCCACTTTTGCTTTTTCTGCCTGCGTTCCATGCTTTGTTTAGCGTCCCACATGAGGATCAGTCGGCTATCTGCTATACTTGGGGCGTCGTCTCATACCAGCGTGTCACCTTACCAACGTGGCGTTTGAGTGCCTCTGTCCATTCCTCAACGTTCTCAATCCGTTCTAATTGCACGGTTGCCCTGATTTCTCTAAATTGATCCCATTCCGTAACGGCAGGCGGGAGATAGCGACACTTCGATAACGACGCAAACCCGGAATACGGCCCACAGCTCGCGGCCGCCGCGGCCGCGTGCCGGCTCCACTTCCGACGCAGCAGAGACGCCCGAACAAAAAGAATGTCTTGCCAAGCGGAGATGCCAAGCTGCAGAGTGTAATAATAATAATAATAATAATAATAATAATAATAATAATAATAATAATAATAATAATAATAATAATAATAATAATAATAATAATAATAATAATAATAATAATAATAATTAATCGTTATTTAATGTGCGCAGGAACAACCATGTGATCTTCGTGCTGCAGCACAAATAAAAAAAAGAAACAAAAGTGAAAATGCACAAACATGTTTACACACACACAGAGGACACAAAGAAGAAATAAATAACACATGAAATGAAATTGAGACGAAAAGTAACACGGAAAGAAAGCAATCAATGAGTAGCGTCATTTATATACACAGTCAGAGAATTGTTGAGCACATCACGAAAGAAAAAAAAAGAAAAAAAAAACGGTAGACAGAAAAAACAACAAATAACTGACTTTGATTATAGTAATATAGAAATATACATAAAATAGATAACAATTCCAGGAGCAACAAGCTCGTGGTACATAAAACACAGGCTAGAAATACAGAATGCAATAAAGAAATAGAATTGAACACGGGACAGTAAGATTCGAATATAAAGTTTAAAGTTGAAATATAAGTAAGAAACGGATAAAAAGCAGTTCAAGATACAGACAGCATTGAACAGGAGAAAAAGCTAAAAGTGAAGTAAATACAATACTTTAGGCTAGAAAGTGGGAGTTGTATGTCATAAAGTACTATTTATAATACAACGCCACGAACATCCAATATAAATGAACAGAGCGAGTTTTGGAAGATGTCAAGGTGAGGACAAAAAGAGTTAAATAACCACTGCATAATAATAATAATAATAATAATAATAATAATAATAATAATAATAATAATAATAATAATAATAATAATAATAATAATAATAATAATAATAATCAATCAATCAATCTTTATTTAATGTGCGCAGGAACAACCATGTGGTCTTTGTGCTGCAGCACAAGTAAAAAAAAGAAACAAAAATGAAAAAGCACAAACATGTTTACACACACAGAGAGAACACAAAAAAAAGAAATAAATAATACATGAAATGAAACAGATGAAAAGTATCACGGAAAGTAAGCAAACAATGAGTAGCATCACTTATATACACAGTGAGAGAATTTTTTAGCACACCAGGAAAAAAAGAAAAAAAAAGAACGGTAGATAGAAGAGAAAAAAAAACAACAACAAATAACTGACATTGACTATAGTAATATAGAAATGTACATAAAATAAACAACCCTTCCAGGCGCAACAAGTGCATGGGACTTAAAACACAGGCTAGAAATACAGAATAATACAATAAAGAAGTAAAATTGAACAAGGGGCAGTAAGAATAATATAATATTAATAGTAATAATAATAATAATAATCAATATTTAATGTGCGCAGGAACAACCATATGGTGTTCGTGCTGCAGCACAAATAAAAAAAAATGAAAATGCATAAGCATGTTTACACACACAGAGAGAACAGAAAAGAAGAAATAAATAACACATAAAATTCCAGCCATTCCAGGCGCAACAAGTGCGTGGTACTTAAAACACAGGCTAGAAATACAGAATAATGCAATAAAGAAATAGAATTGAACACGGGCATTAAGATTCGAATATAAAGTTTAAAGTTGAAATATAAGAAACAGATAAAAAGCAGTTCAAGATACAGACAGCATTGAACAGGAGAAAAAGCAAAAAGTGAAGTAAAGAATAAAATAATAATAATAATAATAATAATAATAATAATAATAATAATAATAATAATAATAATAACAAAATTATTCACAGGAAAGGAAAGGCGCACTATCTGCCCACTTGCTCTGTGGATACTTTATTAACTTATTTATTTATAGGAAGGGAAAGGCTCGGTAACTGTCTCACTTGTTTTCTGTGGACACCGCAACCGCACCGCAAGGGAAGGGAGGAAGATGGGAGTGAAAGTGGAAAGAGAGAAAGAGAAGCCGTAGTGGAGGGCTGCGGAGTAATTTCGACCACCTGGGGATCTTTAACGTGCGCTGACATCAGGCAGTTGGGGTGCTCTGCCCTGACGGGGCTGGTGCAGGTGGGTCACCGCTGCTTGCGGCGGGGGCTGACCTGGCACCGAATTTTTATCTGTTGTAGGCCGTCATTGCACACGCCCCCGCTGGTGGTGGACGACGGCTGTTGTTGCGGCGCGCGTCTTTCTTTCCCTCTTGCTTTTCTTCTCTATATTCTCTTCTATCTGCACGAGGGTTACCGCGCCTTTTCCTTCCTATAAATCAATCAGGCAGCGGAGGTGGCTCAGCTACAGAGCCAGTAGCAGGCCCGTGCATTTTCTTTTCCTTCTTTCTACAACCACAACACCAACAACGCTGACATCGCACAGCACACAACGCCTCATCGTTTCGCCTCCATCGAAACGTAGCCGCGCTGTAATGGAAGCGAGTAATGTGAAAGAGAAAGTAGAAAGAAAGAAAGAGGAGCCGCAGTGGAGGGCTGCAGAGTAATTTCGACCACCTGGGATATTTAACTAGCACTGACATCGAGGTGGTGAAAGGTGGCAGTGCCTGGCCCCACGGGGCTGAGACGGTAGGTCATTTTTTTTTAAATCTTTATCTGTTGTAGGCGGTATTTGTATCTGTTGAAGAGAATGACGCGCGCCGCAATAGCCGTCGTCCACCACCTAACTGGTGGCGGGTGCAATGACGGCCTACAGCAGATAAACATTCGGTGGCTGGCTGGCCCCCGCCGCAACCGGCGTTGACCTACCGTTCCAGCCCCGTAGGACCAGGAACCGTCACCCTTCACTACCTCCCCCCTACCCCCGCCCCCTCCCCGTTCCTGGGTTTCGCGGCGTCGGCGTTGTCCATCGTAACCAGCTCCACTTTCACTGCCACCTTCCTTCCTTCCCTTACTGCATGATTTAGGTGTTCCTGTGAACTAGTTATGAAAGGCACGCTTCAGAGCTCAAGTGGAAGACGTGACCACACACGGTGCACACTGCTAAGATAATTCATAAATAATGCGAACGCCCACACCGAACAGCAGGATAACGTGGCCAGTAACAGAGAATTCACACATTCACAGAGAAAAGCATATTTTGATGTAGCTTGCGTATATACAGCTAGTAGTTTTATTGTCCGGATCTCTAGCCGATCGTCCCTTGGTTTTCGAAGAAGGCCTGGCCCGGATCTAGCCCGCCCTCATTTTCCTTGAAAACATATATTACTAGAAATTTGACGAGACACTTGCTAACTTTGGCTACAGCGTTTTCAAGTCAGTTTAAGATATTTGAGAAGCTTCTTTCTTCTCGTCTGTAGCTTGTGGCATCAGCCTCTTCGCCGCGCAACGTTTCTATGGGCCCACGCGCTTCCTTCCGCAACCTCCCGATGGCTTAATTGCTCTCTTCATTTCTCCGACCACAAAGCTTCCTTCATGACAGTCAAGAACTGTTAGTGGAGTGTTTCTTGAAAATATGTGGGGAAAATAAAATAGTTGTCTGTAATAGTACGTTTTGCTCGAAATCGTTACCTCAATCTATCGAAAAAGGTGAAACAGCTGACGAGCTGCCCTCAAATTTCGCATTAGGAAGTAACGTGATCGTCGGCAAATTTTTTCCGGCAAGTGTGAGTTTGAACGCCTTTCGCGTGGCGTTCCCTGGCGCGCGTTCAAGTGTGGAATTGCAGATAGTAGGAACGCTAGACAAGGGTACATCTCGTGGAGTATGACAGATCTCGCGCACGGGATTTCGTTCAATGGGACATAAACACATTACGTGTTTAGAAAAAAGTTTTATTAGACATTAGACATTCACATGAGCGGCGCTAAATGACCAAAACAGGAAAAGCACATGAATAACAACAAAGGAAAGCGCACATAAAATTCATCGTAACAAAAAAATACATCACAAATCAGTATTTACATAGAGAATAAAATTTGGCAGTTCGTGATAATGATAAAATTTTGAATGGCAGTGTATGTACATGAAGGTATAGACAGTGTAGAATAATTTGCCAAATCAAAAGGATATAAACATATACAGCAATCGCATATTGCACATGTGGGTTGCGATGTGAACAGCTGTGTGTGGACATATATATTTGTATTATATTGCAGGTACCAAGGTGTGTTAAAAACCACTCAATACACGTCCAATTGACGTGTTTGGATGCACATGTGTGTTGCGATGTATACGGGAGTGAGTTGACAAATATTTACATTATATTACAGGTACCAAGGTGGTTTAAACATTGGTCTGGCTTAGCTTATGGTTAAGCCTAGGATGCGAAGCATACTAGCCTAAAACATTAAACATTACCTGGCTATACCTGGTTGGCCATTCAGAGACAAGACATTACCTGGCTATACCTGGTTAGCCATTTCAGGTGGCGCAGTGGTTACGGCGCTCGACTACTGTTCCCAAGGACGCGGGATCGAATCCCGGCCTCGGCGGCAGCTTTTCGATGGAGGCGAAAAGCAAGGCGCCCGTGTGCTGTGCGATGTCAGTGCACGTTAAAAAATCCCAGGTGGTCGAAATTTCCGGAGTCCTCCACTACGGCGTCTCTCATAGCCTGAGTTGCTTTGGGACGTTAAACCCCACAAACCAACCAACCAACCTAGACAAGAACAACTCATGTGTTACTCTGCCTCTTCCTTTATTTTTTCAAACCAATAAATACACTATGATGATCAGTAAAGTAATGGCTCTTTGTTTGAACATCGCTTATATCATATTTTCTTCTCCCGTTTCCGTGGCCGTTTGTAACTTGCGCTTTGCCGTCTGTAAAACCGCCCATTCCTTGGCCGACATCTCGCTGCTCAACTGACTCAACGAGTGCGTCGACTTTTATACAATGCGTGACGTCAGTATCTCCTAGCGGTAGGAGCGGGAGTTAGGCCGCCGGCGGAGGCTGCGCGTCCGCAAGCGAGCGCACGAGTTGAGCCATTTGGTTGAGCCCCAGCTTTCACAGCTGTTGTGACGTCATATCACGTGGGGCGCCGATGTAGGTCAAGTGGTAGCTACGCAGCCGCGCGCGGCGCAGCAAGGAAGAGCTCGGTTGTGCGGCTAGTATGCTTCGCATAAAACCACCAGGACACGTCCATCCGACACGGAAACAAAAGGGCAAGACCATTGGCGATGGAACTCTCGCTCCCCAAGGTAGAAAAGTTCCTCAGCCTGAAAGCTTATATAATTGGTTCACAGGAAGGGAAAGGCGCAGTATCTGTCGCACTTGTGTCTGTGGACACCTGAAACGCGCCGTAAGGGAAGGGAGGAAGGTTTGATTTAAAGTAGAAAGAGAGAAAAAAGAGCCGTAGTGGAGGGCTACAGAGTAATTTCGACCACCTGGGGATCTTTATCGGGCGCTGACATCGAACAGCACACGGACGCATCTTCGTTTCGCCTCCATCGAAACGCAGCCGCCGAGGTCGGGTTCGAACCCGAGTATCCGGCACAGTAGTCGGGCGTCTTACCACTGCACCACCCCGGCGGGGCTTACGATCTCCTTTCGTTGACGCGCCAGGATAGGGAAGAGCGCACGTCGGCGCCGGCTCGATGCGACAGCCTCACAACGATTGCGCCATAACGCGAAAAGCGCCAGTTATAATCACCAATCGTGCAAAGCGACCGCGAGGATATCTACCATTTATTTGAAATCGGTTAATGCCTAGACTTCTGAAACCGGCATGAACTGCCCTCCAAAAAACACGAGCAACGACGCATTGCTGGGCCATGTGACGGTTGGATTCCTGAAGTGGTCAGTTGGGGCACTGCGCTGTCCACACAATGCCCCATCGTTGCAGCCGATCTCGTGTAGGCAACCCCCCCCCCCCCCCCTTCCAAAAGCCACATAAAGTCACGTAAATGCCCTGCGAGAAACGACGCTGTGAGTGGTAACCAGCAAGTGGAATCCGCCCTTCACCTATGTTCCGCATGCCCCAACGGAAGTAGTAACGTTCCCATTGACTCCACTACTCTGTTCGCCGAGATGTCTAAGTCAGGGCTCACATGGCGGGCGGGACGACGAAATGCCACCATACACGAATAAAAAACAGGCATCCGGAATCCTGAGGTCCCCTGTTGAGTGGTATGTCAGGGACATGGTCCCTCATACTCGTGCCTAAAAAAATAGAAGGCAAGCAACCGTACTGGGCACTCATCACCCTGCAGCAAACGAAGAAGGTAGCGTAGAGCCAGCAGCCGACAGCAGACTGACAAAGAAGGGAAGGCAAACCCACCATTCGAACGTGGCTGGCCGAGGGCCGCACGGCATACTAGTTCTGTGCGACCTGCCCCCAAAAAATGAACTTACAAGAGACAGGGGAACGCAAAAGTCTTGAGAGGTGGATGCGTTACATGTGCCAGGTACCATATTCGCCCGGAGAAAACAGTGTGGACAAGGTAGCGTATCTCCAACGTGGGTAGTTCAAAGGAACTGGCTGTAGTCACCTTGCTGCGCACCTCGTTTAAGACGGAAGTCCACACCGAAGCTGCTATCCCACATGCCTCATAATCAATGCCAAGTATGCGAATGGTGTCGCTGTGAATCATTGGTAGGGCACCATTAAGGCGCGCTTCTGGCCTGCCAAATAAAAGATATTTACTTTTTTTCAAAATTGAGAGCAGCCCCAGACACCTTGTCGTATCTGTCAAAAAGATGAAGGCAGCGCAGCAGGCTCGCTTCATCACGCAGATACAGCGTAATATCATCCGCGTAAGCAGTCACACGCAGCATCTGGCACCCTGGGAAAGGGAGGCCACGGATACTTTGGTCTGTAACTATTGCCCTCAAATAAGGCTCTAAGCTCAGAGCAAACAAAATAGGCGAGAGGGGACAACCTTGCCGGACACCTCGGGTCACAGGGAAAGGGGCACTTTCCCACCTATCTATCACCAGTGTGTTTTGAATGCCATCATACATGTTTTTAATTAAACATATTAAATTTTTTGGAAACTGAAAAGCATGCAAAACGCCATATGTAGCCATGTTCTATCCGGTCAAAAGCCTTTTCTTGATCTAAAGAAACAAGGATGCCACTAGCTAAGCGTCTCTGTGTGTAATCAATAATGTCCCGAGTGGCATACGACAAACTATGTATTTCCCTGCCGTGAACAGAGCACACCTGATGACAACCAATAAGGGAGGCCATCACACCCCTCAAGCGCTGAACCACGATGGCTGCGAGAGCCTTGCAGTCTACGTTTAGAAGGGTGAGCGGCCTCCACTCTTCTGGTCGAGATGATCCAGGATCACGTTTTGGGATCAAAATTATTCGCCCTCTTCGAAAACGGGCCGGAAAATCTAAATGCTCAAAGCACTGTCGAAGGACATTTGTCGGCGCTGGACCGACAACGTCCCAGAAACCCAAATAAAATTCCACAGGAAGCCCATCAGGCCCAGGCGCTGACTCGCGTTTCATTGACTCTAAAGCTGTGTTTACCTCTTCTAAAGAGGGAAGTGCACAAAGCACATCATGCATCTCCGGGCTGACCAGCGGCAACCCAGCTAACATTGAATGCGTCTCTACAGCTCCTACATCAATCGTAGCATCTGAACACGCCATGCCTTTGAAGTGCGTCAAGAAACGCATACAATCCCTAGTTTGATGGGACGCAGTGGGGCGCTCCGCTCAACGCTGAGCTATGGATGTAAGTTCTCCATGCAAATCAAAGCACCTCAGGATGTGCAGATGGACTACGTCTTCCAAGCCAGGTCGCCGCCGAAAGGGACGAGACTCCAATAAGGCACTGATACCAGTTATGGAACTCGTCGCACCATGCGCGCATCAGAGGGGTATGCCAACCCGCTCTGTGTGCGACGCGGATCTTCGCAGCTGTGTCTACCAGCTCCTGAGAAACGCGACGATGTAGTGCACGACCCTCTATCGAACTGTGCATGCGCCAAATTGATTTTAGCGCGTCCCATTCATTTTCTGCACTGTCAGAAAGCGAGACGCGTAAAACTCGCGACAAGCTCTCACGCGAACGCGAATCGTGTAGTACGCGCACATCAAAACGCCACGGACGAAATGAGCCAGCGCTAGGAAAGGAAAGGCTGAGCATGACTAGCCGCTGGTCAGAAATATGAATGGGCATCTGAGGCAAGGTCACAACATTCATAGCCGACACATACGTTGAAAGGAACTGTGGCACATATGCGCGATCTAACCTGCTCGCAGATGAACCACGACGCCATGTTCTGCAGAAACGCGACCCATGCATGAGTTCGTGGGCATCAACAAGCGCAAAATGCTGAACCAGGCGCTCCAGTTCACATGCGTTCCAAGCTCGGTCGCCCTCGACCAGGGCCTTGAACATCTACGTATGAACACAATTAAAATCGCCCACTATTATTACATGGCGGCCGTCTAAAAAGTAAACATCAAAGAAGTTATACTAAGGCTGGAGTCCGCCGGAGCATAAATGCACAAGATGCGCAACCTCAAAGCCGCAAATAAGCAATCGGACGCTAGCACACGCCCAAACCAGTCATATGTGAAGTGGTGATCGCGCAAAAGGGATCTGTTTAGCACCACAATTCTTACGCCACTCGAGCACGAAGTGGCGAACGTGAAGAAGCACTCCAAATGAAAATCGCGCTTAAAGGCCAAAACATCAGAAAGAGTAGTAAAATTTGTTTCCTGAAGACACAAGATATCAGTTTGTTCTGAAAGCCAAATCTACTATTTCTGCCTGTTTTCGCATATTACGAAACCCCTGGGCGTTTAAAGAAAGAATGTTCAGTCCTAATGAATATCGTGTATTGCATTCGGAACGCCATGAAGGCCGATGCGCGCCCTGAGGTGGCACCACGAAAGTGCTTTGCACTCACATTAGGTGGAGCTCCCCGGCCCTCCTGAAGAAGGACGGGACTTCTTGAGAGGGTGTTCCTCCGGGCGACCGTGTGCCGCATCCGATCCTGAGATCGGCGACGCTGGAGCTCGATGTCCATATCACACTCACTGAGCGTTGAAAGCGACGGGGAGTGTCCGACACCAAGGCTGAAAGAGCTGCTGGAATCGTCCACATCCTGTTTTTGGCTCACAATCTCAGATGACTCCTTTAAGTCTTTTCGTAATGCCGGTAGTTTTTTCACGCGCCCCGTTTGCTTCTCCAAGGCTCCGCCAATCTTAGAAACACCAGCAGTGGCCGGCGTCACCGCCAGCTTCATAATACGACCAGCCTGCGTTGTGAGGGCAGCGCGGGTTTTCGGTGGAACAAAAGCGTTAGATGCCGACTGCACCTTCTTTCCCCGAACTCCATGCTTGGCCTGAACGCTGCGAACTTTAGACGTGCACTGAGGTTTCGGTGACGATGTGGCAGGAGCTGCCTCGATAGCTGAAGGCTCACACGATGATTCGGGGACCACCGCGGTGTCAGCCGCGTTTGCGCAAGCAATCTCAGGCTGGGATGGACTAGTCGTATGCTTGTCCAACGGCACGTCATCACTGCTGGCCGTTCCTTCCTCCCGTTCCTTCTTTTTTGATGTTGTGCCCTCTACAGAGTCTATTTGTACTTCCTCCTTGTCTTTAGCCGACTCAGCTTGCTTGGCAGACAGAGCCGGCACTGTAGGCTTCATGGGTGTAAGCGGAGGAAACGCACTTGCCGCTGCGTCCAAGTAGGAACGGCGCACCGGGCACGTCACCGTCGGGTGGTCATCACTGCAGCATCGGCAGGGCAGGGCGTAGCCTTCGCCTTGGTGACCGTGGATACCACAGCGTCCACAAAAAACACTGCGCCCAAAAGTGCTCCGAGGAGCCACATCGTCGGCAAACACGCTGCATACCTTTATAGTCAAAGATTACGCGATGTCCAGCGACACGTAGGCAGTTGGGTACTGGTGACGATGCAGACATCTCCTTCCGAACATACCGCGCCCCAGTGAGAACACCCTTACGGGAGCCCATCTGGCCCGCAGTGACGGACAGGACTTCGCCATGCTGGCTCAGGACTTCTATGAGCGTTTCGGTTGAGATGTAAGACGGTAGGAAAAGGCAGGCCACGGTGGTAACTTGAGGCCCAGCAGGGCCGATTGGTATACGCTCGCTGCCGATGACGAGGCAGCCAGCGTGGACGTTTAGAGACATGGGTTCCATGCTCTTCACTGTAACTTGAAAAGACTGGGAGCCCATATGCTGGACGCAGGAACGTCGGGTAAACCCACTATTGAGGCCGCCGCGTCGAGGACGGTCTCGGGACTGGCCCCCCAGGGACGACTACGTCGAAGACCTGAGTCTTCGAAGGGTGCCACGGCGTTGAAGGTGTCATGGTGACAATACCACGGGACGCCCCTAACGAGAAACACGCAGGGACGCCCGCCACTTATCAAGTAATGCTAAAACAGCAGTAGAGGGAATTTATGGTCTTCCACACACATAGGTAACCTGTATATACACATACACGCACTGTAGTACATACATGGGAGGACAACGAAAGATGCGATACAGCGACAATCATATATTAATAGTTATTCCATGTTGATCAATACCTACAAAACACAAGCTCAAAAGGAAATAAAATGAGAAACGTAATGACAGATGATTAAATCTTATATGGCAATACACTTCCTCATGATTCGAGGTACGTAACAAAGGGGGGGGGGGGGTTAGTATGGCAAAGCTGGCATAACTAAAACAGCGTATAGAGGGAATTTATTGTCTTCCACACACATAGGTACGTGTATATACACACACACGCACTGTAATACATACATGGGAGGACAACGAAGGTGCGATACTAGCAACATCACAGAACACAAGCTCAAAAGCAATAACAATCAGAAACTTAATGACAGATGTTTAAATCTTATATGGCAATACACTCCTCATGATTCGATGTACGCAACAAAAGGGGGGGGGGGGGGTTAGTATGGCAAAGCTGGCATTACAAGACTGCCGTCCCGAACGACGAAGAAACGGGTGTGCCAGCGCTGCAGAAACCACGCCTCTCCATCTCTGTCCAGTTTATCAGAGAGATACTTCCACAATAGAAGACGCAGTCGCTGCAGCGCTGGGTACATGGCCCTGGCTGGTTGTCTACGGACTTCAGCAAGGCAACGCTTCTTCCACAGCACAAAATATACACAGGCGACTACTAGCCGCGCAAAACATCCGCGTGGTGGCCTGGCGCCAGGGCCACCGTACACAGAGAACATCCTTCTCACCAAGCGCCACATGACCAGCGCGACTGGCCATTCAAAGAACTCGTGCCTCATGGTTTCCGTGCGGCCGCAGTTTGGACATTGGTCATTCGGCACGACATGCCACATGGCGAGGAGTTCTCGCGTGGGTAACACGCCCCATCGCCGGCGCCACTCGAAATCGCGGACCTCGGGAGGCACACGGGATGGATGGATGGATGGATGGATGGATGGATGGATGGATGGAATATAGGAGCGTCCCCTTTGAAACGGGGTGGTAGCAGTAGCTATCATGCTCATTTTCTCCCTATATCTTAATTATTGATTTAGAATGGTTAACTAAACCATCATTCTATTTATTAAATTTTTGTTCCTACAATACTAACATTATGTCACTTCTTTGCTTTTAAGCCACCAATCTTCCAGTCGTTTTTTGCTAGTTTCCACCGCCGGTTTATTCACCCGGCCACTGTTATCTCTAAACCCCAGAGCTTCAGGAACAGTGATTGCGCCTGCATCAACTTCCGGATGGATACCATTACATTCGAGTATACTATGGTCAATTGTTTCACTGGAGTTTCCACATACAGCACATGCGTCATCTCCATTGTTAAATTTCTTTTTGTAGCTGCGTGTTCTAAGGCACCCTGATCTAGCTTCAAAAAGTAGGGCACTGCCTCTTGAGTTATCAAAGAAATCGTCCTTCCTGATCTGCATTTTCCACTTTCGGTATAATTCCACACTCTATTTCTTTTCCATCTAATTTGTCCAATTATTACCTTCTGTGTTTTTCACCTGTTGCTAATTGCTCTTTTTTTCTCCGTCCTTGTGACCAGCATACTTACTAGTTAGTTTCCTAGCTCTTTTCCTCCATTCAGAGTCAACGCTTTTTAAGTACAGGTATTTAAGTACTTTAGCTGCCCATCTGTTACTGTCCAATTTCCTTAGGCGTTCCTCATATAATATATTACTCTGAGCTTCCCGTACTTCGAAAGATGCCCAGCCCATATCTCCCTGTACTGCCTCATTTGTAGTTTTGCCGTGGGCACCTAGTGCTAATCGTCCAACAGATCTCTGATTCATTTCTAATGTCGACTGTACCTCTGATTTTAGGCACAAAACCGCATTTCCGAAAGTAAGTCCGGGCACCATAATTCCTTTCCAAATACCCCTCAAAATTCCAAATACCCCTCATACCTATTGTATCCCGACAATGCCTTATGTTTCATTATCCCGGCATTCCTTCGCCCTTTGGCCTTAAGTGATTGCTCATGCTTTCCAATGTATGCCAATCCTTCGTTTACCCGTACCCCCAGATATTTATATTCTGCTACTCTAGGTATTTCATAGCCTTGTATTTTAAGACCCTGATCAGTTGAGCCGTTGAAAATCATCAGACCCGACTTAACTGCGCTGAAACTGAAGCCTAGAGCGTCTCCTTCGTCTCCGCAATACTTAACTAGAGTTTGCAATTCTTCCAGACTCTCAGCTAGCAGCACAATATCATCTGCATACATCAAACAGGGGAGGCTCTGCTCTACCACCTTTCCACCTAATCTATATGACAGGTTAAAACCTAGGTTACTGTCTTGTATCCTCCGTTCCAGGTTTATCATATAAAGCATGAACAGCACCGGTGATAGAGGACACGGCTCACCGCCCACCGACGCCACCTGTTGACGGCCGTGCGGAACTGGTCGTCGCGGTTTAGACTCGAGGAGGCAACGATCTCGCTGACTTGCATTGCGGGCATCTCAAAAATATTGATGGCAGGCAGGTCGCTGTCGACCGCAGTCTTAAAGCCTGCTACCGTTGCCTTGTCAGATGGAAGGAAGGATGCACTAAGTGCGATCCTCCTGTGAGGGTACAGACCTCAACCTGCGACCATCATCATCCTACGGCTACCCCAGGCAAGGCCTCCCGCACCATAAGGTTTGGGGGTTTTTTGTTTCGGGGAGCGGGCTTTTCCCAGCCAAGGGGCTCATGCAATCCGGCCTGTTCCTACCGAGGCGGGGTCGCAGTGCATATGCACCACGTCCGCACCACCCCGGTGGGTCGAAGCCTGACGCGAGCAAGTCTTCTAATATCTCAATTCTAGCTTTCCGTTTTCTTATTTGAAGATCACCATGGGGTGTCCCCATTCTTCAAAAAACGTCTTTCTCCCAAAGTGGCGTCTCTCCCTCTCTAGGTGGAACCATAGTTCTTTTCTGATTTTGGCCTTCACTTCATGGAGGCTCGGAGTCTTGTTCGAGTAGGCCGCTTTGCAGCGGGCCAACCACACCTGATAGTTGACCTCTGCCAGTGTC
This sequence comes from Amblyomma maculatum, assembly GCF_055883805.1. NCBI lineage: Eukaryota > Metazoa > Arthropoda > Arachnida > Ixodida > Ixodidae > Amblyomma > Amblyomma maculatum. Next base: position 130,785,287 of record NC_139349.1, read on the forward strand.
AAGACAAACTGCTTGCGCCCTTCCTTTGGAAGCGGGTTGAAGTAGCGCATGGTGGGGTATGGGATCCCGGAGAGGCCGAACATATCTCTCAGACGCTCTAGGAGTGCTGCGGGAATTAGGCAGTCAAGAAAGATGTGCTCCGCTGTCTCTCGGGCCAAGCAGAAGGGACACAGGTCAATCATCGATGACGTCGCAGGGACGAAGGCACGCCTTCTGATTGGTAAAATGCTTCTTGCGAACCTCCACATCAGGGAGGTTCGGTGTGCATCGAGGAAGTGGGCGGTTATGTACTGCCAACTGGGTCTTTCTGCACATAGCATGTAGCTTTATAGGCGGGCAGGGAGCGCAGGGGTGATCATATTGGTAGAACCTGTTAGGCCTTTCACCCTGTGGGCCCAGGTAACGAAGAGATTTGTGCCGGTCTGCCGCAATCATTATGCATTTGTTCACAACTGTGAAATGCTGTCACACGCAACACAAAGCCTAGACGCCTTGGCTCAAAACACGCAGCGTTGCGCAAAACAAAAAAAAAAAGGTCACGTGCCCATTGCCCTGAATTATTAGATTCCTTAAAATAATTGTTAATTACATATTTCTCCTTCATCCGTACAGAGGTGTTTGCTTCTTCAGGGCATTACAATAAATAAAGTAAATTATCCGAATTATTCTGATAAACTTTGACCCGCTAGGTGGTTCAGGGGTTAACGCGCTTGACCGCTGAATCCAAGTACGCGGGATCAAATAACGGTTGGTTGGTTGGTTGGTTCACAGGAAGGGAAAGGCGCGGTAACTGTCTCACTTGTTTTCTGCGGACACCTCAACAGCACCGTAAGGGAAAGAAGGAAGGTGGGAGTGAAAGTAGAAAGAGAGAAAGAGGAGCCGTAGTGGAGGGCTACGGAGTAATTTCGACCACCTGGGGATCTTTAACGTGCGCTGACATCGCACAGCACACGGACGCCACTTCGTTTCGCCTCCATCGAAACGCAGCCGCCGTGGTCGGGTTTGAACCCGGGAACTCCGGCACAGTAGTCGGGCGTCTTACCCCTGCACCACCCCGGCGGGGCCAAATAACGGCCGCTGTGGCCGCTTCCCGGTCCGAAACTTCCCACCATATGATATCCTTTAAAGTGTACAGACTCGCACAGCACACAGGCGTCTTGCGTTTCGTCTATCGAAAAGCACGGCGCCCTTTACGGTGCTATATCTGCGCACGTGAAAGAACTCCAGGGATGGATGGAGGGAAAACAACTATTTTGTACAGATTCGATGTGTTTCCCTCGTGCGCCGTGGTCGATCCTTGGCCCAGGATGTCGCACTTCACCGCTACCATTGTGGCTCGGAGTACGAGAAATTCTTTGCTCTTCCTCGCCCTCGCTTGCCAGCAAGTGCTCCCGCTGCGTCACACTCGGGCTTTCTATTTTGGGGTCCAAGTTTGCCTCAGGACAGGTCCATGTGATGCGCTCGAGTGTCGAAGTACTACGACACCATGGGCATTCATCTACATATTGCGTAGGAAAAATCTTGTGTAATTAGTGTAGGTGTGCATAAGTGCCGGTTTGTAATCTGTGCCAGTCTACTGCCTCCTCTTTGGTTACCCTTTTGTGTGGTGCTGGGGAGCGTTTTCGCTGGCCTCTGTAATGATCCAGTATATCCGAGTACGTGGGGATAAGAGGGTCAAGGTGCCCGTGGTTTTGAATTTGCAGTCTTTTGCCCGGCTTTGGTATCATAATTACCTCTGCATGTTTCCATCCTGTCGCCACGATTCATTTCATCAAATTTTGTTTGGATATTTGATGAGTTTGGCGATGGCCGTATCTCCCATGTTTCTGATTGTAGCGTTGTTTATTCTGTCTTTTCCGGCCGCTTCCCCTATGGCCGCCCTTACTTCTTATTCGGTGATTGGCCTATCCATCTCAGGGTTTGCTTCTCCTGAATATTCCTGATCTTGCTTTGGGATCTTGGATGTGCCATAGCATTTTTTCCTCAGTGCCTGTGTTAGTTGATGTTCCCTTTCAGGGAACATGCGGATTAGTTATTCCATTATTTTCACGCTTTAAGTTTTGACGCTTGTTGGATCTATCATGGATCTATCATGGATCCAAGTTCGGGACATGCCTAATCTTCCTCTAAGCGTTTCCGTAAATTGCTGCCAATTTTGCTTGTGGTACGAACTCCTGGAACTTTCTGCTACTGCTTTCCTCATAGCGTGAGTCACTTTGTAACGTTAAACATATTAACCAAGAAAACCAATCAAATAAATTTACAGGGATGCTTAAGCTTCGTTTCAGGCGTAGATGCGATAGCGTCTTTAAACAAGATTTTAATTCGGCTAATGAAAATAATTATCTCATTTAGCTTATTAAGCTCATCATTACTGTAACATCACTGGACATCCCAAACCCACGTAAGTCATACACGCCACAATGCGTTCAGTAGGTTCTCGAACACGCTTTGTATCTAACGACCCTTCGCTGCCTATAATAATAAAATATTAATAATAATTGGTTCACAGGAAGGGAAAGGCGCACTTGAACCGTGCCGTAAGGGAAGGGAGGAAGATGGGAGTGAAAGTGTAAAGAGAGAAAGGGGAGCCATGGAGGGCTACGGAGCAATTTCGACCATCTGGGGATCCTTAACGTGCGCTGACATCGCACAGCATACGGACGCCTCTTCGATTCGCCGCCATCGAAACGCAGCCGCTGTGGTTGGGTTCGAACCCGGGAACTCCGGCACAGTATTCGGGCGTCTTACCACTGGCCTCGCTGCCTATAGACCAACACCGATCTGTGACTTAAGCACGATGCGGCGGCGCTTCTGTCGCCAGGCTTGATCGACTGGGGGTGAAAAGTAGGGTTGGCGCCCATAGGAATGCATGGAACCGAAAGGTTTCAAAGCCGTTTTCTCATTTCTCAGGGCACGTATGATGTCTTTATTCGGTACAGAGCAACTGTGAATATACTGGAACAGATCGCGGGGGTGCGAGTTGGGAGGGCGGCACATAGAAACACATGCAAACACAACTCACCACAACTTTTTCCTCGTTTCGCAGAGCACCAGTAATGGTGGCCGGTCGTTAAACATCGGCCAGCGCTTTGAAGAAATGTGTGGCAAAGTGTGCTGCGTCATTACGGAGGCAATCTACTTTTATTACCCCTCGTTGTCTAGAATCCGAGTTAGAAATGTATTGCGGTACCGCGGCCCAAACAAAATATATGTAAAGAACGTTTCGAAAAGAAGCTGACTTCGCGGCTCCGAAAGCAGTCGTTTCTTAAGAGCTAATAAATAAATTGGTTCACAGGAAGGGAAAGGCGCAGTAACTGTCACACTTGCTCTGTGGACACCCGAACCGCGCCGTAAGGGAAGGGAGGAAGGTGGGAATGAAAGTGGACAGAGAGAAAGAGGAGCCATAGTGGAGGGCTACGGAGTAATTTCGACCACCTGGGGATCTTTAACGTGCGCTGACATCGCACAGCACACGACGCCTCTTCGTTTCGCCTCCATCGAAACGCAGCCGCCGAGGCCGGGATTCGATCCCGGGAACTCCGGCACAGTAGTCGGGCGTCTTACCACTGCGCCACCCCGGCGGGGCATTTCTTAAGAGCTGGTGCATTATTTTAAGGCCATGAATATGCATATGCAACAACATTTCGCGTCTGACATCTTCGTAAAGCATATTTATCAATAAAAAAAATTTGGAGGACGCTTAAGCTTCGCCTTCAAGAGTGGAACGCGATAGCGTTATTGCACCTCGTTCGCACCGCCCAGCGCTACCGGCACTGGTAGACGGCGCCGCTTCCATCACACGCGTCTCAAGAGCGAGCGCGCAAGGCCCTGCAATACAACACCCGTCGACCTGCCAGGAGTGTAAGACCACGCGCTACGGCGCAGCAATCACTGATGAGGCGCCCCGCGTCGGACTTTGCACTCACGAATCACACGGTGAGCGCCGAGCAACGCAGCGTTCGGCGCGGCAACGAAACGTGCGCCTGAGCAAGCGGAACGAACCAAAGAACTCGGTGTCTCGGAGGGAGAAAGCCGAGCATCGACGCGCCATGAAGGCGGACGCGATCATGGGGCTGACGCCTTGATGGGATCGTCCTCTATCTCGCTTGGGAGCACCACGCAGAAGCATGATTCCTCGGAAGCAGCTCGGCACACATCGCAGGGGACGCTTTCCCAGCAGAAGCGCTACGGCGCAGCGATCACGTCAGAGGCGTCCGGCATCAGACGCTGCACCTAGCAATCGCGCTGTGAGCGGAAAGAGGAGCCTCGTCGCCTAAACACCACTGTTCGAGTGACGCACGCTGGATGTTGGAAGGGGAGAGAGCGAGAAAACTTATTAAACGCAAGGGTATTGGGGCATCCTCGCACCGGTACCCGCGCGGCCCGAAGGGGAGAAGCGGGTGAGCGAAGATAGTGATCTAAAGAAAGGAAAGACGCTTGATTCTACAACCCCTGAGGGTGCACGGTGAAACGTCAGGGGCGAGTGGCGCGCCACGTGTCGGGGCAGCGCCGCACATTGCGAGGAGGGGTTCTTCTGTGTCTGCCGCAAGATGGCTCTGCATGTGCGCAGAGCGCAGAAGAAATGTAGCGGAAACGTACTTCGCTACTCGTGTAACTGCGACTTCTGTAAGTAACATGCTCATAATTACCGATATACACCGCAGTATAACGTTCTACGGCACGTTTCTAAGGCAACACCGCATTCACTAGAAGCGCTTTTGTACCGCTTTCAAGCATCGAACTCGTGGCTGAGTGGTCGTCCAACTGGGAACGAATTAGCAGAGATAATCTCTTTCGGCGAGTTAAAGACGGAGGGTTGTATCTAATGCATCTATATGTGCGGCAGATGGTTTTAAGGTTTTGTTTCCTACGTGACCAAAAAGATGCATTCCTGAGAACCTTTATGCAAATCATGCTATCCACTGCAATTCCAGAGTTTATAGTCTCATCATGCTCTGCTCGGAGATACACTGTGTCACGCTTCCTGCGAGATGTGGTGTTGTCGTTCAAGTTTTTGCGCGTGAGGTACTCTGTAGAGTATTTAGCGACGGTACCACCTAGGCGACTGTACAAGGATATTATTTCACAATTGTTCCCAGCTCCATTGTACAGAACTTTATACTGTGAAGGCCCAGGAAAAGATGTGCTCAAACAAGTTAAAAACATGACTGTTGCATCGGGCGTAAAAACATTCTTTTTTAAATTGCATACAGGAACCCTCCAAGCCAAAACATGGATGGAAGAAAAGGGCCTTTTTGTACCTTGGGGCTCAAACTGTCTACTATGTAGGAAACCCGGAACAGTTGAGCACGTGTTCCTGGATTGTTGGGATGCGGTGTTTTACTGGGATGTGTTACAAAGGACACTTAAAAAAGACCTGCCATTGACGCCACGTGGAATTCAGTACTTGGCAACTATTAATGATGATTTTCAGTATGACCTCATCATGCTACTGGGCTTTCACAGTATTTGGAGGAGTAGGATGGCTTATAGACACTGTGATGTCGATGCACGATCTGTATGTGATTATTTTGTTGAACAAGTGTATAAACCAAAAGAAATTTTGAAGCAGCAAGACGCAGCGGAGGAGGTCTTGAGTCTGATGGGCGAACTTGTGGTAATGAAAGTCCATTAGACACGGTTGTCAGCCAAGGGGCATCGCAATCACGATCTTTTACTGATGTATTTGTACCAATTCATGCAATAAAGAAAGAAAAACTCGTGGCTGATTCTACTTCCGGCCACCGCAGTGTACGGACGCGGAATCATGAGCTCCGTCGGAGCGGCGATAGCGGCCGTTGCTGGCCGCGGAAACAGGTTTAGCGCCGAAGAAGATAAGGACTACGAGATCGTTTTGCCTACCCTGCCCACCGGACGTGTTGTGTTAAACACGATGTTTTTGCACGGCGACGTGCGTATGAGGCCCTACAGGGTCGAGGACTTCAGGGATGCCCTCGCTAACGTCGGTGCGCTCCCCGACGTCGTGGCGTTGGGGGCGTACCAAATCAACCATGTGTGGGCGGTAACCATGAACAGCACGGAAGCCGCGAAGAAGCTGGCCGCCTTAAAGGAGCTGGAAGTCAAGGGACGCCGCTGCCTCATATTCGACCCTGAAGACCAGCAGGTGAAGCTACGCCTGCACTGGATGCTACACGGTGTCCAAGACGAGGACATCCGGACTGCTTTCGCGGCGTTCGGAAACGTGACCGAGGTGACGCGGGAGCGTTGGCGCGTCGTTGGAATGAAGGAAAAGGGATCCACCACGAGAACAGTGCTGCTCAAGTTGAAGCCAGGTATGAAGGTGGACGACCTGCCCCACCAGCTTCGCGTCGCCGGCGAGTTGGCTCTCGTGGTGGTTCCCGGGCGGCCGATGCAGTGCCTGCGGTGTCACGGCACAGGCCACGTTCGCCGTGACTGCAAGGTGCCCAGGTGCTCCAAGTGTAGGCGCTATGGACACGCGGACGAGGACTGCGTCCGCACCTACGCGTCAGCGACCGGGCTCGGTGCGAAGGACGACAACAGGGAGCTGATGGACGTCGCCGAGGCTGAGGAAGCAGCAAAGGGTGCCGACGTGCTGGACAAGGTTCCCGTGTCGCAGGGCACCTCGGTGACTCCGAGTGGCGACGCCCCCCTTGCCGATAAGCCAGAGCTCGCGCCGGCTACGGTGAATTTGCCACAGCCAAGCGAGGAGACCTCAGCGGACGCGGAGAGCCTGCCGGCTCCCAAGGACGCAGAAGCAAAGGAAGTGAGCGAGGTTCACCGGCACAACTGCGGTGGTCGGACGACCACGGCCGCTTCCCCCGGGAAACGCCCACATGCAGACACCAGCACCGGCAGAGACAAGGAGGCAACGCCTACTTCCGAGGAACCACCAGCAAAGGCGCCTCAAACAAGGAGGGCCACGTTGAAGCTTCGCTCAAACCTTGCGAGCGAGAGGCGGGCCGGCGACACGGCGCCTCTCGAGCACGGCCAGAAGCTCGAGGAGGACGGAGGCGTCTAGCCTTGTGCTAGGCGCGAGAGGTAAGCACCGTGCTTTCGGTCTCTTCTTCGTATTTAAAAAATGGCTCCTGCATCACCGTTGAAGGTCGCCACGCTAAATGTTAGAGGTCTGGCAGGAAAGAGAAAACAAGGCCAGGTGTACCGACTTTTAACGGAGCATGATATTGATGTATTAGCTGTGCAGGAGACGAAAGTTGACGGTGAGGAAGAGACCGAGAGCATGGTGCAACGTTTCACGCCTAGGTTTTTTGCTGTGGTTAGCCACGCTGTAGGCACATCGGCTGGCTGTGTTCTTTTTGTGAAGAAGTTGCCGGGGCTTGAAGTGCTTGGTCATTTTTCTTGTGAGTCGGGCCGGTGTGCACTTCTAGATTTTTCACTGAATAGCACGGATTGGCGGATTGTCTGTCTCTACGCGCCTAATGTAGCAGATGAAAGGGCGCAGTTTTTCCAAGGCATCCAGCAGCGGCTCTGCACCGATAGACAACTGATCGTCCTAGGTGATTTTAATTGCGTCCTTAGTGCGCGAGACAAGACAAGCCGGCGGCCATACCGAGACGCAAGCACTGAAGTGCTATCGCGAATTGTTGAGGAGTGTAACCTCGAGGATGTGGCAGAGTGTCTCGAGGGAGCCCGCACCGTAAAGCTCACGCATTTCCAGGGTTCGAGTCATGCAAGGCTGGACCGCATTTATGCATCCCTCGACATCTTACCTGAATGCAATAGTTATGAAGTAGAGCCGGTATCATTTTCAGACCATTGTTTAGTTAAATGTTCTTTTGGATGGGTAAAGAGAGGGAATTCTTTTTCGTGGGAAATGTGGAAATTCAATAATAAACTCTTGCTGGATGAACATTTTACCCGCATAGTAAAAGAAGAAATTGAAAAAATAAACCCAAGTAAAAATATGCACCTTTGGCAACAGTGGGAGCTGTGTAAAGAAACTATAAAAATTAAAGCAATAGAGAGGGCAACCTGTATACGGTTTGAGGAAAAGCAGAAAGAGACGGAGTTAAGGACACTGCTCCGTACGTTGCTTAAACAGGAAGCTCGAGCGCCGGGGAAATGGATTGAAGATATACGGAAAACAAAGCAAAAACTAGAATTGATAGACGAAGATCGTTATCGAGGTGCGTTAGTGAGGGCAAGGGCAGAAGACACAGCCGCAGGGGAGGCGCCATCAAAACGAGCGCTGGGGTTAGAAAAAGCAAACGCTCAACGGAACCACATCGACCAAATAGATTGGGGCGGTATCTTGGCGGCGGACAACGACCACATCAAAGCAGCGTTCAACGCCCATTACCAAACCCTCTTCGCATCCCACACGGTAGACGCTAACACTTTTAAGAATAAGTTTCTGGCGACGATACCGCGTCTGGACGATGAAGTGAAAGAGAGATTAGAACTAAAGATAACTGAAACAGAAGTGGAGCACGCTATCGACAGTTTAAATGCCGGTAAATCGCCGGGACCGGATGGGTTCAGCGCAGGTTTTTACAAAGAATTTAAGTACGAAATCACACCTATTTTGAACGCAATTTATAACGATGCCTACACATTAAATGCCCTGCCTCCGTCATATGGGTCATCCCACACCGTACTCATTCCTAAAACTGATGAAATAGACAAATTACGCCTGGTAACATCTTACAGACCCATAGCACTTACAAACGTTGAATATAAAATTTTTATGAAGGTTTTGGCCCGAAGGTTGCAAACGGTTATTAAGGATATAGTAGGACCACACCAAACGTGTGGGATAAAAGGGAGGTCAATAGTGACCAACATTCAAAAGGCGCGAAGTGTCCTTGAGTGTTGTGATGACTGGGATGGTCGGGTCGCCATGCTTCAGATCGACCTCGAAAAAGCATTCGACTGCGTCGATCACGAAATTTTGTTTTCCCTTTTAGAACATGTGAATGTTGGTTCAGTTATATGTAAGGGTGTGGCCCTGGCGTACCGTAACTGCACGACGAGAGTGATTATTAATAAGAGTCTGGGAGCCCCCATTCGACTGCAGCGTTCGGTGCGACAGGGCTGTCCCCTCAGTCCTCTTTTGTTTTGCATTTATATTGAAACATTGTGCATGAAACTTATGAATAATGTCAACATCAGTGCGTTTAGGCTACAAGCAGCCGAAGTGAAGCTGCTCGCGTATGCAGACGACATCGTTATTTTTACGGTTGACCAGGAGAGTATCACCGAGGCTGTCAAATGTATCCGTGAGTTCTCTCAAGTTACCGGTAGCGGGGTGAACTGGGCCAAGTGCCTTGGGCTCTGGCATGGACAGTGGCCGTCGAAACCAGATCGCTTTGCCAATGTTACGTGGACAGACATACCGACCAAGTACTTGGGCGTCGAGCTGGGTGCCTACCGCGAAAGCGAGCATTATTGGAAAGGGCAAATGACCGAACTACGGGAGAGAGCCGAGAAGTGGAAAGGCGCAAACATGTCGATTTTTGCCAGAGCTACTGTATGCAATCTTTTTTTTATCAGCAAACTTTGGTACGCAATGCAAGTTTTGAGTTGTTCGCGCGTAAACGTACAGAAGTTACACAGGATTTTCGCCGTTTTTGTTTGGGCAGGTAAATGGGAACGCTGCAGCAGGACGAATTTGTTCCGTCGGGTAAAAGACGGCGGTTTGGGTCTCGGCCATCTGTTTTTACGGCAGGTGGTCAACCGGTTTTTGTTTTTTCGGGATGCTTCGGACCCTTTCTTACGCACCGTCTGCCAAGTTAGGCTACGGCGCCTACTGCCGGAGTTTGTTGTCTCCACCGAAGAAGCTACGGGTAGGATTTTTGGTTATTACAGGGAGGTCGTCGCTAGTGTAAGACTTCTTTCAGTGCGTTTTTCTAATGAATATTTGTCCACTGTAAAACGAAAAAAGCTGTATCGCGATTTATGTGACATTGTTTTGCCACAACCCTTGTACAGAACCTTATACAGTGGAGGTCCGGGCAGAGATGTCTTGAAGAGAGTAAAGAAAATGCAGGTGTCGCCAGGAGCTAAGACATTTTTCTTTAAATTACACACCGGAACATTATCAGTAAAGAAGTTTTTGGAGGAAAGGGATTTTTTTTTACCGTGGGGGGCGCACTGTTTAATCTGCAAGCAGCCGGAAACAATAGACCATGTTTTTTTGCATTGTTGGGAAGGGGTTTATTTCTGGGATGTTTTGCAACGTACGATAAAGAAAGAATTTCCACTAGACTCCCACGGCATCCGGTATTTAAGCATTGATAATGAAGATGGCGTTCCGTATGATTTAATCATGCTCATGGGCCTCCACTCTATATGGCGCTCCAGAATGGCGGGTTATCACTGCGACAGGGATGCTCGACCCGCTAGAATATACTTTCGGGAAAGTGTGGATTGGTTTATTGCCATACAGAAAGTGGCTGCTGAACCTCCCGAATGGCTCTCAAGGGTAGAGCCTTTGCTGTCGTTGCGGGAGTTTTAATGTACTGAGACGAAGCCAGCCTGACATTGGCTGATGATGACCTTCCAATATGTACTTTGTTTTGTGTTATTCGTGTTGTGTTCTTGTGAAATGGTATGATCCAAAGCCAGGAAATAAAGAAAAAAAAAAAAAACTCGTGGCTGAGTGGTAGCGTCTCCGTCTCACACTCCGGAGACCCTGGTTCGATTCCCACCCAGCCCATCTTGGAAGTTGCTTTTTATTTATGAAGTGCATGCCGGGATTTATCGCTCACGGCCAACGCCGCCGACGCCGACGACACCGGCATTTCTGCGACACGAGCTCCTTAACGTTGTCGCGTTAATATGTGCACCGTGTTTCCAGATGAACCACCACGTCTAGGAAAAGAGATGCCCAAGCGGCTTTCTTTCTTTTTCTTTTTTTTTGGTGAACGTCTTGTACCACGCCCCGACATCATGTTGCATGGCGGAAGTAAAAAAAAAAAAGAAAAAGAAAACTTGTAAGGGCTGGCGACGCGCACGAGCCGCGCAAGGCAGTAATGATGCCGTCGAGACACGGCTCATTTTTGTACATTGAGAGGAATAAATCGCAAAATAACGGGCACAACTTCTTTCGTTCGGAAATCCCCGGCCGTGGCTAAGTAGAGGTGGTAAGTATTAAAATGAATGAATGTGTAATTGCGTCGCCTTACATGCGTGCGGTGAGCAAGATGGTAAGCGAACATTTTGACAGGCTTTATACTCTGACGTCCATGCTCGCGCTGCATGGTCTGCGGCATACGGAAAGAAGCAAAATAAGATGAGGACACCGCAGTGGAAGTGCAGAACGATATATGAGAGCCATAGTGATACCATGAGGGAAATAAAAAACAAAAAAATATTTAGCCAGCGTATATGCCCGTTATGAGCATGTGCACACCCACGTGATTCAAAATAAATGTATGCCTCCTGGGACTTGTACGTGTGGACAGTCTCTGCAGTGAAATGACACGGAGAAAAAATGAAATACACTGCATCATCTGCCATTCCCAATAGTGTCAGAGCGCCCGCGTAAGTCGAGGATTTCCCAGTGTGTTTCAGGCGTAGCAAATGTGTCCGGGTGCACAACGATGTCAATGTAGAGCTTTTCATCGTAGCGCTGTTAATCCGATTCCTACAAGCTTTTCACATAGTCCGACATTGCTGCATCGCACACTACATTTCCTTGCAAGTACTACAAGTCTGACGATTCACGGGACTGTTCACAGCACGATAAACTGACCGCGCACAGTTGCAGACGACCATGCACCACCGGCGCCGTCGCTAGCAGACGATCTTGAGCTGCAGGCGGCAGCGGTGGCTTTAGCCAGATGCGCCGTCGTCTGCTGCAATGCGTGATCCTCATTCGGTTCATATTGTCATATGGCGTTTGCCAACTGCTTTTTAAGTGTAATTATGTCTAGGATGTATCACAGGAGCGACAGTATTATCAAGCTTATTTGCCCCATGCGGCAGCATATCAGACTGTAAAACAAAACTGCGCAATTTGCTGCACCCAGCTTGTCTTTTGTGGGTTGATTCACAACACAAGTTATTCTCAGAGTTTGAAACGTAGATTGCCTCCGGAACGACGCAGAATGCTTTGTGACACATTTCTTTAAAGTGCTGGCCAACGTTTAATGACCGGCCATCGGATTTGATGCTTTACGAAAAGAGAAAAATGTTGCGGCAAGTTGTGCTTACATGTGTTTCTACGGATCGCCCTCCCAACTTGCACCCCCATAGGTTTCGCGCTGTTTTAAAAATACTTCGCCTAGGTAATGAGATTTATTACTTTCGCGATCTGTTCTAGGATGTTCATGGCTGCTCTGTACGAAATAACGCTATCATAGGTGCCTCGTGAAATGAGAAAACTGCTTTGAAATCTTTCTGTTCCATGTATTTCTATGGGCGCTAACCCTACTTTTCACCCGCGGTCGGCTGCGGTGCCGCGAGCGCCCCCTTTTGTTTGTAAATACGGCGTTGGTCTATAGGTAGCGTGCCGCCTGGCATGCAGACGGCCTGAGGTTGAACCCCAAAGGCGACCAAATTAGTTTATTGAATAACTTCTATTTCCTTCAATAACCCTATTGCAAGAACTTCCTCGCCACTTTTAGCATCATTGTTTGTTAACTTTATTTGAACGTGAGATGTTTAAAATTCCCGCACGAGGTCGTGTGGTTGGGACGTCGCGACTGTGTCGACCAATCATGATGTTTCCGACCGCAGGCCGTCTATGGCAGCGACAGCGGCTTTTGAATCATGTGAAATTCAGTTTGTTCGGAAGATCAGTTTCTGGGCATCGCCCGCTTAAATTTGCGGGATAACACTGAATTCATCGTACTCAAATTACACTGCGCACCAAATTTAGCCAAATTTGTATGAGGTCAACTTTCGCGGTCACACACTTTCTGGGAATAATGCCGTCCCTGTACGAGGGCGGAGTACTCGTCTCGTTCAATCTCCTGAAATCTCGTTCTTGCTCGGATGTTCACTTTTCGGCGCCCGGGTGATGGCTCGTCGTTTTTGGCTTGACGTCACTTCAAGATCGCCAACAA
>NC_139349.1:130800799-130873299 GCF_055883805.1 Amblyomma maculatum
CCACTTCGTTGTGGTGAATAAAATATCCATGATTGATTGATTGATTGCATTTTTAATGCTGAAAGTCGTGGGTACATCCCAGGCAGCATTGGCCGACTGCCGACCTATGGCCGGTCAGCGGCAGCTGGTCGGCAGCCGACCTGCCGGCATTCGGTGCTCGGTCGAATGACGGCCCATGGTTGGCCATGTACCAGGTAGGACGGAAGTCGGCCATCAACCAAGGCCCAAGCTCGGGCACCCGACTGAACGCCGACCGATTCGGCCACGGTAGCTCGGCCAATGGGCGGCCCATGGTCGGCCATGTACTAGGTAGGGCAGAAGTCGGCCAGCATCCATGGCCCGAGCTTGTAACCCCGACTTAACGCCGACCTGTTTGGCAACGGTTGCTCGGGCATTTGGCTGCTCACGGTCGGCCGCGTGCCACGTTGGCCAGAAAGCCGGCTAGCACTCACGACCCAATATGCCTGTAGTAGACGCCGATTACCTCCCTGGATCTACTTAACCTCTTGTACAAATCCAGTTGTCAGTGAGAACGCGCACACAAAACAAAACCGCGAGGTCATAGCACGAGCATGTGACATTAAATTAGTGATTAGAAGACAGCTTTTTCATTGCCGAGAAAGAAAACGTTGCCGCAAGTTGATCGAATAAATGACCGTTTTCTGCGTGCAGGAACTACGCGCAGCATCGTATGTTTACCTGGGGAAAGGACCAAATACGATGTGTGTACTTTCTAGACGCAATCCCTGAAAAATGAAAAGCCGGAAGACTGTCGAGTTTGCCATTTTAGTTTCACACGGTCGTAAAGAAAAAATGGCAGTTTTTCGCGCAGACTGCGAGCATGACAAGCGCCCCTATTGAAATGACTCCGTATGCAGCAGTACAGAAAATGTACGGATTCCGTACGTTTTCCGCATCACACTTACAGAAAACGAGCGGATTTCATACGTTCGTTCCGGAAGTCCTTGCGGAACTTACGGATTTCATGCTGCGGATGCGGATGGTCGTGTGCGGAGAACATTTAGACGTCATGCGATTGATACGGATGTCCTAATTTGGAGTGTACGGAGCCTGTACGGCGATTGCGGACGGATGTGTGCGGAGCATTCGGATTCCTCACTGATATGATGCTGTAACTACGGAGTGCGTACGGTTAATGCGGATACTCCGTTCCGCGTAAGCGGAAACCTCGCTGTACAGGCCGGCAAATTCGGAAGAAACGGACTTCACCACAGCTACTCGCTTGAGCCACGTACGTCCCGAACGCAGTTGTTGCAAATAATTAATGAGGGTGTTTCGCTCACTTTTTATATATCTATTGAGAGAATCATACGTATGTATATGCCATGTAAAGACTATGGCTCGCGGTGACAATTAAGACGCACCAAAAAATGGCTCGCGCGGCGGTATCCCTAGTAGCACACTTTGTTGCCTCAATGTGGCCGCAATGTTTGCTTTCAACATTGCCTTAACGTGGCTAGTGTCCTCTTTTTGCCATGTTGATGCAACATACATAAGACAACATTGAAGCAACATTGCACCAATGTTACAACAACCTTTAGTCAATGTTTAAGCCACTTCTGAAGACAATATTAATGCAACATGGCTGCAACATTTTCTTAATATTGGTACAACATTTTATTCGCACACATGCAACATTCCCATGACAACGTTAGTACAATATTGCTGCAAAGCTACTGTAATGTTTCAGAAACTTTCAGGCAGCATTCCAAGCTACTGAAATATTCTGCCGCATTGATGGCCACTAGCTATCGATGCTTGCTGTTCAATAAATTTATCTTGTGAAAGGCTAAACCATGTGCAATGGTATCGTCGTACCACAATGGTTATGGTAGCTTAAGGTCGCAAGACTGAGCAACTGAACATTACTCGTTGCCGCACGGCAGTGCGGTGCGGAGGAGTATGAATACCTAAAAGGCTGCACGGGACAACACAGCTTTTCCCCACTTTTCAAGCCGCTTGCTCTGAATGAGACCTTAAATGTAATATTCATCAGCTCTGCACCAGTGCTCATTTAGATGCTATAAGCTGCTGTGACCTGAAAATGGCACTGAAAGTGGTTATTCTGGCAATTAGAATGATTTATATATATGCATGTGCATTACAAATAACCATCATTTGTTTTTTAGCGGTATTTTATACGTCAAGAATTTATTCAATTAACCTAACAGCAAGCTTGATTCCAGTATACTCATTAGCTTGACATACAGCAGCTAGTCTCACAAATGTAAGACATTTACTTCAAGACAATCGTTTTATGCAGAAACTTGCAACAATCATACATAGCACACAGTCGATTTGGCTACTCAAGAACAGGAAGCACAAATAATGTCAACAGTTACTAAGCACACCAGCATAGCTTTAAAATGTGCATGTCCCTCAACTTGAGTTTTACAAACATGACACTTTAGTAAATTATTAATTGCAGAAACTTGCAACAAAATATAAAACAGCAGTACTGCCTATTCAGAAAAAGGAAGCAGATATATAACATACTGAACATTTACACAGGCACATTGGCATAGATTGAAAAATGTGCCACATGGGCCTATATTTCACAGACAAGATTTATTTTATTTAATTACTTTATAAAGTAACTTGCAACAAAGCTACAAAACAACACACAGGCTACTCAGGAACAAGAACCAGAGATAATGTTTTGAACAGTTACTGGGCACAATAGCATAGCATGAAAATGCACCCACCACCCCTCACCCCCAACTTGCGCTTACAAATATAAAACACTTCAGTAAACTATTTACGCAAACACTATTTACGCAAGCACAGTGTAGCACTATTTTGTGCAGAAACTTGACACAAATATACAAAGTAGGAGTACCACCTAGTTCGGTATTTAGAAACAAGCAGACGTATTATGAACAGTAGAGTCATTACGACTAGTTTAATCCTTCCTTCTTTGGACATGCGCCATTGCACTGGAAAACTACAAACAAGTATTGTCAGCATTTGACGGAACAATTTAGCAGGTCTAAAAATGCTTGTGCCCTGGTAGCCTCCAGCTGGTCACGATGAGGGTCTCTTCCAAATCATGATGTTGTCACAAGTAAAGCTGCCTCCCTGAAAAAAAAAAAAGATCGAATTGCTAAGCTAAGCATCTTGGTGGGCACATCTCTAATTACAAAATTTTTACGCTGCTCTATGAATACAGACATGGACAGCTGTCACGACCATTATCAGGACTGACTTCTGCCGAACAGTTTTCTAGTTCGTCGTTAACAGCCTCTGCTATTCTTCGTCGTTGCCGGATCGACACTTCGCTTAGCGAACACTTTACTCTCTTCATGATCTGCTGTCACGACCATTATCAGGACTGACATCTGCCGAACAGTTTTCTAGTCGTCGTTAACAGCCTCTGCTATTCTTCGGCGTCATTGCCGGATCGACACTTCGCTTAGCGAACACTTCACTCTCTTCATGATACAATGAATGTAGCACTTTACCAAACTATCACGAAGGGCATGGGTAACACATGCATATATGCGCTACTGGCTTTGTGCCAGGCAACACGTGTCACAGCTCAACAACGTAGGT
This sequence comes from Amblyomma maculatum, assembly GCF_055883805.1. Taxonomy (NCBI): domain Eukaryota; kingdom Metazoa; phylum Arthropoda; class Arachnida; order Ixodida; family Ixodidae; genus Amblyomma; species Amblyomma maculatum. The sequence goes on from NC_139349.1 coordinate 130,804,373, forward strand.
TAGGAACCACTCACCACTGATGTTATCCTCTGTGCAGGCCTCCGTCATTTCAGCTGAATTCTTATGAAGCCGCAATGCAACACAGCAGCAAGAACACGGCGACCACAAGAAAACTATGCTAGAATAAGGGAAACACACGTGAGCCATGAAGGAAGGAAAATGCTCCATGCACATGAAGAATTTGCCGCGATCGCCGCTTACACGCGGTTTGGCAGGAATGGCTCTCGGTGCGGCCGCGATTTCGACTTGACTTGGATTCGCGACGATCTTCATGACCATTAGACTGCGGGGCATTAATGAAAACAAAACTAAATTTCTTCAGCAGTTATAATTTTAGTCCGCATGTTTAATTAAAAGATAATGCAATTTCAGCAGTCTAAATATATTGCATATAAATATATATATATATATATATATATATATATATATATATATATATATATATATATATATATATATATATATATATATATATATATATTTCTATCTAAGTGTAACAAAGTTCAGTACACTTGTACTGTTCATCGCATGCACATGACATGCAAGGTTGCACTCAAACTAAAAAATAAACAAACATTGCCATGCGGGGAAGTGACAAGGTCATTGGAGTGACCTAATACCGGCTTTTCTGTTTGGGCTGCAGAAATAGTCTGAAAGAACGACAGTTAGCCAATAAAGTAAATGTTATAGCAATGTCATCGTATGTGGTTCAACATTTATACATCATTTGACAATATTGCTGCAATGTGGAAAGACCACTTTAGAGCAACATTGCCAGTATGTTACTTGTTAACATTGCAGCAACGTTATCGAATGTTGAAAGTTTTCGCATTATGTTGGATAAATGTAGTCCAATGTTATCGCAACATTGTACAACATTGACAATGTTGCTGCAATGTTACAGAAACATATTGTGCTACTAGGGTAACATGAACGATCGCCACGCCTTGGCCGCTATCACTTTGCATGTTATCAGCGTTCATTGAACGCACAGATATGTACCGAAAACTACCGCGAACTTCGGAAGAAAAAAATAGCATGTTCATATACTCATTCTTCTCCGCAATCCGCTCGCGGGTGATTGTGTCATTGCCGATCTTCGCTTAGAAGCGTTTTTTTTGGTGACACTGCGCAATTGTGATGAGTGCTTGTACCTGAAAAGCTGAGTGACCGAAGCGATTTGAAAGCAGTGCTACATGTGTTTTATTAGGAGATTCACAAGAATATCGGCATGCATATGAGCCTTCTGAAAGGGTTCGTCTTCTGCAATTTAATTTCATTTATTTTCCCCCGAGGGCATTACATAAGGGGGAGCAAACTCAATATGCAATGCGAATAAGAAGGGGAAAACATTGGAACAACAAGAAAACAGAAACTAGAGAAATAGTGCATGGCCGGGTTAAACGGAACAATATGAAAAATAAAAATAACAACATACCATAAGTAAATGATGCCGAAACTGTTATACAAATCTATGTTATATGCATGAAGTATTAAACACGCGAAAAAAGGCAAGACAATGTAAGCGCTGTCCCTTGTCCCCCCCCCCCCCCCCCGCGCCCACAATTCCGCCGACGTCACCATCGATGCCTTCACAAAAGTTGGTCGTTCAGTTTTACCCTGAATGATTTACAATCAGTACATGATACGATGGTGTTTGGCAGGGCGTTCCACATATTGCGTCTGGAAAAATGAAGAATTTAGTGCTAATAAGGTACAACCGTTAATACGTGCAATGCTATGATTTGGTAGCAACTTTACTGGAGGTAAGGACCTCACTGAAGCCTCAGAGATAAAGAAGAGGTGGCAGGAATAACAGAAGAACTGTATACAAGAAGGACCCGAATGTGCAAACCCAACATAAGACGGTTGTGATTACTGATCTCGAGCCGGGCATCCTGAAGAGTGAAGTTGAATGGGCCTTAGCCAGCCTTGCTAAGAACAAAGCTAGCGGAACTGATGGCATTCCAGCTGAGTTGCTCCAAAACCTCAACCATGATGACGCTGTTAACATTCTGCATACATTATGTCAGAAGATTTGGGCAACCCTGCAGTGGCCACAGGATTGGAGGAGGTCAGTTTACGTCCCCATTCCAAAGAAAGGCAGTGCCAAAGATTGTTCCAACTACCGCACGACCGCGCTTATTTCGCATGCTAGCAAAGTGATGTTGAAAATCCTCCAAGGTAGGCTGCAGCAGTACGTGGATCGGGAGCTTCCGGACGTGCAAGCTGGGTTTTGCAAGGGCAGAGGAACTAGAGACCAAATTGCCAACCTTCGCTGGATCATGGAAAAAGCAAGAGAGTTCCAGAAACCCATCTACTTCTGCTTTATTGATTATGCGAAAGCGTTTGACTGCGTAGATCACAGCAGATTGTGGAAAGCTCTCCAAGAGATGGGAGTTCCAATTCACCTCATCTGTCTCCTCAGGAACCTGTGTGAAGGACAAGAGGCCACAGTCAGAACTGGGCATGGTCTTACTGATTGGTTTCCAATTGAGAAAGGAGTGAGGCAAGGCTGCATACTGTCGCCCTGCCTATTTAACCTATATGCAGTGTGCATCATGAGGAAGGCCGGTCTGGACGAGTCTTCAGCTGGAGTGAAGACTGCTGAAAACGTATCAACAACCTTAGATATGCGGATGATACCACTTTAATGGCAGAAAGTGAAGTGGAACTCAAAAGACTTCTGATGCACGTACAAGAAGAGAGTGAGAAGTTTGGGCTTAAACTGAACATTAAAAAGACAAAGATCATGGCAACTTGCCCTATCAAGTCCTGGAGCATCAATGGACAAGAAGTTGAAGCTTTGACAGATTTTCTCTTCTTGGGCTCCAAGATTACTTCGGAAGGAGACTGCAGCCATGAAATTAGGAGACACCTGCTTCTGGGGAAGAGAGCAATGGTTAGCCTTGACCGCCTAGTAAAGAGCAGAGACATTAGTCTGCCAACCAAGATCCGTATAACTCGTGCTATGGTCTTTCCAGTTGTGATGTATGGATGCGAGAGTTGGACTGTGAAAAAGGCTGACCGCCGAAGAATTGACGCGTTTGAATTGTGGTGCTGGCGAAGACTCTTGAGAGTTCCTTGGACTGCCAGAAGATCAAATCAGTCAATATTGTCGACCATAAACCCTGACTGCTCATTGGAGGGTAAAATTCTAAAGTCAAAGCTCAGCTACTTTGGTCATCTGATGAGAAGAGAGGAGTCGCTGGATAAAGATTTGATGTTGGGAAATGTTGAGGGTCGCCGGAGAAGGGGTAGGCAGCGAACGCGATGGTTAGATGGCATCCTCGAGGCACTGCAGATGAAGTTACGTGATGTTAGGAAGATAGTGAGAGACCGGAAAGCGTGGCGTGACATGGTCCATAGGGTCACGAAGAGTCGGACACGACTGAACTGAACTTACTGGATTAAGTGAGTGATGAGCATTTTGCATTTTGGAGGTGCTAAAATTCTTCAAAAACAAAGTCAATCTTGTTTTAAACAATACTCTGATGCCCCCCAGGTTCTTTAGCTTTTGCAAGTCAATTCACAGTTTCATCTCTCGCTCATAAGTTTCTGAAAAGCTCGTTTGAAGGCAGGTTGTCTCACACTGATACAGTCAGAATGGCTCTGCATGTTATCACAAAACACAAGTCCGGCTACATAAAACAGGAATGTAACTTTCTTAAGTGAAGGGGGTTCTGAACACATACAGAGCAATGAATAAACAGCAACTTTAATGATAGATGAAATGCAACTTTAAGCATATTTTGATCGCAAAGCTGGCTTGGCTGCTATTTAGTTGTGAAGCCCTGCGAAAGCCGTCCACATATTCCTGCTCCAGGGGTTCTTCTAACAGACGTATACATCCTACCTGTGGCACAACTTGATGCTAAGGTGCTGCATGACTTCCTTTGAAAGCTTATTATTGACCTGGAGGCATCTGCTTTTTGAGTTATAGCATTGATATCAGACAATAACTTCATAAATAGGAAAGCAATGTGAATCTTTGCTAATCCCACAAGGCAATAGCATTGTGTACCAGCATCCTGCCAATCCCTCACGCCCCCTATTTCTTCTAGTAGACCTAATTTAGTTGCTTAAGTGTAGTTTTGTTTAGCTAAGTGTATAAGCTTCATTTTGCAGGCACTTCAAAATATCTATGGCATATTTATTGCTGGGTACAACTAAAGAGAAAGCAGCAGCTGGTATTTAGCCACAGTTAGAAGCACCCTGTACCCTGTAGAGTATAATGACAATAATGTGATTTACAACATGCTCAAGAAAACAGTAACCAGCTTGAACGGTAGAGTAGTTGAATGCACCTAAATACAAAACAGCAAGACACTGAAAATATTCTGTTAGCCGCTAGCAGCAAAGTTTTGCCATCACTGCACTCCCACGTTTATTAACAGTAGCTGCGTCTTAAAAATTGTGGGCCATACTGAGTGACATTTCACCATAATCTAGTCAGAGTGCACTGTACAAAGCACATGCTCACTATGGTTGCTCAGTTCTTATGGGGCTTGATATAAACCCAAAGACGAATTCAATCTTAGCCACGGTGGTTGCATTTCAATGGAGGTGAAAAGCATGGTGCCTGTCTACTGTACAATTCCACTGCACATTTAAATAAAAAACACAGGCGATTGAAATTGCCATAACCATCGAGAGGGTTTCTAGTTGGGCTAGTTGGTGACTGACATGTTCAAACATCGTTGCGCTTAAGAACAACTGACGTAAAGAACGACATGAAACACAAAAGTGCAAACTATCAACTGAAATTTTATTGCGATGAACATACATATATAGCATTACACATAACAACATCACAAAAATCGACAAGTCAGCAAAGTAGCTATTGTCTCAAGGGTGAATGTGATATCTCCTTCACAAAAAAAAAGGAAAAAAAAAACATTTCTCTCCTTTTCTTTATTTTCCAAGAATTCCCTTTCTTCTTTCGATAGGGGGACCGAAGGGTCGCTTACACATGTCCCATTCCCGGATTCGATACAGTGGGCCTCCCACAGTTCCCTTGTTAGCTTGTCTTCAGATTTCAGAAGAACCGCCGTCTCATTGAAAAATGGTGCACAATCTTTGCATCTAGCGCAGTGTGGCACCAGATTTCCAGATACACTAATTTGGTTACCGCTGTACCTATGCTCTCTGAGCCTTTCGTAAAGGCATCTTCCTGTTTGCCCCACAAATGCACGACCGCATGAGAGCGTGCATATTTTTTTTTTTTTTGAGATGGAGATATCACGGTCACCCTTGAGACGATAGCTACTTTGCTGACTTGTCGATTTTTGTGATGTTAGTATGTGTAATGCTATATATGTGTGTTCATCGCAATAAAATTTCAGTTGATAGTTTGCGCTCTTGTGTTTCGTGTCATTCTTTATGTCAGTTTTTCTTAAGAGCAACAATGTTTGAACATTGCCATAACCCATCATGGCAGCATCTCTCATAGACTAAGTCACTTTGGGATGTTAAACCCTATAAGCCAAACTGAAAGTACAAGCAAAGTATTATATCTTAATCCCGCTCAATAAGGTTTGGAAAATCGCATACATATATGCTGTGTCATCAGCTGGAAATTCAATGAGAAGGCATGATGCTGCAAATCATTCAATTTCAATATTGACAGAGCCGTCACAAGAGACAAAAAGTACTCAGTAATGTGTCCTGGCAGCCTGTGTCTACTATCAATGCAAACCAGTTTCTTACAAAGAAAAATATAGTACTAGTACCATAAAAATGATGGCCTCTGCTGACAGGCTAGGTGTGCAGTTGGCATGACCAAGAAGACATGCTCCATCAATATGTGTGTAGCTGTAGCAGTCAGTGGATTAGCCAGCATGGCATTAATGTGGTCTTTCACTTATCTCTCAAAGGAATGAAGTGTTGAGCTACAGCTGTTGCAGCATTACTAGCTTCTCCACCACCTTATTTGGCACCCATTTTGCACCAGTTATCATTTTAACGAGCCTGCCACTCCCATTCTCAAAAACAAAAACACTATGTCCCCACAGATATCCAAAGTTTCTAATAGCTGTTACAAGGTGAAGCAATTGATGCAGATTGAATATCATCATTTGCCAGTTATAGAGTCTTCATCCAACAAACTCCTGTAGGAAGTGACCTGCACCACAGAAAAGAACAAATAAAGCATGTATTAGCACTGGCAAAACATTCTGTACAATAAGCAAAACAATTGCAAAGGCAGGAAAGTTGGGTTTGTTCAGCCTGTTGTGATAGGATCTGCTGAATTTGACTGGGTGCCCATTTTATTTTCCTGGGAAATATTATTCATTTTAGCTATATGCTAAAATATGACTATAAAGCATACATCAGCATCTTCATGCACAATCTCACATGGATTCTGGTTAGTTCAATTGTCCGACAGATATCAAATTTGATACGCTGCATGGCTTAACAAATTTTTTATCCCTATTAAAATGAAGTGATACCTTGTTAACTGAAATCACGCCTTGTAAAATGCACTGCATTATTTAATGCGCAATATCCACAATGGTAGACATATACCAGTTAACAGCTCTGGGTCATTTCAACCCCCTGGGGTTCTTCAAAGCGCACTGGTGTCATGCAGTACACGGGTGCCTTGCTTTTCATCTCCAATGAAAAGCAGCAGTCATGTCCTGTGTTTGAACTTGCATCCTTGGGCACAGCAATCAAGTGCCCTAACCACTGATCCTTTGCAGAGGGGCAAATCCACCAAGAGTGCAAGCTCAACTGTTATATAGTATTTGAACAGCTACTATTATTTTGTGACATCGTATGTTCTGACATATTATGTTGTGACATCCAGCAACTGCTTTGTCTGAGGAATGTGTAAATGGCAATACTTACAGCTCTCACTTAGTTTAATTGAAGCCAGTGATTGCAATCCTTGTACATTTCGAAATATGTCATATGTATCTTTCTTATTAATCTCTGTTATGTCATGCATAATTGTTAGAAAAGAATGAACTATTAAAATATTGAAACAACATAGCTGAATAAAATTTTTCAACTTACCAGTATGCTGTAGCTGTTCTTCACTCAACTCTCCTAAAAGTAGTATGAATACTGCATCAACAAACAGCATGAAATGCTTTAAATTCGGTTAGGGAAGGATGCCTGAATAGCACAGCACAGTGTAAAATAAGAGCCACATCTCGCCACCGGTTGGCAGTGGCATGTACATCTCAGGTCAATAATGTGTCGGAGTATATACTATAATGATAACAGAGTTGTATAAAACAGTGTTGTTTACATATATGTATATGAACTTCAACTTGTATTATTTGCTCCCTTGCCTTGTTTAAGACAGATGTGAAAATATTGCAAGAGAAAATTTCACACCAAAAGTTGAGAAATTGTTGTAAATTTGACAATTTTTGACCATGCCCCCCCCCCCCCCCAATCATGTCCTGCATTTCACTAGTAGGAAAATGGTCACCCAGAAGTGCACTCATTTTTTTTTTATTCAAAGACTTGCCATGTGGCATAGAATGAGGCTGTTTTTTAAAGGAAGTCATGCAGTCTATTTTCTTCAAGAAACCGGAGCAAGCTCCGGCTCTTAATATTGTCCATTAGCCACGCGTGTAAATGTTCCTCCCTTGTAGCCGACAGTCCAACTTCTTGTAGTTGTCTTATTCTTGACGGCTGCATTCCTGGGCATGTCCATAAAAGCTGGCGAAGATCCACCTCGGCAGTTGGCCTTGTACACTTATTAGGGCATGTGCTGTGCACTGCATCCTCTTCAGAGCCTCGTCGGCACGTCACCGACGGGGTAAGGGCCCTAATCCTTGTGAGGGACACCTCTCTCGTTATGTTATGAGGGAGGGATTAAGTATAGTAACAGGACGTATAGTAACTGCATACTTTGTTTTCCTGAGTTAATGCAATGAGACAAAATTGAAGTAGGAGCATTTAATGTGATGGTCATTATAATTGCAGAGGAAACCTATGGTAAAAAATGTGTGCTAATATAATCGGGCATACAGGGCTTGATATGGCTTCAAACTTTCATTTTTGTGCAGCTGTATGAATCAAGTCGTATATCAAGTGGCAGTCTGCAAGTCGGACTTGAACATAGCAGCATTGCATGCAAATAAAGCTATATATTAAAGGCATGAAACGCGACAACACTTCGTCTCCGGGCCTCGTTACAGTTTGCGCCATTCTGAAGACCATGCTGGGGACCAACCCTTCGATTTTAGCTGTGATGGTATTGGACTGTATATTTAATGCAGGGATACTGAACTTAACATATGCTGGGGCACTTAGATTTACAGCAAAATTACGCTGGTAACGACGTTAGATCGACGTACTGTGCCACAAAAATTAAACAGTAGTATGTGGTTATTTATCATTAGATCTCAAAAAAGAAGGAAAAGATGTCTGTTATCCCCGCGGCAGCACCTGGCTGAGGCGGCGAAAATAAAAGGATAGTAAGGAAGCGGTAGAGGAAATCAAAGAAGAGCGACAGAGAGAAAGGACAGGGTAGGCAAAAATAAGAAAATAGAGATATATACACTATATATGGTATAATGTACAGTAGAATCGCGACCGCGCCTTTCGCAGTAATGTGGTGGTCACAAAAAAAAAAGAAAAAAATCTCCAATAGCCCAAAACTTGCATCACGTGATATAACAATACCGCGGTAGTATGTATGCTGCTATGCTGCTCCACCAAAGCGCATAGAAAATGGGGTAATGTGAACGCGCGGTCATGTTAACCTCCTTGATTATGAGAGTGTATATTTGTTTCCTTTAGCCATATGACCACGGTGGACATCAGTAATAAAATGGTAATTTTCTTTACTTTAAATAGCAGCAAGTGCTTCCTATCTGTTAAAACTACGTGACAAATATCTGACCTAACCGGTTTTCCTGTCTGAAGACGATAATTTACTAGCAGACGATATCACGTCGCAAAACGAACGAAGCCAGAGCCATCCAAAGCTTTAGGCATTCCTCTAGCCAAGGGAGTCTGGGAGGCTGCGTTAATGGCGGTGTTTGTGCGCGGTCACGGTGTGCGGTGCTCTTGTTGTACGCAAGTATTCATTGTTTCATATCTGCCAGTCGCTGCCTGCAAGCAGTCTGTCGCGTGGCATGGAAGCTCCACAATAGCCTATGCGGTATACGACGACGGGGGAAAGCTTTCGTGAACGTATCGCTTGTGAAAGCATACAAGCCACAGACTACAAAGAATGTTGCGAAAGGCAGGCTTACTGGTGTTGGCATGCCAGGAGATGACCGCAAGAGAAGAAATTTTATCATGGAAATGGTGAAGAATTGGCAGGTAAGTGCTGTAACTATGTTTACACGGGCGTACCTTTTCCCTATTCCTGTTTCTCATTGCAATGGCAGTAGGGCTAGCAGTAGCAGTATCGGCAGTTGCGCGTCACTAGAGAAACAAAACTTTATTGTCGGAAGCTGAGTTACGGGGTACCCTAGTGGAAGAGCCAAGTAGCCGTCAGCTGGTGGCTCGCTGTTTACGGCGCCTAGTTGTATGTATCGGGACGTACGTTACGTAGCACTGGGGGGTAAGTGGCCGTCAGCTGGTGGCTTGTGGCGACTTTTTCAGAGCGGTGCGCACGGCGCCCAGCTGTATGTCCTATCGGGGTTTGTGCTAAGGCAGCAGTAAAGGGGGGGGGGGGGGGGGGAGGGAAGGAGGGAGGATGGAGTCTCCAACAATTTACAGCCCACGGCATCATCAGATGTGCCACCAGCTTTGCATTTGATGCGGCCATCTTCAGTGAATAGAGGCTTTGTCTGTGTACATTCATCTTTCATGGCCTTAATATTTAAATTGCCTGCACACCTCAAAGGGCAGTGAGACATTTCCAGTAATGCTGAGGATGACGCTTAAATCAGTTGCTCAAATTCAAGCAAGGTATCAAACTATTGCAAAGATGCATTCAAAAGACTTCTTGCTTCAAATAGAATACAGCCTGGTTCACTCCTGTGAATGCGTTCCGAATTTGCGTCCTGCGAGGGAAAATCAAAAGGTTCACATTCCAAAAAAAAAAAAAAAAGCACCCAGCACGCAGGTGATAAATTCCCATTTTAGTTTTTGATCAATTCCATTTGGTATGCATTAGTTCAAGTCATTGAAAAAAAACAGCAGCAAGATTGGCTGAAAATACATTTTATCTGTGTTGCGTCAACAGACGCTTTGGCAAGAAAAAAGGAAACGCATGTCCCATAGATGTAAATACGTCAGTATTTTTTCCTAGTGACAATGAAGCAAAAAAAAAAAAAAAAAGGAATGGTGCACTTGCGGTAAATTTCGCTGACCTTCCTGTGTTCCACTGTAACCTGGCGCTGACAATCCATGCATCCGATGGTAACGCAATATTATAAATAATTCAGAGGGATGTAAGCTCTCAATAAGTGTGGTCACGCGCGTTAATCTGACTGAAAACTAAGCCGACAGGCGAGAGCACAGTGAGCTGCTGCCAGGGACGTTACTCGTGATGGTGAGTTTTTGAGAAAAGAACAGCAGTGAAAACATTGCAAACTCTATTATGTATGAACATGGATAGGCTCCGATCGGAACGAGCCTTCACTGCTCAACTAATGGGCACGATAGTTACTTTTTTCAATTGTTTTGTGTGAGTGCCTGCCACCGCCAGCACCGCGTCGCATCGTTGCTGCCGTTGCTTGTAGCCAGCGAATGCCGAATTGGTGAACCTTCACAGGAGTTTCGAATGCGTGCTCGAGTGAAATGTGCCGAGCACACCCGCCGCGTCAGGCTCGTGAATGCCAAGAGCTTCCATCCATATTTTTTTCGCTCATTCTGAGAGGGAAATATATAAAAAGACATTTTTCCACTGCCTTCGCTGCTCGAGTAGCATGGTGCTGCCTAGTTTTCGTTCTCATGGCAGCGCAGAATTCAACGAGATATCACCTACAAGAAACCAGCTGTTTAGGCAAGAGTTTGCATGTGCATAGAACGTAGCTATACTTGCCAAAGCCATTTATGTAGAGAGACGCAGAGTTCCCCGAGGCAGAACAATAGCCAGAGCCTGTAGCAATAATTACTTTTTTGTAATACTTTGGAGTACTTTGACGAAAGCAAACATGCTGGTTTTGTAGATACTGTAGAAAATACAAAAATATGACAGAACATATATCTACTTATGAGCCCTTTTAGCTGTGAATTTATTGTTTGTCCAATCATCAAACCCCTACCCAGTGATAACACATCCGCTGCCAAAAACGGCCATTGTGTGCCAGCACCCTCAGTGGCCCTAACTCATTTTTCGCGAGCAACTTAAAGCATTAAATGCTGGATAATACACAAAACAACCAGCAGTTATTGTGTCACTATCTACGTAACCAAAAGGCAGAACAATGTGCTTAACAAGCATTTCGAAGCTCTTTTAAGGCGTTCTCTTTGCTGTAAACAATGTTTTTCATTGTAGCTTACATGCAAGGAGTTGTCAAATGTTGGTCACTTGTAAAAAGTGTTTGGCATTGATGCAGTGCAGTGCATGAAGTAAGCTGGCAAACATCAGCTTCTTGTTAATTACCTATAACGAGGTTGCAAACTCTACTTGACTTGTTTCTGTTTGCATGTGTTCGCAGAGAATATTGAAATGGAATTGGATACCCACCTTGCACATGGCGGAAGGGCAGGGAGAAGCAAGAGGTAAAGGCACTGAGGATTGAAACCCCTGTGTTTATCTGAATATTGCCTTCTGCTTTTGCTGTTATGTAAGAAGTGGTACCTGCAGCAGTCCCAAAGATGAGCTGCTTGGCAGCTGGCTAAGCCATGATGTTGTACAGCTGGGATACCTCTTTTGAAGGGCTTTTGGGGCCCCAGTGTTGAGTTTTACCTGTCTCTAAAGATTAGAAAAACATTGTTACAGGATGGAAAGCTAGTGAAGAAAGAGCATGACCGATGATGGGATGGGATGGTTTTTAATAATGGGAGCAGGCCTGGAGCAAGTGCTCATGCCTGTGCCACTGCTCGCTTCATCTTCATTGTCCTTAGCAATATTCAGTGTCGAAAAGAAATTGAAGATGTTGGTTACTTTCCTAAACTTGACTTGCTGCTCATTAATTAGATGTCTGCACATACTCTAACAGTGAGACGCCTTGTGACAAGGCCAATGTTGGGAGCATGCCCAATCCTTCCCTTAAAGCATGCCAATTTTCATGCTTCGGGTTGCTTCTTATTGGTCGTCAAGAATGTGCTTCTAGGTTCTTGTTGCACTACTGGCACCCCGCTGACTAATTGGCATGGTCAGGCGCGTCTCATGCACTTACCCGGGAGCTTTTATGCAATTATGATTATGCTGCCTTTAGCACTTTTAACCGCATCTTATTAAAAGGCCATATTAGGAAATAAAACAACAAATGCAGTGCTGTAAACAGCGCATTTCTAAAATGGTAATTTACTGTCTCCTTACACTTTAAGGGCCAGGTGAGAACTGTGGTCTCGATTTAGTACTTGGGATCTATATACAAGCAGAAACCATAAGTTAGTGTAACGTTGAGGAGAACAATAGAGAAATTCTCTGAACATTGCACCCACATTCCTTTCCCCGCTCTCCCCTTCCGGTTGGTCTGTTTTGTCTGTTGTATTCTGTTGTATAACACCCCCGAAAAATATTTCTGGCTAGGCCACTGGTACCAAGAATACTGTCACCAACTTGCCCAAGCTTCCTTATCTGCTAATTTGATTCAAATGTCGCAAAAAGCAGTTGTGCCTTTATGAGCCACCACACTCCATGCGTATCAATATGAATGGACACTGCCACAGTTCTCATGAATGTAGTTTTGCAATAGAGCTACATATTAAATGATCTACCAACAAGGAAAATGGTTGGTATATTTATTGCATCAGTTAAGGGGTCGTCACCAAACATACAGCACCTTAGAGAATTCGGCACCAGGTGTTTGCATAAGTGATAACTCATGAACATATGCAATTGATATCTCTAGCAAGTATGAGCAATACCCACACAGCTAGTTTTCTATATTTTGTTTTCATCTACAATATTACTGATTCATTGCTATTGTGTATAGGTGCTCCCCAGTGCATGCTCAAGTTTGCAACATCTTGTCTGCCTGTGCAAATATAAAGAAGCAGCGACGTGCAGACTGGAACTTTTTGTAATGAATGCGTTGCATGGGACAGTGTATTTATGCTAATGCACAGTACCGAAGATGTGCATTATCAAAATGGTGTGCAAGTGGCCGAGCAAGGGAACAATAGGCACCTGCTCGCACTGGTGAGTCAGCAGAATGCCACTGCTGCAACAGTGCCTTGCAGCATGCCCCTGGCAATCAATAAGCAGCTACTCAGTGACAGAAAAATAGCATGCTTGTTGGTAACGAAGGACACGCATGGTCCTAGAGCCAGTCTCGTCACCTGGTGTGTTACCATGAGTGTGTGCATGATATGCTGCTGTGGAGTGGTCCAGTAAATTTTGTCCTTGATGGCAGACTTCTGTCCGTAACACTTAACAAGCCAGAAGGTAGACATGGACAGTACCTTTGTACATAGTGTAGGCACATGAAGTAAACATTCCACTGCATGATATTTTGTGCAGTCTGCTACACATAAGCATAGGGCTTTTCCTTCACTTCCTTTTATTACCTGTTTATATAGCTTGTGGTCATGGAAGTAAAAATATCATTACCAAGAGTATTTTCTTTTGCATTGCACGGCCAAATAAATCAACAGAAATAGGAAATGAGAGCTTCACTTCTTAATTTCAGTGTTGTAAATAGCGGCTAGTGACTCTATTTGCTAAAGATGCATTGCTTAGTGTGTTATTTGAGTGGCTGATTTTTGGGGTGCTCATTTCTTGATCTGAAGCTTTTCTAACTGCATTCAACTTTCTGGTTGGCTTTTAACTATTTGTATAATAATCTTCTAGTAACTGTGTTCTATTTGCTTCTTTTCGCACCCCAGGTTTTTATGTAACCCCCCTCACATAATACTCCAGTTGGAGCCTGTGAGGTATGTGAGTAAAAAGTTTATATCGAAGCATTTTTCGGGCATAATGCGAATATGTCGAAATTTCGACCGCAAAGATCGAAGACAGAGGTCATTACCGAAAAGTGATAGGGGCTCCAAGCGAGTGCTTTGTTCTTATATTAAGTGCTGAACGCAGTCACGTTTAAAGAGCGAATACGAAATTCCCGCAGACGCAGCCGTTTTTCACCTTGGGAGCAGTCACGTAAGCACCGATCGCACACGGGGGCTGATGGGTCTTATTGGGCGTGGTTCGTTCAGCTGCCCTCCGCATGTGCATACCGGCAAGAGCAATTTAGTGATTGTGTGGTTCTGTTTTGTTGCGCCATATTCACGAAGCGTTGACTGATTTTTGTTGTATATGTGGTGTCCGCAACAAAGTTGAATGCAGCGGCGGCAACCAACGGCTTATGCGATGCGTTTAGCAGCTAGAGGACGCTTTTGTCGGGCAGAATGCCAACGCGAAGCGGGCAAGCATTACCCAGTTCTTCCTTCAAAAATCATAAAGTTAAGTTTTTCCTGAGAGTTCTTTTCCGTTTATTACAAAAGCTCCCTTAGTGCAGTGGAGCGTTGACAGGCGTGACAGGCCGAGGGCCGCCAAAGCATTCCGCTCCGCGCTGTCGCGCTCAGGTTCTGGGTTTGTAGAAAATTTCGCGTATCACCCAGAAGCAGCTCGCTAGGCAGCCAATTGCAGAAGGCTTTGGGCTACTCAATTTCCGTCCTAGTTCTTTTTTCTTTTTTGTGAGCGAAGTTGGTTTTCCTAGTCCGATTTGAGTGAAGAACCTGCAGACGCTCACTTCGTCTGATCCGTGCATATATGAGCGCATCGAGACAATTCAGTAAAAGCTTGGTAGGGTAGTAAAGGAAAATAAATATGCTAGTGTGGGTAGATATTAATTTTCTAAAGAATAGCATATTAATTTTCTAAAGGAGCAAGAGGAAGTCATTGCTTCCATCGCAGTGTAGTAGCGCACCGCTGAGCTGTGACCTTTTTTTTTTTTTTTTTTTTTACACGCGATGCGTTACAAAAACATTCATCACCGTTTTACCATACGTCATGCTGTTTAGTGTTAAAAGCTAGATATAGCATAATTGTACTCCCCCTGACTGGCCCAATTGACCTTCATTTCCCCAGCTAGGGAACTGGAGATTGCGGACGCTTTATTAATGTGTGGAGCTATCCACGGTAGCTAAGGAGTTCAGCTCGGCTCTGCTCTCCTCGTCTGAGTTTTTCTTCCTGTTTTGACATGTAAATAATGTATATAAAACTTCTTTGCCAGCTCTACCTGCTGCTCCCCGTCCGATGTCTTGTCCGCCTGATCACGCTACCCAGAACCTTGGCCCCGAACCTGATCGTATCAAGTGGATGGCTGCGGTGTAATGGTCTGCACCTCCAGTCCTGACTCTGGTACAGTAAGTGCACGGTCCTTCTCTTGGAACATTGCCAGGTTTTACAACTTGTAGATATTTGTAAGCTTCGGCAAATGAAGGGTGGTTTTAGAGGCAGATTGGTTTCCTCTAACCACATAGTGCAGGGACTTGCCATTGCTGCAGTAGTCATGGACTGAAAAAAGTTGCACAAACCGGAGCTGGTTTTAATCTTTGGGGAATTGGGCATTGACTGTGGGCCCATCCGCAGAAAACCAGAACTGATTAGGGCAATTGAGGACATCGGTGCGGACGCGGAGGAGATAGCAGAATGTTGGTAGCTTATTCAAGAAGAGTTAAAGAAGGCTGAGGAACAGGAGAAACTCAAAAAGGATCTTGAAGACGAGTAGAATGAAAGGGGGATCGAGAAAAAAACAGCTCGATCTGCAGTTAGCAGAGGCAAAATACACTGGGAGATACACACCAAACTCCGTTGTGAGTCAGGAAGCATCAAGTGTTAAAACAAAAAACCTCTTGCTACCGTACAAACTAGGAGAAGACATAGGGCTTTTTCTCGGAAAGTTCGAGTGGGCGTGTGAAAATGTTGAGTTATCATCCGAGTTTTGGCCCCAGAAACTGCTGACCATCCCATGTGAGGCAGCCCAAGTGCCTGCTCGGCTGACAAAAGAAGGAGCAGCCGACTATTATAAAGCAAAGGCAGCGCTTCTCAAAAAGTACCGCCTATCCCTCAGATGCGTTTTGCCGCCGTTTCAGGGAAACCAGGTAACAACGTAATCAGTTGTTTCCGCATTTCGCTTACAATCTAAAGGCAGACCTGACAGAATGGTAAAAGAGGAGAACAGGCTTTCGGAACTCATGACAAAGTAATAGAAATGAATAACGGCCTGGAGGGCGAGTTGGTGCATGATGGAATTGAACGGCGGCGCAGCACGGAAACGGACACAGACAAGAAGGGGACACCACATGCGCACACTACCAACTATTTATTAAACGGAAAGGTGGCATATTTATACGTCCATCTCAAGCATCAGACTCATCGCCACAGTCCGCTCCAAACCCAACACGTGAACGCCGAGCACCACCAACAGGAAATCAGACAAGATATTTCTAACCTCAGTAGATAAACTATCAAAAACGGGGAAAAAAAAAAAAAAAAAAAAACATTTTTTTTTTTTAAACAGAAGGCAGGCCATATCTCATAGCAAATGCAGTGTGGACCGAAAACAGCAGAGTAAGACATGAGAAGCGACCAGCCCGAACCTTAACAAATAAAAAATAAAACAATAAAACAATCGTAGCAAAAGCAGTCAAAGCAGTTAAGCAAAAGCAGTCAGAACCCTAAGCCAACAACAAAAGACGATCGTAGCAAAAGCAGAGTCAAAACAAAAGAAGCAAAAGCAGTCAAAAAAAAAAACTAGGCCAACAACAACAAAAGACGATCATAGCAAAAGCCGAGTCAAACAAAGGAAGCAAAAGCGGTCAAAATCCTCAACCAACACCAACATTCGTAGCTCAAGCAGAGTCAAAGAAATGAAGCAAAAGCAGTCAAACACAATCGTATACCAAAGTCAAAAAAAGGGGGAGCAAAAACAGTCAGGAAATTGTTGTTTTAGGCTGTTGTTTTAGGTTTGACCGCTGTTGTTTCTTTTGTTTTGACTCTGCTTTTGCTACTATCGTTTTATTTGCTTTTAGGTTCCTGGCTGTTCTTGCTCCCCCTTTTTTTGACTATGCCTTTGGTATAGAATTGCTTCATTTCTTTGACTCTCCTTGAGCTACGAATGTTGGTGTTGGTTGAGGTTTTTGACTGCTTTTGCTTCCTTTGTTTGACTCGGCTTTTGCTATGATCGTCTTTTGTTGTTGTTGGCCTAGTTTTTTTTTTTTTTTACTGCTTTTGCTTCTTTTGTTTTGACTCTGCTTTTGCTACGATCGTCTTTTGTTGTTGGCTTAGGGTTCTGACTGCTTTTGCTTAACTGTTTTGACTCCGCTTTTGCTACGATTGTTTTATCGTTTTATTTTTTATTTGTTAGGGTTCGGGCTGGTCGCTTCTTATGTCTTACTATGCTGTTTTCGGTCCACACTGCATTTGCTATGAGATATGGCCTGCCTTCCGTTTAAAAAAAAAAAAAAAGTTTTTTTTTTTTCCCCGTTTTTGATAGTTTATCTACTGAGGTCAGAAATATCTTGTCTGATTTCCTGTTGGTGGTGCTCGGCATTCACGTGTTGGGTTTGGAGCGGACTGTGGCGATGAGTCTGATGCTTGAGATGGACGTATAAATATGCCACCTTTCCGTTTAATAAATAGTTGGTAGTGTGCGCATGTGGTGTCCCCTTCTTGTCTGTGTCCGTTTCCGTGTTGTGCCGCCGTTCAATTCCTTAATAGAAGTGATCTTCCTGGAACAATTCTATAGCTGTCTAGGAGCAGAAACGTGTGTGTGGGTGCAAGACAGGCTGGGAAATAAAAGCTTAGAACGTGCAGCAGAGCTGGCCGAAGAATTTCGTGCTAGGTGGGAAACAGAGTGATCGCGTTCTCGGGGAAACCCTAAAGCAAACTAAAAGTTTCCGCGAACCCAGACTGGAAACCTAGCAAGCGGCACCTTGGAGCGAGACGAAAGCCACAGGGCAGTATCGAGTAACTACCCTAAAGTGACAGCCGACAAAGGGAAGGAAACAGAGAGAAAAATCAGTCTGTTTCCGATGCAACGAACCCGTTCACTTTGCCAACACATAGGAAGTTGGTTTTGTTCTCTTTGGCAGATGCAGATGAAAAAAGTATGCGCCTGCTAGAGCCATACCTAAAAGATGCAGGTTAATGGGAAGCATTGTCGGGTTCTGAGAGATTCCGCGGCCATCATGGACGTAATCCACCCAGCATACGTGAAGGCAGCTGACTTAACGGGGGATTGTGCATGTATTAAACAGGTTCCCGTAAAGAATAGCCCATGTGTGCCGGTCGCACGTGAATAGGCCCATTTGGCATTCTGGAAATAGAGGCAGCGGTATCACGGAACCTGCCAGAGCAGTTTCCGTACCTCTTTTCGAACAGGTCAGAGCAGATGCTGCAGGAGGAAGGTCGTAGCTTCGGTGACCGAGCCGTCCAAGCGCTCACTTGATTGAAAGCCCGCGAAATTGCAGCTGAACTCAGCCGAAAGAAGAATGAGCTTTCTCTCGCGATGGGCCAGGCAGTGGCAAACCAAGGTAGTGTCAGATTCTGGTGGAGTGGCTCAGGTCAGTGACAGAGAGGACTTAGAAGGCAGGGAATCGGGCACCGTGTCCCCGAATGAACCAAGGGAGATAGCGTCTATTGTAGTGCAGCCACGTGTGGAACCTTTGTTAGCTCTGGCGAAAGTCGATAGACGATGGCAGCCGAGCCGTAAAAGACATGGTAAAAATGAAGATAAATACAAAAAACATTTGTGGCGAACACCCTTCCTCTCAAGTGTGGCACAGCTTCACAAAGGCCAACCTAGAACGTCCCTAGCTAGGGTGGTTGCGGGAAAAAAAAAAAAAAGAAAGCTGCGGAGAGTTGAGCGGCCGAGAAGGATAGAATGAGTATGGGAGAAGAATAGGAAATAATGAACGTACTGTATGCATGAAGTGCACATCATAGCCATCGTACAAAAATTTTGAAACCGAAGCAGCGATCTACGTATTCTAATTCTGTAGGAAACCATTTGGGAGTAGAAAAGAGCAACTTAATAAGATGTGCATGGTTCTTAAATGAACAATATGTATACAAATGGACGGTTGAATAGTTACAGTAATAAAGTGTTGTGCTAGAATTCTTTACAGCCGTGACCGCAATAAATATTACTCATATTGCTCTTAGCTTTAAGCTCTGGCATTGACAACTCTATCCAAAGAACCGACTGGTAGTGACAGGTTGCTTACAGCTGTTCATGAAAACATAGGCCATCATGATATTATTGCAAGCATATTTGCTCCTTTTTGTACTTGGTTATTACAAGCAAACTTAATTTTGGTCCCTATTCCTAGGGACGCTGCACCTCTTACAACACCCACTGTTCAGTCGCTTTCATTTAAGGTACAAACGTGCCACTGCTGCTTGGTACCTTGGATGAGGTTTTCAATGGGGTTACCTCTGATACCTAGCGATTGCTGTAATATTTATACCAACTACTGCAGTGAAAAAAAAAAAGGTAACACTGCATCACTGTAACTGCTGCATGCACCTTTAAACGTGCCTTAATTTTATTGCCTATTCTTATGGACACATGACCTCTTGCTATTGCTTTGTTCAGTAAGCAATCGTCTTTCATTGCTTCAATTTCTATCTCCACCACTTTCTTGTTGCTCCGGGTGTGATCATGTGATTTCATTGTCCAAATCGTATTGTTTTATCACATGTGAAGGATTTAGCCTATACATAGATGCTTTTTTTTTTTTTAGATGCGCATCGGGAGTGTTTTCTACATAGAAATGAATCGATTGAGTTGTATGACTGGCGCGAAAACAGACAGTTTGGCACCCCCAAAAGATCTGTGTCCTGGGGTTGGAAGGGGAATAAAGAAGAGGTTAATCAGTGAAAAAGCCTGCCTAAAAAGTTACAAAGATGACGCAAAAGCGAAATGCTGATCAGAGTGAGTGATTACTTCTGGTATCCCACTTCACTTGCTATGTGATGTGACTGTATATGAAGCACCTTAGTATATTTTGTGGTATGCTCGCTGAAAATTGTGTAGACACTAAATTTTTCCTTGTTCAATTATTTTGAGTGACGCACAAATTGGATTAAAACGAAGTCATCCGCACATCTAATGCCCATAGACATTACATACGTGGATGACCCCATAATTGTGTTCATGCAATAGTTTGTCGAATATATTAATATATTAAAAGTCGCCTTTTTTACTGTTAACCGGAGTAATACATATGCTCCATATCATAGCATTATTTGCCTATAGTTTGTAACTGCTCTTTCTTAAATTGCATTCTACAAAGTATACGTGTGTCATCTTGTACATCTATTTAACTCGCGAACAATTTGCGATCGAATTCCTTTTATGATGTTGTTTCAGCTACAAATAACAAATAACAGTTGTGACAATATAGGTGGCTTTAGGTATAACGTGTAGCGCAGAAATCTTTAATATATGCGATGATATTTTTATTCACCGCATTGCCTAAACGAGCCTGTTTAAAGAGACGAAATGAAAACAAATATGCATGTCTTCGGACACGAACAGTAATCGTGGTGCCATCACCATTTTATTTTAATTAAGTTTTCCTATGTCGTGGGCTAATCTCTCGACATAAAGGAAAGGCCCTTAGGTTTGCAAGATGCGGCGTAGTTTTCCTGAAAAAAGAAAAAAAAAAAACGCCTATCACTAAAGAAAACACCGTTTTTTGTCATCTCAAAAAGTTGCACATTTGGAGGCCTCCTGCTTGCGCACTAAAATTTTGTCATCCATTGTTTTTTTACTCACCAAATCAACATAACTTTTATTTGTATAAGAAGTATTAAAAGCTTGTTTCATTGATTCAGTTGATTTAGTAAAAAATTGCAAACTTTGCTTCAGGACTAACGCGCTACAAAAATGTTAATTTTCGGCCTTACATACTGGCGTAATGCGTTACGTTATTTGCACTAAAACATTCTGTGTTTATTACGCAGGTTATATTGTTAATTTAAGGCAGAATCTGGAGCTCTATGCTGGTATGTGTGTTCTTTGTAATGCCTCCAAAATTATTATGCTGGAAAGAGATTTGCTTATGATTATAATTATAAAAAATTACACATTGAAAAATGACCTTCAAAATTATATGAAGGAAAGAAGCCAACAGTCGGCGAGGCCGAGGAAAGCGTTGGGGCTGGTACTTTTATGTCTTTTTTTTTTATGTTTACTTGGATAATCACAGAAATTATTAATGTAATCTGATTAGGGGAAAGATAATTAAACACAAAGTAGAAGAAAAAACAACGTGCCGATGGTGGGAACCGAACCCACGACCTCCGAATATCGCGTCCGGTGCTCTTCCAACTGAGCTACATCGGCCGCTGTCCCCCCTGCTACTTTCTTGGGTATTTATGTTTTCTGTATACGAACCTTGAGAGTGTTCACCGGCGCCAACCTCAACCATAGCGGTGGACGTGGAACATCCTTTGTTACCGCCAGCGTCACATAGAACGTGATCAAGAGCAAGGGCGAAAGCTGTGCTAGAACCCTGTTACGTTACCTATGGCTTCAAGACTGCCAGAACCGAGACCCCCGTACGCTACAAGCAGATCAATTAAGGGGAAAAATGAGGGTGCTCATTATAATACATGAAGGAAAGAAGCCAACAGTCGGCGAGGCCGAGGAAAGCGTTGGGGATGGTACTTTTATGTCTTTTTTTTTTTTTAATGCTTACTTGGATAATCACAGAAATTATTAATGTAATCTGATTAGGGGAAAGATAATTAAACACAAAGTAGAAGAAAAAACAATGTGCCGATGGTGGGAACCGAACCCACGACCTCCGAATATCGCAATTATCCAAGTAAACATTAAAAAAATAGAAGACATAAAAGTACCATCCCCAACGCTTTCCTCGGCCTCGCCGACTGTTGGCTTCTTTCCTTCATGTATTATAACGAGCACCCTCATTCCCCTTTAATTGATCTGCTTGTAGCGTACAGGGGTCTCGGTTCTGGCAGTCTTGAAGCCATAGGTAGCGTAAGAGGGTTCTAGCACAGCTTTCGCCCTCGCTCTTGATCACGTTCTATGTGACGCTGGCGGTAACAAAGGACGTTCCACGTCCGCCGCTATGGTTGAGGGTGGCGCTGGTGAACACTCTCAAGGTTCGTATACAGACAACATAAATACCCAAGAAAGTAGCAGGGGGGACAGCGGCCGATGTAGCTCAGTTGGAAGAGCACCGGACGCAATATTTGGAGGTGTTGGGTTCAGTTCGCACCATCGGCACGTTGTTTTTTCTTCTACTTCGTGTTTAATTATCTTTCCCCTAATCAGATTACATTAATAATTTCTGTGATTATCCGAGTAAACATTAAAAAAAAAATACATAAAAGTACCATCCCCAACGCTTTCCTCGGCCTCGCCGACTGTTGGCTTCTTTCCTTCATGTATTATAACGAGCACCCTCATTTCCCCTTCAAGATTATAGTATTGTTAGTTATGGTCAAAGCAGAGGAATGGAATACAATATTAATAAACTTGATTGAATACTACTGCACCTAGCAATAAAAAAAGAGTGCAGGACAGAGAAAAAGTTCAGCCTTCACTTGCGTTCTGTCATGAATTTGACAGAAATAGCGAATAATTCAATTTTAAGCTATATTAAGTCTTTGCCGACAAGCAGAAAAAGGGTTTATAAGCTCTGACAAGGCTTTAAATTTTACTTAAGGTAAAATGTAACTAAATTCAGCAAATACTAAATTGAAGATTTGATGCCTACTCCATGAGGGAGCCATATAAGCACATTTATAGAATAAAAACAGGCATTTTTATGTTTCTAATAATTCATTTTGCAGAATTGAATATATTTACTGACTCGTATTAACAAAGTAGTTTGCATTGTTTCCAGAGATTTTGATACAAATCGATGTTGCGGCAGTTTCTTCAATTCTAATCAGTTTTCCTTATTTTACCATTTTTTTAAATTTTGCCCGATTTTAATATAATATGCAGAAAAAAACAAATCTAGAGCTTAAAATTTTTTTAGAAATAAAGAATGGAACCTAGATAATCTAGAGATAGTTTCAGTGCCACAATATTATTGGATCTTGCAAGAATGCAGACTGAATTTGGCCATTATCAGGACAAGCACTCGGTTTAGTATTCAACGTTATATTTTTAAACAATATAACGCAACACATTTTAGTCCGTGATATTTTTGAGGCACTGAAGATTCTTGACCGAGATTTGAATGAAAATCGAATATGATCCTTTTTTTATTTGCAGCAAATTTACACTTTACTGCTGTTTTCGAATTTTGGGCAATTTTGATAAGTTGTGGAGAACACACCTAGCGGTCTAGAGCTCCAAAAATTGCTTGGAATTAAGAACATGTGTTAGGAAGTGAAAACATTTAGTGCAACCAACCTAAGCATCATATTCCAGTATATAAGATTCAAAATGAATATTTTTGCAGCCCATTGCTCTTGAAGCAAAGTTTGCGATTTTTTAATAACTCAACTTCAAAAACAAGACTGGTTTCTAATAGTGTTTGTAAATGTAAAACCTGCATATATTTAGTGAGTAAAACATAGTAGATGACAAAATCGTGGTATCCAAACTTGCAACATTTTGAAATGGCAAAAACAGCGTTTATTTTCTACCTCTAAAGATATACCGTACAATTTTTTTGTTTTCAAGGAAACTACGCCATATCTTGCAAAGCTAAGGTTAATTCCTTTGTTTCTGATATTTGCCCATCACATACAAAAATTTAATTGGAAACTAAAGATGGTCATGGGACCTCGATTATAATTCTTATCTAAGGCACCCATATATACGCTGTGGGAAAGCCGCTATCAAGGGCTTATTTTTAAAATTACATATTTCGAACGGTTGTGCCATCTAAGAAAATTTGAAAGCTAGGCGCACCTTCGGTGTCTCCAGCCCTCACTTTCTGTTACAGCTGCACTTGCGAAGCTGAATTAATACGTTGAGTACTTTATTTTAGCCACGTATATTGCGCTGTTGCATGTCAATTTTAAGATAGGCTGCAGTGACGCGATTCTTGTAGTATTTGTAAGTGAAATCTGTAAAGCTTACAAATCTACCCATTAATATGCTCTCATGCAGGTTTTATGCACAGTACATTACACCTGCTGTGCCCGATAGCTTGAGACAAGGGTTAGAAATAAACCATTGGAAACAGGCGATGGAAACCGGGGGTGCATTGCTGGCAGCCACTTTGCACAGCGCAGTACATTTTTATTTTCTGCATAGGAAAGTGAGGTTATTTGCTCCAAGTACTAAATATTCACTTTAGACAATAAATAGGACTTAGAGTCGGTGAGCACATTCGGAAACCCGTTTTGATATTTGCGGTTAGAAACCTCATGTGTACCTTTTTTTCCGTCTGCAGAAAAATTCCGGGTTATGTAGATACCGAAACCGTTACCAGCCCATTCGCGCACCTCAATTGCGCTGCTCTCAACATGATTTTGAGCGGACGAAACAACCTGCCGCTATGATGGCTGGCCCCATGCATGAGTAAGGGCGATATGCTGGCAATGGTCGCTTCACGTCGGCCCTTTGGCACACATGAAGGTGCGAGTTACAGTGAGCGCGCTGAACTTTGCAATGCGGATAATGACTACAAAGCGGTAAGGATATAAATGAGTGTGAAATGGGTTTTACTGAGGGTTCAACGGAATATAGTCCTCTGTAAGCTGCACGGCGATAGCACAGGAACACAGTCCGTCTAGGCACAAACCAGCGAGCTCGAGCAGCGCAGCGGCACGTCGTTGTTCTCTTCCTCGTGCTTCGTGACATCTGCTCTTTGTTTACTACAATTTCCCCGGGAGCGAAGAGGAGCCACCCTGGCGACCTATGGCGAGGGCAAGACGAGCGGGTCGTAGTATGTTTTGAGGCGACTCACGTGCACAGTTTCGCGGCCGCAATGACGCATGTCCGAAGAGGGAGTGAGTGGCTCCACGATATAATTTACAGGGGAGGTTTGGTGAACGATGCGGTAGGGGCCGTGGTATTCAGTTCGAAATTTCGATGACAATCCCGGTGGGGTGCCAGGAACCCAGAGCCAAACGAGGGACCCTGTAGGGAAAACATGTGGCGTCTGATCTTTGTCGTGACGATGCTTTTGGTGGTCTTGAGATTCCAATGTTAAACTGCGGGCCAGCTGGCGACATTCCTCCGCATACTTTGCAGCGTCAGAAAGTGGAGTCCACTCGGAGGAGTCTGGTCGATATGGTAATATAGTGTCCATCGTGGACAAAGCCTCACGCCCATAAAGGAGGAAGAAAGGGCTAAATCCAGTGGTTGACTGCGTGGCGGTGTTGTAAGCGTACGTCACTAAAGGAAGAACAGCGTCCTAGTTAGTCTGATCGGCAGCAACGTACATCGTGAGCATATTTCCGAGAGTACGATTGAAGCGCTGTCAGCCCGTTAGTTTGAGGGTGATAGGCTGTGGTGGTTCGATGTATGATGCGACATTCGGCCAGTAGAGCTTCAACGACATTGGAAAGGAAGACTCGGCCTCTGTCACTAAGCAGCTCACGCGGCACGCCGTGGCAAAGGATAAAATGATGAAGCAAGAACAGGGCAACCTCACGGGCAGTAGCGGCAGGAAGGGCAGCGGTCTCCGCATATCGGGTGAGGTGGTCGATGCCGACCATAATCCAGCGGTTCCCAGAGACCGTGCGGGGAAGTGGCCCGTAAAGATCAACGCCAATGCGATCAAATGGACGGGCCGGGCATGGAAGGGGTTGTAAGAGGCCAGAAGCACGAGGTGTGGATGGCTTGCGGCGCTGACAGGCGATGCAGGAGCGGACGTATTCGCGAATATAACCGTACATTCCGCGCCAATAGTAGCGTTGAGAAATTCTTTGAAACGTCGTGACTACACCAGGATGGGCACACTGAGGGTCGGCATGGAAAGAGGCGCAAATTTCATGTCGTAAATGGCGGGGAATGACGAGAACCCACCGTCGACCATCAGTCATATCATTGCGGCGGTAGAGAAGACCGTCTCGTAGGGCAAAGTGTGGTGCTTGACGGCGTAAAGTCCGAGAAGGCGCAGCATTTGGAGAAGTGGACACGATGTCGATAAGAGATGCGAGCCACGGGTCTTTGCGCTGCTCCACAGGCATATCGGCGATGGTTAGAGTCGAGAGGACGGGATCAGCCGCCGTGGAGCAAGCAGGTTCGTTGGATAGGGGAGAACGAGACAGTGTCGGCGTCCATGTGTTTACGGCCAGAACGATATACAACTCGAATGTCAAATTCCTGAAGGCGGAGGGCCCATCTTGCGAGGCGGCCGGACGGGTCTTTAAGAGAGGACAGCCAACATAACGCGTGGTGGTCCGTGACGACTCAAACTGGCGACCGTACAGGTAGGGTCTGAATTTCGTTAGTGCCCACACAATTGCCAAACACTCTTTTTCTGTAACTGAGTAGTTGCATTCAGCTTTAGAGAGAACACGACTCGCGTAGGCGACGACGTATTTGTGAAAGCCGTTTTTTCGTTGAGCCAAGACAGCTCCGAGGCCAATGCCACTCGCATCACTATGGACCTCAGTGGGTGCTGTCGGGTCGTAGTGGCGAAGGATTGGTGGCGATGTCAAAAGATGGCGCAATGCGGTGAACGCTTCGTCGCACTTGGCTGACGAATCACTTAACTCACTGTTTCTCCCGAGTAGCTTCGTCAGGGGTGCAATAATAGAAGCAAAGTTCCGTATGAAGCGTCGAAAATACGAGCACAGACCTATGAAGCTTCGAAGTTGCTTGAATAAGAACGGTTTAGGAAACTCTGCGACTGCGCGCAGCTTGGCCGGATCAGGACGAACACCTTCCTTAGAGACGATGTGACCCGAAATTGTCAACTGCTGGGCACCGAAGTGCCACTTCTTAAGATTCAATTGTAGGCCAGCGTCAGTAAGACAAACCAAAACTTGCCGCAAGCGCTCTAGGTGCGTAGCGAAGTCAGTGGAAAAGACAACAATGTCGTCCAAGTAGCAGAGGCAGATGTGCCACTTGAACTTCCGCAAGATGTTATCCATCATTCTCTCGAATGTGGCGGGCACATTGCACAGGCCGTAGGGCATCACATTAAATTCATAAAGGCCATCCAGCATCACAAATGCGGTCTTAATCTCTGTCACAGGCGGCCATCGGTACTTGCCAGTAACCGGAACGTAAATCAAGGGGTGAAAAGTACTCGGCACCTTGGAGGGAATCAAGAGCTCGTCTATACGCGGCAGGGGGTAATTGTCCTTGTGGGTAATTTTGTTCAGGCACCGGTAGTCAACACAAAAGCGAACTGAGCCATCTTTCTTCTTTACTAGCACCACTGGTGAAGACCAGGGGCTTTGAGATGGACGGATCACACCACGTTGTAGCATGTCCTCAACTTGCTCATTGATCACGCGACGCTCTGCCGCTGACACACGATAGGGGCGCTGTCGAAAAGGCGTTAGAGCCAGTCTAAATATGATGTGCGACTGTGGAAGTGCGGCCGAGAGGTGTGTGGGCGGCGTCGAACGCGGAGCAAACCGTCTGTAAAAGGGCCGCAAGCTGCGTTCGGTAGGTGGAAGGAAGGGCGTCATCGATGGCGGTTCGGAAGAAGTCGTCTGGCAACGAATCAGGCGTCGATCAGACTGCAGAGCATCGATATAGTTACCACATTTGGTCTTGGAGGCATCCAGGTCAGACAGAAGGTGGGCTGGTTCAATGGAACTGGGAGATTCCCCCGTAGCAAAGTAATCAGGTGCGGAGACGGATTGTAGATGAGTAGCTTCGTGAAGCCACCGTGAACATTGAGAACAGCAGACGACAGCGGCAGGTGCTTGCGGTGGATGAAGGATGCAGACGGCGTAAATAGAACACTAACGGCTGACACGGCAGGACACGAAAGAGGCACAAGGGCACAAGCTTCTGGAGCTATGTCGACATCTTCAGCGATGGTAAGCTTTTGAGGACACACTGAACGGTTGTCGTCGTGCAGTACGTCGCACAGTGCAGAAAATTCCACTTCAGCTCGGGCGCAATCGATCACGGCGTTATTTTTAGACGAAGTCCCATCTAAGGATCACATCGTGAGAACAAGACGACAAAACTGCGAACTCGACACTGTATAAAAGACCTTCAATGACGACACGCGCTGTACATGCTGCTAAAGGTGCAATCCTCTCTTCGCTGGCAGTGCGGAGCGAAAAACCGTTAAATGGCGTTGTAACTTTTCGTAATCGTCGGCAAAGTCGCTCATGAATCACAGACACTGCAGCACCTGTATCGACCAGCGCATGTACAGGCAGACCATCGCTAGAGATGACTATAACGTTCGGGGGCGAAATATGAGGCCTTGAGCTTTTCGCAGAGCAAGCAGTTCTCGCCTCAAGAACCGCGGAACTTAGTTTCCCTCATCAGCAGGGGGTGGTCGCCGGCACATTGGTGACAGTGACCTGCGACGTGGAGAAGGAGAACGATGGGTCGTGTACGAACGCTGTTCGGCGGCGTATGCAGGTGAAGACGGAGCAGAATGAAGCAGCGGTGGGGAGTACTTCGAAGACGCAGGCTCGGGACGCGCAGCCATGCGGCGACGGCGCCGACGGGCCACGTGTCCAGGGCAACCACAGTAGTAACTTGGGCGATTGTCCGAAGTGTGCTACGGGTTGTAATAGCGCGGAGTCGCAGGATGAAGCGGTGTATAGCGTAGGACAGGCTGCACGGGTGGTAACGGCTCAGGCGGAGGCCGCGTAGGTCAAAGGGGCTGGGACAGAAGGTTGGCTATATTGTAGTGGTGCTCCGACGTATGTCAAGGGAGCGACAGCAGGAGCTTCAGGAAGCGTGGGAAGTACTGTGACCTGTTCGCGGATGACCTGCTGCAACTTTGGAACCAAAGGAGGGGAAGCGTCAGGACGATGGGGAACGAGGGATGTATTTTCGGGGTTTCCTATTGTACTGGGGAACAAAATACAGACGTGAGGGTTCTTTATCGCAAATAATGAAACGTGGTTTGTGCCGGTACTCTTCAAAGTAGCAACACCATTTAATGTGTAAGTCATTAATCAGTAACTTAGGTAAATAATGTCAATTAAGGATTCCAAAGAAAACCTTTTCTGTGGCGCTCAAGGTAGCTTCCAGCGATATGTATCTGGTTTCCTTCCCCTGCCTCAGAAATGTCTTTTTTCCCCCTTGGATCAAATTTGCTTACACAAGCAGTATATGTGTAAAAATATATCATCCGATGACTACATCACCACTGATCCCACTGAAGGTCCTTATATTTGCTTGAGTGACAGCCTTTTATCACTTTAACAGGCTAGAAAATTCACATGAATACGGAATGAAGGCTGATATTTTCTTTCGTATATTTTCTAGGATGCCTGAGGAGAGGCAGCGTGTACCTGAGTGACGTCCTCTCCAGGAAGACCGCGGCAGCAGTCAAGCGATGGCTCGTAACAGTGAAGTAATGGGACTGCAGGCACAATGAGCAGGGAAACGTGACATCTTCAACTCAGCCTAGAAGCTGAATGCCAGAATAAATTGCTGTGAAGCCTCACAAACTTAGTAAGCTGTAAGTGCCATTTTTTTATTCGGAGGGCTTTGAGCCTTTCGAATATTTAAGAAAGACCAATAAAAAGTGCTGTTTAAACCTACATTTGTCGATGCACAGGCTTTTTTAAGCTACATACGTATGGGTTGCTTTTCACCTGCCCGGAGAACAGCACTGCTGATGCCACAAAGTTAGAGCCCGCTTGGAGGAGAAGATGCGCATCTCAAAATGCTGCCGCAGCGCTAATTTTCAGCAACAATAGCACTGCGCACGCTTTAATGGGTAAACGATAGGCCATGGATGAGTAGATCACTAATTACACATGGATAGGCCACTGGGCAGCGTGTAGTGCCGAAGTAGTTGGGCCATGTGGGTAAGCCAGCGCCCATGCATGACCCTAGCGTGGCAGTAGGCTGGTCAAGTCGGCAATACTCATTGGCCCGAGGTCTACTGCCGATGGTGGATAAACCACCTGCCAGCGGGTACCACCAACAAGGTTGGGCCATGTGTGGGTAAGCCATGGCCCATGCATGACCCAAGTGCGGCAGTAGGTTGGCCAAGTCTGCAAGCCATGGCCCATGCATGACCCTAGCGCGGCGGTAGGCTGGCCAAGTCGGCCATACTCGTTGGCCCGAGGTCGATTGCCGATGATTGGCCATTCTTAGGCCATTGTCAATCCCCGACCTCGGGCTGAGGTTGGTCGCCTAGGTTGGCCCGGTGAGTTTCAGTCGGCCATATTGCCAAGGGCCGAGCGCGGGCCAACCATAGGTTTGCCGCTTGGGATGGCAGGTGGTCAGTTGATGCGTACGAGACCACGAAGACTCAGGGCGACACAGACCCAAGCCACGGCTCGCGTTTGAATGCCCGGTAGTCGCTGTGCTTTGTTCCACGAATCAAGTGAGAGAAAAGAAGCCTCGCCCAGTCCACACCGTCTTCTTCCTCCGAATCTGTCATTCTTTTTCTTCTACCGCAAGCGCTGTCTCCGCCGTCACCTATGCTTCCGCGAGGAAAAGAAAGAAGAAGACATTCCTAAGGGGCGCGGATGTTGATGAAAGGGCTCCCGGCAATGAGCGGAATATTTCTTCGCGAAAGAGGTGCGCTGCGCTCCGGTCTAACGAGTCCACCACCTTCGACTACAGACCACACTTCAAGCCGATCTGCGGTGAGTTGTAACTGATTTATTTTCTTCTTTTCAGCTGCTAAGCCTCTCGCTTGTGTAAGCGGTGGGTTCGTGAGTGTAACTGGTTATGACGTCCTTCCCCCAGCTCCAAGAGGCGTACATCACTGAACTCTTTTTATCCGTACAAGTTCCCTATGTAGTTAAATGTCACCGTTGCACGGGTATAGAGAGACCAGAAAAGAAGGACCCGCCTATGATACAGATATCCTTCGGGCCTTTTGAACAGTAAAGCTTACGCCTAGCTATTTCGTAGTGCGTGTCTATGTTGGCGGCTCAGTTAGTTTGTTTCGTCTTCGTAGCAATGTGTTAAAGAATTTCACGTTCTTATTAAGCATGACCATCTGTGCACTGTCAATAACCGTACTGATATGACGCTTGGTCGCTGTTCATGTAGGAGTGCTATTTCAGCTTCCGCCTGTTCCGAGCGAATTTCAGTAAAATATGGCTACGGAATTCGAAAAGTGGCAGACTGATGACAATTCAGAAGTGGCGAGCTAATGTTTCTACATTTCATGGCCGTAGCGTGTTAACATACTACTGAAACGCTTCCCGGTTTGAAATGAAGCACGTCGACAAGCCGAAGAGAGCAGTAAATGTTAGCCGCAGTAAAGTGTCGGTGGAACTTTTCTGAAGTGTTTAGATGTTCTAAAAATCCATATGTGACGATGGTGTGGTGGCTAAAGAGGACTGTACATACGCATCCATTTCCGGTCCGTCAATGCGTACGCGTGGCCTGTGCATGACCTGTTCGAACCTCCTTCTCGTCTATAGTTAGGGCCTGTCCTTGACTACATAGTTGCAGTACGATAGGCTCAACGCTGGACCACTAATGTCCAGGAGTTTAACGCCGACTGTCGGCATGCCAACAATTCACTTGAAAGAGCTGTCGGGCAAAACCGATGTTCCTCTATCTACTTATTCTCTTGACACAGCACGTCCATCATGTACAGAGACGATGTTTGGCGACATTATAGCAGATGCGAACATTTGCGTCTCAGAGGTATAACTTCTAAGCCCCTCTGATGGCAATCATCGGCTGAAGGAATGCAAACAAGTGCTTCTAGCCATATTCAGCTGCAGCTGTTGAGAAACAATGCTGTCTGCCCTAATATTGAATTCTAGAACGTAGACGCCACCACAGCGGTTTGTTTAGTATGGCGTTCCGCTGGAGTCTCAAAGACGCGAAACTGCGGTGGCTGCATTTCGGTGGGGCGAAATGGAAATAGACCCGAAATGTACTACCATTTCTTATCTGTCGGTGACCTAAAATAACTTTGCGAGACACACCTAGCAAATTCGAACCCAAAATGTCTGCTACAGAAGGAGTACACAACCTCGCAACTATTACTGAAGCCAATCAACCGCGTGTTCTACTGTCACCCCATCGCATCGTTTTTATTGCGAAAGCAATACTACTCTAGTAGGTTTCGAGCCTTCAGCGTAGCGCGGCGGTAGCCACGTACGTCTTACCCACGTGACGCTGTGACATCACACCCCACGTGACACTAGAGTCAGAGCTGGGCTACCAACTCAAGCGGTCGGCGTAGCGCGGCGGTAGCCACGTCTTACCCACGTGACGCTGGACGTCACACCCCACGTGACACAAAAACGAGAGATGGGCTCCCAACTCAAGCGGTCGGCGTGGCGCGGTCGGAGCCGATGCTCAGTTGGCAGGAGCTGCCAACTTTGGTCTCTCGTTTCACATGGGACGGTTATGTCAGAATCAGCCTGCTAGGACCCTGGCATTCACGTTACTCCTATAGGCCACTAAGGCAATATCATACGGCTTGGTTAAAGCGGGGCTTTATATGTGGGCTGAGGAAGAAGAAAAAAAGAAGAAGAACGCTCGGTCACCCATAGCTAATGCTTTCGCTCAATATTTGGTTCAGCAGCGTTGAACTCTTGTAATTTTTTATTGTCGTCGTCTTCATAAGCTCCTAAACAAAAAGAACAACTACGAGTCGATATTGCTAAACATAGGCTTTCATCCGTCTCCTCGGTCTAACTACGTTAAACTGCTACCGCATTGTTTAGCGAGAGGTGCTTCTATAAGCATTGTGCTGATTATCACTCTACGTGCCCCAGTTTAATTTGGTTGGTATAGATTTTTACGATTTAACTGTATGCAATGAACTCCATGGTCAAATCCGTTAATGACTTTGACAGAGTGAATACAGCTTTGCGTTCGGACTTCTAACACGCAAAAATTATCAACAAACATCTGCAGTTATTTCACATGAGCTTTTTTCTTTTCGCTTTCCAGCTAACCTCTGATTCCGGGCAGCCTAGCAGCAATGAAAGCTCTGAAGAGTCGTCTCTCATCCTAATGCTCCCCTATGTGAGTTGGACCTGCTGTCTGACCGTAGTGTTTGTTGCCATTATGGTGATTATCTTCATGGTGGGGGTAGCGCTGACGCTGTCTGGACCCGGTCCCCGTGTGTCTCACCGCGTCCCGAGAGCAGGCGGCGACAACCAGACATGCGCCACGAGACGCTGCACCTGGCTGACACGCACTCTGAGCGACTTCTCGCCAGACAGCGCTCCCTGCGACGACTTCTACCGGCACGTTTGCAGGACGAGGAACGGCCAATGGCTGAGCCGCACGGGTCACATGGACTTCGACGTGAACCGTGCCGTCACAAGGCTTCTCCGGAGATCGCTGTCGGCAAGCAAGAAAGGAACGGCCACGCGTAAGGCCGCGAGTCTCTACGCAGCCTGTACTAACATTATGAGACGCGACAAATCTGAAATCGACGATTTGCGCAGTTTCATGCGCGCCGTGGGACTAGACCTGTTCTCCATTGGGGGCAAGGACAAGAGAAATGCTGTGGACATCATGTGTCTCCTCTTCTTCCGCTACGGTATTAACACAGTGCTGTTCTTTGCTATGCACGATCTGATCTCCGTGAACGGGAAGAAACTCGTGAGCGTAGGCTTCAACAAGAACTTCGAAGCTTGGGTCGTAAACCGCGAGAATCTGGTCAGGACGAGCAAGATCACTCACTATTACGTTCACTACGTCGGCGCCTACCGCAACTCCAGCAGCAACGATACGTGGGACGTGCTCTCAATGGTGTCTGAAGCAGACAACGTGGCCGCCTCTCTCCTGGCGACTCACCGACGCAGAAGGGACGAAACCTACGCACAACTGAGAGTCCGACATCTGTCACGTTTTACGCCCAAAACGGTGTCCCGTCAGGAATGGGAGGAAGCATTCGCCGTACACAGCCGATCGGAGTACGCCGCTAACGACTCGCTGCACGTGAAGCCTTCCGCGCTCAAGTTCTTCAACGCCCTGCTTTCCAGACTGAGCCCCCGCGGCGTCAAGTACGAAATGGCCTGGTCCCTACTGAGGAACTACGGCCCTTACGCAGACAGACGCCTGACCAGCAGCATAGCCAGACATAACCAGACATGCCTGGAAAGAGTGGCTGCCGTTATGGGTCCCGCGCTCTACGGCGCCTTCATCTTCAGAGCGGTCTCTCCGAAGGTCATCCAAGAAGCTACTCGCTTGGCTCTCGACATTCGCAAGCAGGCCGAAATAGACATTGCTCGGGCAACGTGGCTGGGCTCGAGAGTGAAGCACCACGCACTGAAGAAGATACAAAATATAAGCTTTCACATCGGCTTCCAGAAGCAAGTGCAGACAATGGAAGACCTCGACAGCTATTACCTGAACTTCCCTTCAGCGAGCGCGCGCTTTTTTCTCAACTGGCTGCGTGCGTCTAAGCTGGTACGCGCTAAACGGCTGGGCAACCGGGACATCTTGCTGCCGCATCGGGGTTTCCCAACGGCCGCCTACGTGGGAACGTCGAACGCAGTGTTCATATCGGCAGATTTGCTCCGTCCGCCAGTGTTCGTGGCAGCCGGACCAATATCGTTCAACTATGGCGGCTTAGGGCACATCATCGCTCACGAAATCGTTCACGCATTCATGACGTCAGTGAAAGAATCCGAAATGAAATGGGGCTCCGTGGCGCGCAAGGATGCCTTGGAAGAAAAAATGCGTTGTCTGAGGCAGTCTCACGAGGAGGCGTTAGGAGGCGCTACCATTTCGTCGCGCCACAGTTCGGATTCGGAGAACGTCGCCGACCTCGCCGGTGCAGTTCTGGCTTTCAGGGCGTACGCTAACCTGAAAGGCCGCAACGCGACGCTAGGGCGAGGGCCATCCGAGGAACAGGAGCAGCTGTTCTTCGCTGGTCTCTGCCTCAAGCACTGCGAGCGCGAAGAACACGACGCGTCTCTTTTCACGCCGTCGCCTCTGCGGTGCATCGCGCAGCTGAGAAACATGCACCAGTTCGCGAACACATTCCGTTGCCATGACGACGATCCTATGAACGCCGCCACAAAGTGTTCCGTCTTTTGACGTCTGCCTTATGGCAAATCTGATGCACTCATTATTTTTGCTTTGTTCCTTTGCTTCCCGATAATCTGTGCTATCGTCTTATTCAAACCAGGAAGTGATCAAGATATATTTGCGCGGGTCATACTATGTACAGCGCGTGCTTTCAACTTCCAAGTTTATTCTAAAGTTACACGCTAGTCAGCAGTGTGGTATTGTCGGGCTTGTGCTGAAACAGCTTAAGCGGGACTGCCGGTCACATTATTCTACGATAGGCGACAACTCCGCTTTCCTACATAGAAACTGCAATACTGAAACCTCGATGATTCCGCGTCCTAGTATATTCTCTATATTTGCCGTAAAGCTATTCGTACTCGGACTATAGTTACTTATGTTGCTTTGTGACTGAACTCATTGTGGATGTTCGCGCGCGAGGCTCCCGAATAACGTCACACCTAGTCGTGCCCTATCTTCCTACCCTCCGTTATACACCTTGTAAATCCCTTTCAATCTCTCTCTCTCTCTCCTTCTGCTGTGCACTGAGTCAGCGTAAATACTGCAGTATTCCAGCATAATACATTTTGTTGATACAATTGGATAATCTCCACACGTGTTTTGTGATGCTGACGCATACAAATAACAATATCCTGCCCCACATGCAATATTGTGTTAATATATGTTTATTTGGATAACGCGTATTAACACAACTATAAGTGTTATCGAGCCTTATAATTATTACATGGCAACCAAAGTAATTATTTCATAGTCTCATCCATCAGTGTAGTGGCAATGAGTTAAGTTCAGATGTTTTTGTGCATGAGTTTCGAACTCCTTCCTATAAGCTCTTGCCTTCTATTCAGAGAAGCTCAGCTTTCATTGCCAAAGTACGCAGTGGGGTTATGTTGCTATTTGTGTGCTTTTAAGAAACGGGTTGCAAACAAGCCAAAAAGGAGTATTGCATTCCTTCAACTGCACAGGGACGCACCAAAACTGCCGTACTGTTACAAAGTGTTCACGTCGGAATGGGGACAATGCAGTAACAAGTACCTCATATATAAGAAATGGCGCCATCGTGCTGTAATAGCACATATAGCCCAGGAACTCAAAAAGAAGGCAAATTCACAGCCAAGCAGCACACAACATCAGCCCAAGGAGGAGTAGGAAAAAAACGTTATTTATTGAAAGTTCAGTCAGACACTCCCAGGAGGGTATTTAAGACCAGGAGCCCTCGGTCCCTTCCCTCTATAGCTTGGCCTGCTCGGCCGGCCATAGCTGATCGGCGGATTGCGTGGCCAGAGGAGCTGGCTCCCAGGCGGAGGAGGTGGAGTTTTGATGGGAGTACCGTGGACGGGGTGTGGGCATTCCCAGAGGTAATGATAATGACATCTCAAGTGGTGCAGTACGGTGGGAAGACCATGGGGCGGATTGAGGAGTAGGGAACGAATGTGTCTCGAGTTGTCGCCAGTACGTGCTTTCCGAGTGTTTGAGCGTGTGGTGTGGTGGCGGGTACATGAAGAGCCATTGACAGTATTGGGAGACAACGGTGCTGTAGTCAATAGGCTCGATGAGGTGTGCACATTTAAGGGCTGGGGAGGTCATCCGCCAGCGCCCGGAAGCTCAGTTTCCGGGAAAACGCATTAGCACGCTCATTTTTAAGGATTTCTCGTGCTCAGGTACCCATGTTGTGGTGGTGGGATGGGAGGGGGGTCAGATAGTGTAGACAGTATTCCCTGCAAGAGACCGTTCCACACGCGTCCGTTCAAATACCATCTTGAACGGACGCGTGTGGGACGGTCTCTTGCAGGGGATATCGGTATGTTGTTTAGGAGTATGTGCATATCGTAGTGTGCTGAGTCATCAGATAAAATGAGTTGGCCATTTCGGCCCTACGTGGGAGTAGTTTATTTCCTACACACTCCAAAATTGTACCGATAGTTTGTGTTCCCTGGACAGAAATCAATGCGACTCATAAGGCAGTGTATGTGCTAGCATTGGTGTTCCAGCCAGACTTAGAGACGACTGTCGCTGATATGTTCGTACCGTGCAAGTGGGTGTTGTGTCCCAGTCCATCAATCATAATGTGATCACGTCGCTTCAACCCACTATCGATCCAATTTCGCAAGCACCTAGGAAGCAGTCTAGCAAGCAATCTAGCAAGGGCTTCATTGATACGGCTGAGCAATAATAATAATGATAATAATTGGTTCACATGAAGGGAAAGGCGCACTATCTGTCACATTTGCTATTTGGGCACCTGAACCTAGGTGGACACCGTAAGGGAAGGGATGAAGGTGGGACAGAAAGTGTAAAGAGAGAAAGGGGAGCCGTAGTGGAGGGCTGCGGAGTAATTTCGACCACCTGAGGATCCTTAACGTGCGCTGACATCGCACAGCACACGGACGCCAGTTCGTTTTGCCTCCATCGAAACGCAGCCGCCGTGGTCGGGTTCGAACCCGGGAACTCCGGACAGTAGTCTGGCGTCTTACCATTGCACCACCTCGACGGGGCTACGGCTGAGCAAAACTTTTCGAAATTATGGCAAGGCGTTGAAAGCCGATATCGTTCGCAATGTTTTCGATTTCTAACGATGTGTGCTTAGATTTAAATGCAGGAAGATGAACCAAGTGTGGGCACTACTTCAGTATAGCAAGCCACGACCTTGTATATACATACGTTCATTATCAGACTCGTTTAGAGCGCTGGAGTGCAGCAGCGCTGCGGAAGATATCATAACGGGCAGCTACTTTGTTAAGGACAGTGCAGTCTTTTCTTGCTTTTATTTTTAAGAAGCATAGCTTCACAGCAAGCACTGACTGTGCAACTCATTACATGATGTAAAATTCTGCTTCGTTTGCCCCGAGGAGGCGTGGGCAAGCTTGTGCCCGCTTACGCCTGTTCGTGCCATCAAGTCGGGGCGCACCCTGGAAGGAGCTGGCAGTCGAAGCCGGCTTCTGTTTCTGCCTTCGTTTGAGGATAACCCAATTTCGAGGCAAAAAAAAGGTGAAGCCTAACAATTGCTAATAAGGTCTAGCCTGTAAACCTACCTCTTGCTCGCGCTTGATCATCACCTGCCACACCTCTTTATTTTTTCTTGTACACTCACTCATTTTCTCAAATGCGCACGTTTGTCTTCGTTCTAATCTCTTGACTTTATATCTTGCTTTAGTGACCATGAAACAAGAATGTTTAGAATAGATAAGCACCATTTGGAAAGAATTAAACGAAGAGAGGAAAAAAATTAAACGTCTAGACGTTGTGTCTAAGGTAACATAAATGATACCACTTGCCTTTTCAATCTCGCCGACGTGCAGAAAGGCATGCAGTAGTGCTGCCGAGCTTCCTTCTCTCCTGACATCCGAAGGTGCGTGCCGCTGATGGCAGCATGGAACGCGAGCCTACTGAGCGAGCTCTCAGTTAATCGGATATCGGCACGGACTCTGTGTTCCGTCAACAACGTAATAATCGAAAATATTTTCATAACAAAACTCAAAACTACTACAGCAAACTCTGAATGCGCCGACGAAGCACAGTCGCAGCAGAGCAAACAAACTGTTCCTTGCGCTGCTGATCCCCCATACACTAGTTCACAGTACAGCCAGAGCTTGGCGCTGATTTCTAGAACATCGCCTATATATTACCATACCCAACTGTCTGCCACGGTTCGCTGTGATTAGGGCCCTGGACTGCAGATTCGATGGCGGCGCCTCGATGGAGGGGAAGCTAAAGGCTCTCGCGTGGTTCGCACGACGCCGCTGCATTTAGGGACATCCAGGTGGCTTCGCTTACAGAGTCAGGCTTATCCTATGTCGCTTTATGAATTGGAATGTCTTTTCTATTCATAACATCCATCAAATATACAGACGGCAGTGTAGTGCCATAGAACATAACTATTGATATAGTTAAAGCTTTCGGAGGCAAATCTAAAATTCCAGCTAATGTAAACATTTCATTACTGAAGAAACAATCCCCATCTTCTTCAGCTGGTTTCTGCGAAAACCGTATTGTGCTATTACCGATAGTTTTCGAATGATTGAATTTTCGCTTCTACTTCGGGTATTCCCAGGCACCAGCTGGCGGCGGTTATAGGCCACAACAGGCATTACTTTCACTTCAGGTGATCCAAATTAAAAGCTCTCCGTCCATGCCGTCTATCATAGCCAGAGGTCAACTAATATGAACTGGGCTAATGAGCCGTTAGAAGGCAGTGAACTCCTATCCCCGCGCTTTCTCTTTACCATTCATCAGGCAAGCTCAAGAGGTCGCCTCCGACTGGAGGCCACGCGGGACGCGTATTGCCAAACCATATCCCGTAGAAGTGCTCGAGCAGACGGCGATCAAGCGCGTGATTCCGTTCTCTCAACGGTAGGGTCCTCTCAGCGGTGTCGCCTGTTGACAAATACTGGAAATTTGTCAAAAGTGATAAGAGCGCATTTAAGCCAGTCATTCTCGTCTCTTCTGTGGCGCATTGTATTAATACTACTTATCTCTGCACTCTAAACATCTGTCCGAGTCCACTGAGCGCAATTTTCTTGTGATTTTGTTTTTTACAAGTCACAACATTAAAATAAATTACTGACGACTTTCCTGGGGTGTGTGTTCCCGTTTATGCTGGATTATGTGATCCTCTTGGTTGTCAATATTTGATAAACCTCATAAGAACAAAGCCACGAAGTGACGGTATGACAACGGTTACACTATGTAACTACCTTTACCGTAATTATTTCCTGCTTTCAGTGAGTATACGTTACCTTTTGGTTTCATTCAGAGATATCTTTCATCAACAATCGCCGTTTAACTCATTGAGAGCGTCGTCTGCTCGAGTGTTCCTACGGGATATGGTTTCGCAATACGCACCCATGCGCTCTCCCCAGCCACAACTAATCCCTGCCCTTTTGTATCAATAACGTCGTTACCACCACTTCTACCACGCTTTCGTGGCGCTTGAACTGCCGCTCACACGCGAGCATGCGTCGCGGGACTGAGCGGCTGTCAAGGGCAATCAAGGTCACTAAAGACGACCTGCAATACTTTGAAATGAAAGAATTATAAATTAGGTCCACAACGCAACGCTGTGGCGAGGCGAACTCCTCTAAAAGTTGCTTAAATCTTTTTTCTATTGGTGATAGGGGGCTGATTGTTTTCGAAACACCTTTACTTCGTTGCCCGACCTTGTCAGCAGTGAAAACGACGCATCTAAAATGCTTCTCAGTATGATTTTAAAGAAGCCTTCTCGACATGATCAACCACCCAATTCCAATTTCCTAACGAAATACGGGGAATAGGTGGTCAAGTATACGTTTAATATTTTCAAGGTCTATAAACAAGGGACAATTTTAGAAAAATTGAAGAAAATCTAGATTTCTACCACTTTATAAAGTTTGAATACTGAATCGATAATGACCGTCAAGGAAGGGGGTTTATCGAGGTACTGTGACTCACCACAAAAAGACGCACAAAGGTGGCTTCCATACCTCCACGGTGTTTCGCAGCGACTCAAGAAACTTGCGATGAAGAATAATGTTGCTGTTGTCTTCATGCATTCACACTTAAGAACAGGATTAGAGACCTGTACGTCAGCGTTAAAAGGAGGCTTCATAATGCAACTGGTAATAGTTGGCAGTGCACATTCTCACAAAAGACAAGGCTGACCACTTAGAATGTGGTTTATCACATTCCGCTGCCTTGTAGTCGGTGCTACTACGGGCAGGCATGAAATATACCTCAATGTGCGCCTGATGGAGCAAACTAACTCTCTATGAGGGAAGGCGAAGTCTTATCTGCCGTTTCACGTATAATTTGGGGTATGTAAAACTGAGAACGGCCCGTCTTTTTGCCCGTCTGATTTGAGTGACACTTCTGTAGCTTATGACAATCAAAAACAAATCTGTCGGGAGATGGTTGAGACGTTTTATATCGTTATGCTAAGGAAATGTGTGTGGCTAAGCTGTCTGGTAAACTTCATAGTAAGGAATTCCCTCTTTTCGATAACTCCATAGTACGACATGACTTTCGTTTCTTTCTGCCCTTTCACTGTTTTGGGCATCTTGCGCGCATCTCAATGCGAGCCTTCATAGTCTTCTTTCCTTCAATAAAACTTCAGTTGTTAGTCCTGCCTGGTCTTGTTTGCTTACCTACTCTACGTTATGTCTTTCGGCTGGTTGGAAACGATTAACTTGGCGCTCAGTTGCAGACGCGCAATTAGGGGTGCTGTTGCAGTGGTGCGTGGGCTCCGGTGTCGATGTGATGGGTGACAGTTGAACTTTCTCCCAGTGAACTTCGATGGGAGTCGAAGGAGACGCTGAACTGTTGAAGTAGGGCAAGAAGTTGCCTTCGCTGCGTCGTAGGAAGGTTGGCGTCGATGGAGTGGTGGAACAGCTCTGTGGAAGAGGGAGCGGGTGCAGAAAGAGGAAGGCTGAGCGCAGTAATGGCAAGGTGTGGCGTATCCAATCTCTTCACGGAGAAGAGATGCGATGGTTTGTAGACTCCTGAGACAATTACTGTGGTGCGAAGCAGTGGGTTGGAGAAATGGGTTAAAGACGCATTGGACAGAGAAGCCAGAAGAAATAGTGGGTACGGCATAGGGCAACAAAAGGCACTTTCGGCGCAGAAATGTATGTGCTGGCGTGAAGAGGACAGTTTCATTGTGTACACAGTCACACGCGATATTTACAAGCAGTGAATAAGCGGGAGGAATGTCGATGCCTTCGGC
The DNA here is from genome assembly GCF_055883805.1 of Amblyomma maculatum. Lineage (NCBI taxonomy): Eukaryota > Metazoa > Arthropoda > Arachnida > Ixodida > Ixodidae > Amblyomma > Amblyomma maculatum. Next base: position 130,846,178 of record NC_139349.1, read on the forward strand.
GACGAGGGCTTTAGCGCATAGACTAGAAGGAGCGTTGTCTGACACGGGCTCGGCCAGCGTAGAAAATTCGACTTCAGCGCGAGCACAATCGAGTATAGCGGCGTGATGCGACAAGAAATTCTAGCCTAAGACAAACAGCGTGTGAGCAACTTAGCACAACGAACTCAACTTTATAAAGAGAATTCAGGATCACTACTGCAGCGGTGCCTAAAAATTTTCTACAGCAGGCCTCATTTATGTCATTAGCACAGTTCGAACTGTGAATTTACTCACAGTATTATCCCTTTTTTCGCGCTATTTGTTTTCATGGAAAACCATTTTAAACACCTCAGCATAACAATATGTTCAGCAGCGCTCTGTGGGGAAGCTGCCACTCCCCCACTACCGACTTCCTCTCGCGATAATTCAGCGGTGCACGCTGCTAAAGGCTTGTTTGCTGATCGCTGGCCGTTCACAACGAAAGTCTTGTAATTGGCGTCTTCACTTTGTTTAAACAGGCACAAAGTTTCGCGTCCTTTACCGAAATCGCAGCACCAGTGTCAGTGAGGGTCATGACAGAAACACCCTGAACCGAAACTTCAGTAATGTTGGCAAGTAATAGATGAGGTCTTGGAAAGTTCGACGGAGGCTCAGTGCTTGTCCGAGGAACTGCGGCCTCTAATTGTCCTCACGAGAACCGTTCGGCCAAAGTCGCGTAGGAGGGTTGGAGTGGCGTCGGACCGAGGGTGAACGGCGGTCGAAGAGGGCTGATCGGTCTGGTAAGAAATGACGACTTGCTGGAGGCTCAGTAGTCACGGAATACCGAGGCGTCGAAGACCAGCTTGGGCAGGTGGGGCTGGCAATGGGATACGGTTTGTGCAATAGCGGGCAATAGCGGGCAACATGCCCACAAGTCCGCAGTTGTACAAATTGACTGGTTATCTGTTGTTCGCAAGCAATTGCGTGGCCTTAAAGCAGGTTGAAAATAGGGTGCAAGATTTGGTTTGGTTTGTGAGGTTTAACGTCCCAGAGCGACTCAGGCTATAAGAGACGCCGTAGTGGAGGACTCCGGAAATTTCGACAACCTGGGGTTCTTTAAAGTGGCCTGACATCGCACAGCACATGGGCACCTTGCTTTTCGCCTCTATCGAAAAGCGGCCACCGAGGTCGGGGTTCGATCCCGCATCCTTGGGAATAGTAGTCGAGCGCCGTAACCATTGCGCCACCTCGGCGGGGCGCTTGCGCAGGCACTGACGGTAGGGTTCAAGTAGGCGGCTGAGGTCGTGCAACAATCTCGGCGCAAGTCAAGGGACTGGCGAAAGGCCTTGGGATGGCATCGTCATAGGTTATAGGAATGGCGACAGGTCGTGGAACGGCGTCGGCGTAAGCCAGAGGAGCAGCAGCGACATCTGACGGCGGATGGGCAGATTGGAGAATCTCAGCAACCTGCTCCTGAATAGGGTGCCGCAAGGCCGGGGCCAAATGGGGTGGCTGCTCTTGACGGCTGGGAAGCAAGGAAAGCTGATGCGCCGCCTCTTCACGAATGAAGACTTCAATTTGCTGCAGCAACGACGGGTCATCGGCTGCAGGTGTCAGTCCGGCGAGCGATTCAACCACTTGCTTAGAGCTTACGTGTCACCACTTTCTGCTTGCGCAGCTCCTTAAAGATCTGGCATAGCGTGAAGACTTCTGAGACGGTACGCAGTACGCGCGCTGACAACATCTGGAAGGCGTCATCGTCAATACCCTTCAAGATATGCTTGATATTTGTGGCCTCTGACATGTTGGCGTCCACACGCTTGTACAGGTCGACGACTTCTTCAATATAGCTTGTAAAGCTTTCACTGGCCTGCTGTGACCGTTTCCTGACATCCGGGCGACCAAAGATTTCTGCGTGCGTTGCTTTAAAGGGAGCCCAAGTGCGAATGTCGCCTTCATGGTTGTGGTACTACAAAATATCCTCGTCGGTGAGGTAAACAAATACGCTGTTCAGTTTCTTCTCGTCGTCTCATTTATTGTACAGGCTCATCTGTATGTAAGAAATGAGCCAATCTTAGACATCAAGCTCATCGGTCCCGCTGAAGATAGCCGGGTACCGCAGGCGAAGGGAGCCGGCGCAGATGACAACTGGGCCTACTTGCAGGGCTTGATGTTGGACGTCACCTGGTATTGCAGGTATGAAGACTGTGGCTACGGACCTCCGGGTGGCGGTTTACTAGAGGTACTCGGACTCGAGAAGCACGGTGCGAACAGTCCGTGTTCAAGCAGGTCAAGAACGTGCAGTGATAGTGATGCCACTGAAGAGAATGCTCAAAATCTTCAGCTTGAGTTCATCGTCATCTTTACAACTGATCACCTTTGTTAACATCGGTACATATCATAGAAATTGTAGGAGACAAAAGCTCTGCCTTGAAAGGTATGACGCGATAGCCTAGGCTACTTACTCCCCGATATGTGAAGCCCCGCTCCGAATAAGGCGTATAAACATGCATACATGGCCTAGGTATAACTTGTCTGATCCCGCATGCAAGGGTCATAGTGGGCTGATTCGGATATCACCCTCTCATGTGAAAGGAGAGACCCAAGCTTACAGCTCGTGCCAAACGCAGCGGCAGTCACCTTACGTCCAATCAGTGTGCGGTGATGTCAGCTGCCACCTTCCAGAACCACGTTCGTGATCATGGTGATGTAGTCATTCGTAATGGCACATACCCACGATGGGTGATTAACCAGGGTGCATTTCAGATACAAAAGACTCGTGGATGTGGATGTGTGGACAATTTAGATAATTATCAGTCTTGACCTAGAATTTAAAGTAATATTCAAAAGTAAAATAAAAACCAATGCATTCTCATTCTAGAAGAGGAATCTACCTGATCTATGTCTACTCGTGTACATAAGACAATAGGTACTTTTTCACTCACAACGCTGACGACTACAACACCGACGCTGGATTTTCTGGTGATCGGGGCGTTCACCACTGTCGAGCTAAAATAATATCGTGACAACATGTGCACACATTCTGGAATTGCTTAACATAATTTTACGGTAAATTTCAGCACTCATTCAGGGAACGTTATTTTACTCCCGTTGAATTGTTCGATTTTAAACTGTACCATTCAGTCCATTTTTACCAAACGCCTGTTTGCAAACGGCAGCCTGTTGTTGTTGTGGCTGTAGGAAGAAGGAAAAAAAAAATGCACGGGCCTGCTACTGGCTCTGTAGCTGAACCACCTCCGCTGCCTCGTGCAGATAGAAGAGAATATAGAGAAGAAAGAAAAGGAAGAGGGAAAGAAAGACGCGCGCCGCAACAACAGCCGTCGTCCACCACCAGCGGTGGCGTGTGCACTGACGGCCTAGAACAGATAAAAATTCGGTGCCAGGCTAGCCTCCTGCCGCAAGCGGCGGTGACCCACCTGTACCAGCCCCATCAGGGGAAGCCTGTGCAGGTAGCTGTGGCCACGCTACTCAGAGGCAGCAAAGGCCTCCACTAAGGATGTGTGCATTGTTGAATACTCAAGGAGGACATATTGCTATCAGCGGTATGGTACTGCGTTCTTTTCTTTTTTCTTTCTGGACGACATTCAGTGAACGCATGCCCAGAAGCTACCACAAAGTGCGACATAACGACTCCCATTGTATGCAACTTTTAAGTTATTATACGATTCCTTCTTCTGTTAGCGGTTATTAAATAACGATTGTTATCAGTCTTTCTTTTTCCTTACATGATTTCTTGGTCTGTTCAGTTCGCAACAAGGGATGAAAATGCACTGTGAAGCACTGCCCCGCCGCGGTCATGCAGTGTTTAAGATGCCCGACTACTGTGCCAGAGTTACGGTGGCTAGCCACCGTACCAGAGTACCCATGTTCGACCCCGACCACCGCCGGCTGCGTTTCGATGGAGGCGAGACGAAGAGGCGTTCGTTGCGCTGTGCTGCGTCAGTGCACGTTGAAGATCCCCAGGTGGTTTAAATTACTCTGGAGCCTTCCACTACGGTACCCTTCCTCTCTTTCCTCTTTCACTCCCACCTTCCTCCATCCCCTTGCGGCGCGGTCCAGGTGTCCACAGAGCAATGGTGACACATACTGCGGGGTTTATTTAGTGAATCAATTATTGTTATGAAGCATCGGATAGCATCCCAAATTCAGCCACTAGAAAGGGTCGTTAGAGTTCCTTTTTTTATTATATTTTATTCTTTTTTCATTTCATATCTTCCCTGCCTGGTTAACAAATTAACTTTTTGCAATATATTAAACGAGCAAATTTGTTGCCGTGATTATACTAATTTAAACCTGTATCCACAGCCAGCAATGTGTCCCATGGCCTCTTTCCTATCCCGTTCTGAATTCTCAACCATCAGCCCCAGCAATGAACAGAATGACTTGTGGCAACCAAAGAGTGTTCCCCTCTCTCTGTGTTTATTTTCTGTACAGGCGAGAATTTGTGCACACTTCGAAATGTTTCATTTCAACACATGACAGAGAAATGCGCTCTCCTCTATATTTTCTCACCTATGGGGCTGAAACCTGGAGGCTAACCAAGAGAGTTCTACTTAAGTTGAGGACAACCCAGAGGGCTATGGAACGAAAAATGGTAGGGGTAACATTAAGAGATAGGAAGCGTGCAGAGTGGGTCAGAGAAATAACTCAAGTTACTGACATTCTAGTGGAAATCAAGAAGAAAAAATGGGATGGGCAGGACATGTAGTGCGAAGAGAGGATAACCGATGGTCGCTTAGGGTAACAAACTGGATTCCCAGGGAAGGAAAGCGTAGCAGGGGGCGGCAGAAAGTTAGGTGGGCGGGTGAGGTTAAGACGTTCGCAGGGGTCAAGGGGATGCAGCTAGCACAGAACCGGGTTAATTGGAGAAATGTGGGAGAGGCCTTCGCCCTGGAGTGGGTATAGTCAGGCTGATGATGATTATGATGGGTGGTTCTCTTAATAATTCGAGGGAAACGGGATGTCAGAAACAAGTACTATAGTGACCGCACCCCCCTCCCCCTCCCCCTCCCCCCCCACACACACACATTATAAAAAAAGAAACCAAATCGATAATATAATAGGCCGAGCATCCTTCCACAGCCTCTTGAGGGCAGCGAAGACCTGCGCCAGCGCTATGCACCACTCTTGGTCGCGAAACTTCAACACGTCGTAAGTGGTGTCTTCTTGGTTTCACAAAACTACACACGGCTCCCTTCTGGTAGGCGTAATAAGCAGGTGCACGGCAACGACATCAGGTCTTTCTCTCTCTTTCGCTCTCTCCGCGATTGATATAGCCCTTTCACACGCAAACATAGCTTGCAGAGACTGAGCAGCAAATAAAGACAACGACGATTACAAGCAAGCGCCTCGCGTGCTAGCCTGCACAAGCGACGTGTCGCGAGAAAGCGTGCCGGCCGATCGTTCTCCGCGATCGGCGCTAGTACCAGTGCCTCGGGCAGGCCCAGCAAACACCGGCAATTATCCGCTTCGGCAAGCAGGTCGGATCCCCCACGATTTCTCGCGGCTTCAGCGTCGGTAGCGTCAGCGCTGCGACCCCGATAGCCGGAGGCGGTGGCTGCCGATTCGTCGCCGTGTCGTCGCACCCGAAGCAAGTCAACTCGCGAGACGACGCCGTGAAAGCTTCGAGGCTGGAGGCCGAAGAGGAGGAGAAAAGAAACGCCGAAAATGGACGCTGGTCGAGTGAGTTCTCTCCTAGGCTGCTCGACGGCGCCGTTAAACTATGTAGTAGCCACGCATTTATCGGCCGGTTCGAGGGTGGTGCGAGAACCGTTTAACGCGCACGCAGATCGGTCGCACTTCGTGCATAAGAAAACCAAAATGTGAAAGCGGTTCCGCGTCGGTGCATCTTCGTACTGCTCTCTCTTCTCCTCCGCAAGCCGTAATTGGTGGATGAGAATGTGTCCGGTTATACGACCTCGAAGCAACTGCATAACGTTTTGCGGTTTACAAGATGCCGCCGCGACTTAAACAGACGTCGGAGTAGCGTGTATGGGCTATTTATGGGGGTCCACAAAGCGCGCCGTTAGTGTACAAGACAGTTTCTGCTTTCTGCTTAACTTGGGGGCATTGAAAAAGACGTTACGCCTCGCTGCGGTAAATGACGGGCATAAATTTCAGTCCTGTTCGCGCGTGAGAGTAGTTAGAGAGTAAGAATTCCACGATTGACGAACTGTTGGCGCGGCCAATCTTTGACTTTTACTCGAGAAATGCCTTCCCCATTCAATTCTCATTTTCCTGTAGGAAGAGGTAGATTGAATTCTGATTTTTAGCGAGATTGATGTACAGCATATTGCCTCGTGGGTGATCAACCAGAAGCAATTTTCTTCCTGTCTCGCGTAAACGTGTTTTTTTTTATTGGTGCCGTTCAGGTGCACATGAAGCGGTTCACTAGGAAAAGCCGCCTGTGGAAGCATCATAATCGCAGCATTTCCTATCCAAAATTTCGCCTAAAATCTAGTGTGAAATGAGAACTTTATCTTCTAAATGGGAATGGGCGCCACAGTTCGGAAGCATTTCTCTACGTTTATCAGGCCTAATTTTGCAAGAGTGCGCGCGTGTATGATTATTATTAAAAATGTATCATCATAGCATTTCAGCGCACATTTTTTTTCGGTGCACCAGCAATCAAAGCAGGCTGGATGTTTATGAACAGAACGTGCATTCTCTCATGTCTTCAAGCTCAGGCCAGAGGAAAAATAACATGGTCAATATTTATGACCTGCTATGCTTATAGCACGCACCATGTATAGCTGGTTTCTATGTCGCGTTTCAGAATGGGTTCGAGCCCTATTGTTGTTGCTTTTCAATTCTCATCGCATTCGCTTTTAAAAACGCTCCACAGAATATACACATGGAAAGTAAGACGTCCGCTAATGGAAAGGCAAACTGCAAACCCCCTTAAAACTGCCAGAAAATTTAGTTGCATTTCCAGCTTTTGAACATGGCCCCTCTCATTTAATCACAAATGAGCCACTGCAATAAACATAGCTATTGACGCAGTTAGAAACTATGGTTACGCTGCCTGTCGCGACAAAGTAAGGTGTTTTTCAGAGCTCACAAGTGGTGGTCTCGTTAAAACGCGGTGTTCAATTCGGTAGTAAAGTGGTGGTTGCCTCTCGTGACAAGACGCCTGTATTGCGTTTCTCACTTGTGCCCTCGGCATCAGAACTTTCTGCATTTACTTGCAGTTGGGGACTCAAGTAAATGGAGCAAGCTATTCCACTCTAACTGCAATCGCGCCGGCATCATCGCCAAGGCCTCTCCCTTATTCCTCCAATTAACCTGGTCGTGTGCTAGCTGCATCCACTTGACCGCTGTTAACTTCTTAATCTCATCCGCTTACCTAATTTTCTGCCACCCCCTGCTACGCTTACCTTCCTTGGGAATCCAATTGGTTACTCTTAGAGACCATCGATTGTCCTCTTTTCGCAATACTTACGGTGCCCATGTTCATTCCCTCTTCTTGATTACCACTAGAATATCTAGCACTAGAGGATAAACTTTGATCTGCCCATCAGGAAGCGCACTGACGTCTACTGCTAGCAGGCACATAGCATAGCTTGAAATTTCATTTGGGCAAGGCATGAGAAATGTTGGAAGCCAATAGCGTGCTCTGTTCATGTTTGTCCTTAGATTTACATTGAACAATCAATTACACAGCACGACATGTATAGCAAAAAGTAACAGTGCTATTTGGCTGTGGCCGATCACGCTTGTGCAGCTGACCGAGATGTGGCCCTGGCAGCTGTTCCAGCAGCGTCTGCTTCGGCAGATGTTCGCCTGCGGCTCCGTGTTCGGCGTGGTCTTCACCGTTTTGACTGCGAGCTTTCTTGCCTACAAGGGCAGCTTGCCGGGCTTCAAGGCATACGATATCAGGACATGCGAATCCCTCGACTGTCTGTACGTGGCCGAGACAATAAGAGCCTCGGTGAACACGTCCGTCGACCCGTGCCACGACTTCTACGAGTTCGTATGCGGCTCTTACAGTGAGCGGGCGGCGGACCAGATGCTCTCGCTCTCAGACCGCACGGACAGCATTTTCAGAGCTATGTTGGGCGCCACAATCGCCAACAGGACGACAGCGCCAGAGTCTTCGGCGGCTCGCAAAGCGAACGCCCTCTACAGCTCGTGCCTCGATGTGGTCGGCAAGAAGCAGTCAGACCTGTCCATCCTCACTAGGTTCTTGAGTGACCACGGCCTAGACCTCACCAGGTTAGATGGAAGTGACACCGCTATGGAGATTCTCTTTGAACTGTACTTCGAGTACGGCATCACAGCTGTCTTCGCGTTCAACTTGGCTGAGTTCTTCACTAAAGATTCTAAGCGCGAGCTCTTGCTCCGAGTCGACAAAAACCTGCTTGTCTGGTTCAAGTTGCGCTCGTCGTTGTTAAAGCGAGAAGTAATGGCGAAGTACATGGCCGTGTTCCTGAAGCAGTACGGGGGGCAGATCGTGGCAATATCGGAGAAGATTTTTGTCACAGAAAACAGGGCGCATATGGCAATGGAGCACGTATCATCTGGGCTCCGTAGCAACGGCTCTGATTTCTACTTGGTGCAAATTAAGCACATCGGTGAGTTAACACCCAATACGATTACGGCCGAAGAGTGGACACGGTTGTTGCTGAAGTATGCCGGTGCTCTGTACACGGCTGACGACACAATTCTCTTGGAAAAACGCGCTGCGGTCTACCTGCAAACACTCTACGCAACAATCGGATCACACGGAATCAAGACCCTCATTGCCTGGAACGTGATTCGAACCTATGCCGGGTACGCCGACAGCTCAGTGGCGACTTTCCTCTACGGCGACAACTACGAGTGGGGATGTATAAACCGAGTAGAAAGCATCATGCCGGTTGCCTTCCATGCCCAGCAACTTTTCACCGTAGTTCCTTCTGACAAGGCGCAAGCGGCATACGACGTTGCGGTCAACATCAGGGAAGGCGCCCGCCACTTGCTCTCTGAGTCAGCTTGGCTCGACAGCCGCGCCCGAGCAGTGGCCCTCAACAAGCTGGCTCGCATAGTTTTCCACATAGGTTACCCAGAGGACCAGAGCACACCGGCAGCCTTAGACGCCTACTACGATGATCTGGCCTACCCGTCGGGGCCATTCCTGGCGGCTTGGTTGAACACTTCCAGACACTACCTTCGCAAGCTGCTTGACAGAAGCACCGGTCTCGAGTTCGCCGTGAACAACATTAACGCCTTCTATAGCGTCGGATCCAATCAGATCGTTGTTCCCGCGGCCTTTCTTCAAGCTCCAATCTTCATGGTGCATGGGCCAGCTTCGTTCAACTACGGAAGCCTAGGCCACGTAATTGGCCACGAGATCATGCACGCATTTGACGTGCGTGGCATCAACATCGACGAACACGGTTTAATGGTGTCTTGGATGTCGCCTTCGTCACTGGCGCATTACAAGAACGGCGCTCGCTGCGTAAGGAAAGAGCACGAAAGCATTCTCGCCTCACGCTCTATGGTTCTCGAGGATGACATGGACTCCGAGAACATCGCCGACTTCGCAGGAGCCCACGCGGCGTACGAGGCCTACCGCAGCTTGTCGGGGGAAGACAGGTTCGTTCGGGCACCGGGACGATTTTATCCGGAGCAGCTGTTCTTTATTGGATTCTGCCTGAAGTGGTGCGAGCGCCGTTTTTTCGGCAGGAGGACGAGCAGATATGCGCCAGGCTACGCAAGATGCGTTGTGCCTCTTCGCAACATGAGGGAGTTTTCCAATGCCTTTCAGTGCAAGCGCCACGCCCGCATGAACCCGGAGCAGAAATGTTCCTTTTGGTAGACACCTTCCTGACGACAAAAAATCCTGCGAGGGTTTCTAACCAAAAACATGACACGGATGTTGTATGAAATCTTACCCATAGTATATTTATCTATTTCCTTTTTTATGCATAGTCCCCCATCCCCGTTAGGCATTACAGTAAGGGGGGGGGGGGGGAAATATATAACCAAGCAAAATAAAATCGTACATGCGGGAAATGTCACAATTCTTTTTGACCATACATGACAGTAGTGCACACTTTCAGCCTCAAAATCGCGGAACACGGGACAGCTATACTTTAACACTGCTTTAAAACAAATAACAATAAAGGTGGCTCCAAGGGAAATAAAACCTTAAACGTTCAATGCATAACCGAAATTGTCATTACATAAAATAGAAGCCACAGAAGCTGGCAAATTATTCCACTCTTTCACCGTTCTTGGAAAGAACGTTTAAGAGAATTAGTTTTGCATTGAAATGGTCTAACCTTTTTTGGGTCGTCTCTCTTTGCGATACATAACATGGAGGCTGAAGGTTATTTTTTGATGCCAGTGCAATCGTGAAATATCTCATTTAGTTAGGGTGGAGATATTTTCTTCTGTGGCTCAGCTCTTGTCATCCAAAGCTTTGCTGAGCACTTTTCACGCTCAGATTCTTACTGTAATTACCTAAAAAGAATGGCCACTTCGGCTCTGGACAAGTTCAAGTTTCGTTCTTAATGCTACGGTGTCGGGATCCCATACAGTGTACGCATACTCCAAAATGGAGCGAACCTTCTAATAATATTTGGTTCACAGGAAGGGAAAGGCGCAGTATTTGTCACACTTGTTTCTGTGGACACCTGAACCGCGCCGTAAGGGTGGGGAGGAAGGTGGGAGTGAAAGTGGAAAGAAAGAAAGAGGAGCCGTAGTGGAGGGCTACGGAGTAATTTCGACCACCTGGGGATCTTTAACGTGCGCTGACATCGCACAGCACACGGACACCTCTTCGTTTCGCCTCCACCGAAACGCAGCCGCCGAGGTCGAGTTCGAACCCGGGAATTCCGGACAGTAGTCGGGCTTCTTACCACTGTACCACCCCGGCGGGGCACGAACATCCTAGAAAGTCTCTTTCTGAGAACGGGGAATGGTTTTGAAGTACGGTATAATGCATTTTTGCACTTTTCACCACTGTGTGGTCAACGTGCTTATTCCAAGGCAAATCTGATTTAAGGACTACATCTAGGTATTTAAACTCAAGCAGAATTTTCATTAACACACCGTCGATGCTGTGAGAAAAGTCAGGCGGCTGATCACGTCTTGAAGCAGGCATATGTAGGGTTTTGTTCAAGTTAATGTCCATTTCCCACATTCGGCACCAATCTACAATTGAATCAACATCTTTTTTGTAGATTCCTGCAATCAGTGTTTCATATTGTTCTATACACGACATAATCGCCCGCAAACCGACGCACAGTGCAGGCCACTCTGTCAATATCATTTACGCAAAGAAAAAGCAGCAAGGAACCAATCAAAGTCCTGAGAGACTGGACGTGAAATCAGCGCATGCGGATTGTTAGCCGTTAAGGACAAGTACTGCTCGAGAAAGGACGGTTATTCCGATATCCAGGATATAACCTTGCTATCCAGTTTGTACGCATGGAGCTTTTCTATCAACAAATCATGCGGGACAACATCAAACGCGTTACTGAAATCAAGAAAAACACAATCAATGCTGTTTCCGTCATCAAGAGCTGCCGCTCTCACATGAACAAACTCAGTTGACTGACGCATGAAAAGCTATGGCGGAAGCCATGTTGAGAGTTATCCAGAATATTGCATCTCTTTACGTGAGCTATGATGTCAGTATACAAAATGTGTTCACGTGTTTTACATGCAACACCTTTTAATGAGATCGACCAATAATTAGAAACATTCCTGGAACCGAATATATGTATTAGAACGACCCGGGCAGTTTACCAGTCTGCGGGGAAAGAAGTACTTAATGATTTTTAGTACGGGATAGTAGAGGCAAATTATTTTAAGATACCTTGGACTTCAATATTAATGGAGGGTAATAACTCATTTACACATTGTCTGTCGAGAGGGATGTGACGTGAGATTCTGGACGGAAAACAGAAAAAAAAAAAAAGAGTTCAGTAATTCGTCCTTTTCTGCATCGTCGTGTATGATCGTATAGTCGTATTTCAAAGGCTATATATGGAATACTGTTAACATTACTGAGCACGTGCTTACAAAATTCCTTAAGATTACGTTTTACCATTTTCTCAAGAGCTTCAAGAAAGGAATCTTTAGGCTGTTTAATTTTAGCTTTGATACACGCAGCTAAGTCACTAAGCTTCACCTTATGTTTCACCTGGTAATCTTATAGCGCGATATTTTCGGTAAGATTGTCGCTTATTTTGGATAAGAGCCCGCAACATGCGAGTCATCCAGGCTTATCATGAGCACGCTTAGGGGAAAGAACACGCGAGGGAACGAATCTATTCATCAATTCGGCAATTTCCTGCTTGAAAGTGCACCAAAGATCTTCAACGCTTGAATCTTCATTTATGGTTTCAAAAGTTGGAAAATATAATTCAAGGGTGGTGGTCTTCTGCAGTAATCTGCTTTGCTGTGGAAAAACACCTGTTGTGGTTTATGACGACTGTAATCTTTAGTTGCTGAGTTAACATAGGAACCAACTACTTGGTGATCGCTGACTCCGGGGATAACATGCGTATCTGAAATCATATTGGGTGAATTGGACAGAAGTAAATCTAATGTGTGTTTACCACGTGTAGTTTCTAAGACACGTTGGTCAAATGCGTACACTTCGGTAAGGTTAAAAATTTCGGTATATAATTGACCACCCAGTCCTGACCTAAAGTTACTGGCATTCCAATGGATTTCTGGCAGGGAAACATCACCAGCTATAATTAAATTTCCACACCTGATAGTAGAAACAGTATCCTTAAATGATGTGAGAACATCTGCGTGTGTATCTGGGGGCTTTGTAAAAGCACCGACTGCAAGTCGTTCACCATTTTCGGCGAAATTTCACACCAGACGTTTTCAACTCTGCCGGTTTCAACTTGAATATTTGACGAAGTTAGGCTGGCATGAACAAGGATAAAATGCCACCGCCATTGGAGTTTCTATCTTTCCTGTAGAAGGAATGGCCTGCAGTAAATACTTCGTGATCTGAAATGTCCGTGCAAAGCCACTATTCTGTTCCGACTACGATATGTGACCGAATCATGTTTGCATAAGTGGAAATCGTCAACCTATAGCTTTTTATACTCCTGCAGTTTATAACCATTAACGTTAATGAACACTTGTTAACGTGTATTAGGTGGTCATTGTTTAACCACTTGCATTTTACCATCATCGCAGATGAACTTTACTCCATCTATATATAAGGAATCATATTTCAAGTCTACCTTGCTCTTTGAATGACTGTTTGCTTTCGCGCACTCCCACAAAGAGTTTCTTTTGCCGTGAACCGACGCGGGAAAGTCTTCGGAGATGCTCACATTCGAGCCTTTAATTTTTCGAGCATTATAAATGACAGCCGTTTTATCTTTTACAGTACGAAAATTTGCGATTACGGGCCTATTATGATCAGTAAAAGGTTTAACCATCATGTGTGCCTTCACGACATTAACGTTTTCAATTCTATGTTGGGTACGGCACAGGTTGACCAGCAAGTTTTTCGCAGTCAGCAACAGTTTCCTGTCTCTTCGATTCACTGAATAAAAAAAAAAGGTAAATTGTTGCGGCGATCACGGTTATCAAGTATTTTTAAGCGGGAAGAGGGAGCTTGTATCTGGGATTGTTGGTGGTCGCACTTTTCTTTGTACTGTTGCAGCATTAGATGCAGGTTATCAAACGGCTCAAACTTGTCATTTAGGTACGCACTTGGTTGAACATGTCTCCAAATTGTGTTTCCCCAGAAGTTTGTTTGGTTTCAATTCAGGTTAATTTCACCATTATGCTTTCCTGACTGGTGACCACTTTCTCTAATTTATCTGCGTTCCTTGAAATAAAAATAAAAATTCAGTGTTTCTAAACAATACGAAACGTCTGACGTGATGTCTAACTACTGCGAGAGTCACGCATGCGCTGAAATAGCACGTGAGGTGGAACAGGCAGAGCATGTAAACTAAATTGTACAGAAGGAAGACCAACCTGCGTCAACAGAAGAAACTGCATGAATCGCAGCACCGACATGTTGCCGGTTCCACGCCCCCCGTGTCTAAACACCGGTGGTCTATACAATCTTGCTCATAGAATTTGCAGCGAAGTCGCCTCATGTGCGTCGCGGGACGTGTGTATTCGTTTCCTTTTTTTATCGCTACTGTATTACAGCATTTTTTATTTTGTTTGACTTGCTTATAACGTCATGTCTAACGCTGACTATTGCTTGATACTGAGAAAGCGTTAGAAAGCTTCCCCGCAGATTAACTGTGCTAATATTGGCACAGTTTTACGAAGAACTTAGTTACGGCTCGCATTCAGCCGGCGTGATAGACGCCGAGTTAATTCGAACGGGCTTCAACTCTGTTATTCACTACGCAAGTGTCCATTCATCGTATGCATTGAAACACTGCCACGTCGAGCGCTGCTTAGAGCCGACACAACAAAGCACCTGTACCCCCCTCTTGCCCATACGTCATTCATTCCATCCATTCAGTACATAAGGAGCGAAGCACACTGCGATATTATACTGAACCGAACGTGTTTTCTCAAAGCGACCCCCGCGCCTTCACATCAAAACATTTCTCGCTCCAAGTTTTTCCAGCAAGTCCCTTTGATGACGCTGTAGCCTCTGCGCCGTGTTCTTCGTAAAACTCAGCGCCTGTCCAGTCTATTCAAGCCCATTGACCAATTAGTGCGCCAAAGTTATCATTGAGCAGCGCTGCCTTTCAGTTGGCCACTATGGCGGCGACAGCTCGGTGACCGGTGCGCGAAAGCGAATGTGTGGGCGCAGGCTGTTAATTTGATATCGCAGCCAATGAGCGGTCCATCTGTGCCGACGGTATCCGATAATGAACCAAGTGCACACCATGTGCGACGTGGTATCGCTACGTGAGGCATCACGTATAGCAGGCTTTGTTCCAAACTTGCGCACAGGTCTATTTGCATCGCCAGAGAATGAGAGCACCTCAGTCTGTGATGCGCGTGTCTTTGAAGTTGCGTTCCTGACGAACGTTGCAGCTGCTCTGACCAACTACGCAGTTTCCTCGGTGGAACAACGGGAACGTCACTAGCCTAAGTTTCGGCTTGAGTTTTGCGGCACCATGTAACTCCAGTTAGGCATGGTTACTGAAAGTGGTGCTATAGCATAATGTTTTCGTTTTAGTCGCAGTTGCTACAATCCTTCGTTATGCGAAAATGAAGAGGCTGCCAAATAACTGTCTCCAATCCAAGGATCTTTCCAAGTATGCTTTGACATGAACCGAACATATGGAAGAAAGAAAAAGGTTTTTATGGAAACTTTCCAAGGTAATACTTCAAAGGTCTTGAAAGTTTACGTATTAACAACTTGCACATGTTGTCGTTCTCGAAAACAACGTCCATGAGCTTTCAAACGCATTGCGCTCGTGAACAAACCCCTTCGCCTATACTGGCCAAGGATCCGATTATTGCCCACAGACAGTCTCGCCTTTGTTTCAAACACACACGCAAGAACGAATACTACAGTACTATTTTTGAAACTGTTCGTGAAGCTAAGATGTCAACATAAGGTAAGCATCACCTGAGACGCATTTTCTAGACTGCTATCCTTGGGGATTGCCTCAGCATCGATGTATATATATAGAAGGGGATCCCGCTTTCTAAGGTTTCTCCGTTAGGCATTTACTGGTTTGGGATACTTCGGGCAATCTCTAGTGCTTGCTTAAAGAGCAGTTGAAGCAGTTTTTGAATTGGTTGGTTGGTTTGTGGGGTTTAACGTCCCAAAGCAACTCAGGCTAAGAGAGACGCCGTAGTGGAGGACTCCGGAAATTTCGACCACCTGGGGTTCTTTAGCGTGCACTGACATCGCACAGCACACGGGGCGCCTTGCTTTTCGCCTCCATCGAAAAGCGGCCGCCGAGGCCGGGATTCGATCCCGCGTCCTTGGGAACAGTAGTCGAGCGCCGTAACCACTGCGCCACCCCGGCAGGGTAGTTTTTGAATTAAACGAAAATAAACAGGTCGAATCTGTGGAGGCTGATGCGAAATCATGCCTAGCTGTTTTGCGCTAGTGTTTAAATTGAAGCCGTAATCGTCGAATAAAGCTGTTTCGGTGTCCATGGTTCTCTGCAGCACATGCTCCGAAGTAGGCACGCGAATGATGACGTCATCCGCAGAGGTGATGCGCTTCCAACGCATAAAAACACTTACACTGAGGAAGAAAAGCAAAAGTGAAAGAAGTTGACAATGGGGCCTTGTTTTGCGACATCGGGCGACTCAGAAAAGTAATTAGACGAAAGCAGTTTCAATTTGAAACGACACCCGTAATGACGTTAATGTCAAGTTTTTAGCATTTATGCTGTGCTATGATAAGATGCCTGAAGATTGTCGCGACTTTAACAGTTTATTAGATTATATTTTTAATTCACAGCGCAAAATCACTTCGTCAGCTTCATCTGCAGATTTCATCTATTCTAATGCATGCACCTTGAGAAATTCTTGAATAAGTGTTTGCGCTTACATATAAGTGAGTTTGAGTGTAAGCTTGATGCAGGGTGCATTGTTGGTACAAAATACTAGAGAGTGACAGAGAGAGAAAGAGAGACTAATTGTAATGATCCTTGTCTACCGCGAAGATGATAGTAACCATGAGGGTGAGGATGCAGGTGGTGATAATGAATAGTAGCGTAATAATGATGCTGCATTTAGTGATAATGATAACGATGGTAGTAGCGACGCAATGACGGTGCATTTAGGTGATAATGATGATAGTAGCGTGGTTAGTCCTAAAGAGGGGTTTGCGCCATTTCCGCGCTTATAAGCGGACTTAAGCGCAGTCTTGCAATTCTTTCATTTGTCGGCTTATGTCTATAACAATAAGATTTACACGCCCTGTGACATACTATGGATGATTGTATAAAGCAACGAAGCTAACATAAGCAAACTAACAAATATTTTGAAATATTTACGCTGTACTGTACACGTGCTAAGTTATGTGAAAGCTGCCACCGTTGCGTCTGATGTCTCACGGCACTACAACTTCCGGTTCCGCCTCCAAGCTTGTTGGAGAACTTTTTAAAGGCAGGTTTCAATTTGAGAGCATCTGTAAATGTAACCTGACAGCGAGCATGAACTAAAGCAAGACTGGAAATGATTAATGTGTTGTTAATGCTGCGCAATTTCTTTTGCCCGACGGTATGTACCTTGAGAAGATGGTAAATAGTTTGTGAGATTTTAATTCTCGGCTTTGAAACATATACAAGAGAAAGGTATTCGGACTATATTATTCAAAAGCGCAGCGCTAATTAATTTCGGCACAACACAGAATAATAGCATACTTTTAATCGCTTTTATCAGTTCTGAGAAAAGTTCTCCCATTTACGGCTAGGCGTTGCTGCTTAACCAGAAGCAGCTTGATTTCATTAAGATAACTTGCGCGCCGTCTCTCTTTATGTATTGTCCACTCCTTAAAGAAAATACTGAGTAAGCCAGTGCTCTTGTTGTACCTCCGCGATATTCAACAGACTGCCAGACGAGATACGGATACTGAAAAGTAAAAAATCCTTAAAGCTCACCTAAGTACGCTTTCACGGGATTTTAATCTGAACAGAAGTAAAGTTAAAAACAATACAGATGGTTTAGCTCAGTTAATCACGTAATATAATGCAGTAGCAGGGTGTTTCGAAAGGATTGTGCTTACTGTCTCGATTATTGAACTTTATTTCGCTGTGTTAACAGGCGGCCATGCTTCCAGACCCCACATTGCATGCGCGCTGCAGCACTAAAAGTTCTGAAAGCACTGCAGAATCTGCACTGGAGTAATGCGAAAGGCTGACCGTTGCTACTGCCCACGGTACATCGCGCGCTCCTCGTCGAGCACAACGAGCGTTTTGTATGTATGTATGTATGTATGTATGTATGTATGTATGTATGTATGTATGTATGTATGTATGTATGTATGTATGTATGTATGTATGTATGTATGTATGTATGTATGTATGTATGTATGTATGTATGTATGTATGTATGTATGTATGTATGTATGTATGTATGTATGTATGTATGTATGTATGTATGTATGTATGTATGTATGTATGTATGTATGTATGTATGTATGTATGTATGTATGTATGTATGTATGTATGTATGTATGTATGTATGTATGTATGTATGTATGTATGTATGTATGTATGTATGTATGTATGTATGTATGTATGTATGTATGTATGTATGTATGTATGTATGTATGTATGTATGTATGTATGTATGTATGTATGTATGTATGTATGTATGTATGTATGTAATTTTAAGATGCCGGCAAACGACGGTTTAAAGCCTCGTGACGCTGGCCAATCGTCGACCCGGGGTTATGCCCTACTCTGCATTACCTCATTTTGGCCTCTTTGTGGTGGTTTGTGAGGTTTGTACTTTTCGACCGCACCCCGGGCCGGCTGACGGCCCATAGTTGAATGTCCTTGTCTGTACTTTGCACAGCACTTTGAAGTTCCGGTGGGTATGTCTTAGAACCAGAGTTTTGTAGAAGCATCAAACTTCACCTGTTTTCTATAATTGCTTTACAGGAAAGGAAAGGCGCAGTATATGTCACACTTTCTGTGGACACCTGAAGTCCCTTGTAAAGGTTAAAGATTCAATCGGCTTCAGACATCGGTTTTTTGCGAGAATGCGGATTGTAGTGCTGCAGCACTAAAAAATGACAAGTTCTCTTTCTTGCTTACTCTCACGTTTTGCTCGAAAGGAGAGAAAGAGAGATAAATTCATATTTAGCAGGATCGTTATATAAGCCAGCATTACGTTGCCTTAACAGATGACCAGCAGGTCATCTGGCGACATCATAAGCGCTCGCTCTTTAGGATCCAGTTTTGTAGTCCGAGTACGAGCTGCGCTGCGTGGTCTTCAATTATCTGGAAGCAGCATATAGCCTAATTTTGGAATTAAGGAAAATTATGTTATTCTCAGGGATCAATTTCGTCATTGTTCTTCTTTTTCCCTCTGCCCTTTCTGCAGCCTCAAAAGTTAGTGCTTACCCGTCACTTCTTCGTCAAATGATTATCCAAATGTAATGAAAACATTTTACTCGTTTTTGTTCACTTCGGCAACTGTCTTTTATCCTTTGTTTAATTTATGGGACCCTTTTAGACAATAATAGCAGATCATCGCCACCTCCTGGTAAGTATTGCCCAACAACTCACTGTTGGCTTTGCACGCCCAGGAGGGATCACGAATACATAAACAGTTTTGTGAAATAAATTGACAGTAATAAAGCTATATTATCATTGTTGTTGTCACGTCAATTTCACTTGTGAATTTTTGTATTTGTGCTCCGTAATTCGTTTGACACTTCTACGTGTTTTTTTCTTCAATATTTTAATTCCAAAACTGTGTAACAGATCGATTTTGAATGAGCGCTACTGCAGTTGTTCACAAGACTTCTATGAGGAAAAAGTTGCCAAATAAAAATGCAGTTAGCAACACACAAATTTAATCCTCAATTTACGAAGATGTAAATTACTCTTGTCTAGCCCTGTTTATTTGGTTTATCTAGATGCCTCAAAACTCGTGCACTAAACATTTCCAGCTGTGCAATGGGAGATATGATCTCGTTTCAATCAAACCGCCAGGACCACTAATTATGAGCGTGAACTTAAATAATAAATTTTTTGAATAACCAATGCGACCTTCCCGTTCATACTAAACTATACGCCTAGTCACATAAAGGAAAGGTTAATAGCGCAAAAATACACTCACATAAATATCGACTAAAAAAAAATAGGCACAAATAGACACACAAGACAGGCTATTGTCTATTTGTGCCTATTTGTGAGTGTCTTTTCGCGCTATTAACCTTTCCATTATGTGACTATGCACCAACTAGCCCAGCAATCAGTTTTAATTGACTAAACTATAGGAACTACTCGGGGTACTTATTTTGCATATTATGAGGTAGCAAACAGCGAACACTCTTATAACTTTATATTTGAAATCTGCTGACAAGAAACCAAGAGAACCAGACCCAAATGTACTTTGCGTAGAGATGTCACTGAAAACTTAACAAGGTCTGTGCATCATCCCCTTTCCCAGAAGCGAAACATCACGACTGCGGATAAGCGATGAAGGGTCAACAAATGAATCTGCGCGTATGGGCATGAGTAAAATGGCGAGGGGACACCACGTGACTCTACTTAGGTCCGACTTAGCTTCATTTGCCGACACTTTGTTGCCTATGCGCAGTCGTGACGTAGGCTGCTGGAGTGCTCTAGCCTTGTCAAGGTCTCGATGGGTACGGCCAGAATGACCAATCTGCCACTTGTCTCATGCTGCCTTCTTTGCTGAACTACCTCGGCCTGCAGGTGGAGTCAGTCCAGATTAGCCCAGTAGCGTCTCGTGATGGCAAAAGGCAGTCTCTGCATCTTCTGTCTGGAACACTATGGCGGCAGAGGTCAGACGTCTCGGAAGGACGGCTCCGAGCCTTTCACTTTTCGCCACTTCCCTGTTGGGCGTACCGTGTTCATCAGGAGGCCACCTAGCAAAATACGTTAGCTGCACTGGAAATGTTTTAGCTTTTGTCTGAACCGGGCCGTAATAAAACTAAGAAAAATGAACATCTTGGAAATATTTTCGTAAACACCTGTCTCAAGAGATTACAATATAGTGCATATAGCCCATTTTTGTTGCTCTAGTCTTTTATTGCAAATCAGCGTGTAATATATATTTTACAGCTTCTGTGGTGTGTAATGTGCGTAAGTAAATCGTTTTATCATCATCATCATCATTATCCAGACTATACCCACTACAGGCGAAGGCCTCTCCCATTTTCCTCCAAATAACCCAGTTCTCTACTAGCTGCATCTACTTGACCCCTGCGAATTTATTATAACCTCATCCACCCACCTAATTTTCTGCCACCCCCAGCTACGCTTACCTTCCATTGGAATCCAATTGGTTACTCTTAGAGACCATCGGCTGTCATCTATTCGCCCAACACATCCTGTCCATGCCCATTTCTTCTTAATTTCTTTTAGAATGGCAGTAACTTGAGTTATTTCTCTGGCCCACTCTTCACGCTTCCTATCTCTTAATGTTATCCCTACCATTTTTCGTTCCATAGCCCTCTGAGTTGTCCTCAACTTAAGTAGAACCCTCTTGGTTAGCCTCCAAGTTTCAGCCCCATAGGTGAGTACAAGTAAGATGCAATTGTTGTATACTTTCCTCATGAGTGATACCAGTAAGCTCCTAGTCATAATGTTTGAGCGCCTTCCAATGCGCTTCATCCCATCTTATTCTCCTAGTTATTTCCCTTTCGTGGTCCGAATCTGCGATCACTACCTGTCATAAGTAGACGTATTCGCCTACCTCTTCCGACGCTACGCTGCCTATTTTAAACTGCTGTTCTTTTTCCAAGCTGTTCAATATTATCTTGGGCTTTTTGTATGTGTGAGTGTAATATGCATTGTACGTGCAGTCATCCTAGGAAAAATTCTTAACGCAATGTTGTCACTGTTGCCGGAGCGTTATCAAGCTTGCTGTGCACATTTTCGCCCTCCTTTTTTTCACCATGTACCGCTCGTTTGGTGAAAATAAAATTGATTGATTGATTGATTGATTGATTGATTGATTGATTGATTGATTGATTGATTGATTGATTGATTGATTGATGAGATCAATGGATCAATCAATTGAGCGTGTGCTTTTGTTTTCTTTTTTCGTTATCGATTTTTTTCGCTTTGTTATCGCTATCGAAATTATCGACTTCCAGTCGAAATTATCTACTTTCAGTCAGTCGATAATTTCAACCTTTACTCCGGCATACCACACAATATAACTAAGAATCTTTCCGCGCACTCTTTTGGCGCTATGTCACATGCCTGCTATGTCGCAGGCTTGCTAATGTAGAGTTGCTATTTTGCACCAGTCTCAGCAAGCACCCAGTACTGCTATCATAGATCGCCAAACCTGGCCTCTGCCAAAATATCATCACAGAAATTGCTTACCTAAAAAGTTTGTAGAGGCACACTGGAAGCACATTTTAACACGCTAGCCTTAAAGGCTCTGCAGAGAACCTGTCCTTGTCCCCGCGTGAGAGAAAGATCACGAGCGTTCCTCTGCCAGGTGGTAGTTGGCAGGTGACATGGCCGCGCACTGATTGGTTGCCAGGTAGTGTGACGTTACGAAAGCACGTGTCATGACTGAATGTGCAAGACCTGCCAACTGGGACTGCACGTTTGCGATGGGTACTAAGCTCAGGACACTTAAATCACAAGATATGCACGAGTCGCTTTGCTTCGTGCAAACGCACAACCCTGACGATACATTCACGTTCTGTCATTTGTTAACGTGCGCACCTTTCTTGCTTGTACTAATTTCTTAGTGCATCAGCGCACACATTCCACATTGAACGCGTTTTTCATCACCACAATAATAAGGTATTCACCACAACATAGAAAGAAAGAGTACATAACGGGCGCTTACTAGCAATGTTTAATCGGGTGAAAGCAGTCGGAACAGCCTTCTCGGCTAATGCCCACGCGTACAAAGCATCAGGGAAACACCACCAATCTTATCAAAGCAGGCGTGACAGAAATGCTTGCTCAGTCCCCAAAAAAAAATAACTGAAGTGTCACTGACTCAGTTTGAACCTGCATTTTTGATTATCAAAAAAAAAAGTAAACAGGATTCTAGGGCTTCGCGAGCCGTCTGGTATCTGCCTCTACCTAGCATTATCACGTCGCGGAACCTTCGTACACAATTGGCGCAAGCCCTACAATGCAAAACAAGTCGCTCACTCTCATTGCATTCAATCTCTTTTACATGTTCCCTATGTCTTTCTACGAGCAACCTTACTTGCAAAAGAAGGGCATCTGCATCAGCCCTTGCATAGCCCATATACTATGTCACATCTTGATATCATTAATCGATCTCTCTCTACCCAATCATTTTAACCATTTCAGTAATGATACGGTCATGGACAACTTTTTAATTGTTTTAAACAAGCAACGGACTCTGTCGACTCGGAGAACGATAAACAGTATTTTAGATTATTTTAGACAACTTGGGAAAGGACTAACCTTCAATTTTGAACTGCCGGATAAAAGCATGCTTCAGTTATTAGCTTTGCGTTAAAGTTTCTAGATAGGCACATATGCTGGGCTTAATCCCCTCGTGCGCAAAAGAGTTTCTTGCCATATCATTCTGCCCACTGAAAAGTGTTAAAAAGGGGGCATCGCAACCCTCTGCTTGTAGTCGTTACTCCACAGGTCGCGCGTACATGAGATGCAAGGCAGCTTTAATAATAAATTTGGCAAGCTTGTCGAAGCTGGCTCCTCTGGGTCGGCCTTAGTGCCAGCGGCGAGAACACTTCTGAAGGAGATGAAGGCTAGCGCGAGCGGGAGTGAACTGGCGGGCAAAGAAAGGCATATTGTGGTTCCGTACGTCCCCAAAACTCCTCACAGCCTAAACAAAGTGTCAAGACGGTTTAATGTACTGGTGGCATTTTCTGCCCCCCTCCCCTCCTGCAAACTGCGAGAGCGAAAAGGTCGGCTGTCAGAAGAGGCATTGCCAGTGGTTCGTTAAATGCGCCACCAGCGTCGTTTATAACTTTCCATTGGCTTGTGAAAAAAAATATTGCGGGAATTACCGACTTAGGCAACATGCAAAAGACTTTGAAAACAATCAGGTTGAGCGACTTGTTTTGCACTATAGGGCTCGCACCATTTGTATACAACGGTTCCTCGACGAGGGAATGCTGGGTAGAGGCAGTATTCAGACGGTTCGTAAATCCCTAGAAGCCTTTTATATAAGAACAAAACAGGTTCGAACTGTTTCAGTGACACGTCGGTTTTTCTTAATGAAGCAGAGCAAACAATTCTGCCACGCCTGCTTTGATAAGATTGTTGTGTTTCCCCTATGCTTTGAGCATGTGCGCATTAGTCAAAAAGGCTACATATGTCCGCTGCTTTCACCTGATTAAAATATTGTAGTAAGCGCCCGTGGTGTCGTATTTCTTGTGTGGTTCTATATCGTCCTGAATACCCTCTTATTGTGTCTGATATCCAACTAGCTCCGCTGTTAACTCTGTTCAATTACTTTTCATCACAGCCTGCCTAACTGAATTACACTGTCGAGAATAGAGGCTTTACAAAAGTTAGCACCATCTAGTGAAAGAAACAGAAACTGTGCGCGGCGGCCATGTTTTGTTCAGTCCGCCCGCGCCTCCCATCGAGTACGCTGTCAACGTGCGCCTTCGTAGAACCCGTGCACGCACCGAAAGGTGCATTGGAATGCTCACAAGCGATTGTTTCATTTTTTAACATCACAGCAGTCGCTGTTAGCTCCAAGCTCTATTCGGAATAATGCCAGCATGTTGTTGCGTGCCCTTCTGCAGCCAGCGCACCGTCATAGACGCGCACGGAATCAAGGTATACGCGTGTATGCGACCGTTCGTTTGCAGTCCTAACCGGCTTTACAAGGGTCACTTGAATCATGTAAAGCATTACTGCACGTCCCTCTGACTGGGAGCTAGCTCACAGAATGTGCTATCACCTAAAACAGCAAGGTTAATTGTTTTGCGCGCTATGGAGCCTTGTGAACTTTAAGGATAAACTTATGCTGCGATGGAGGACACGGGAGAAGGAGCAATGCATGTGTAACGAATGCTATTGTGCAAATACGTTCTTTGAAACATTTTGTACGTAGGTTACATTTATCATTGTGTATTTGATTTAAGACACGGACATGATTACCGAAACTACTTTTTACAGTCGCACGAAATGGCAGTGCTTGGTGTAGAGAGCAATACGGTTGTCTAGTGCGCCCGAGATGCGTGTTTCACGCTGCAAAAGCAAGCGGCTGCCAAACCCGCGGCGTCTAGAAAATCAGGAAAAGATGACATCCCACTAGTGTGTTGTAACATGCTCACGTACAGCCCGTTTCGACCGGTCCACGTCCAGGGCGCGCAGCTCAGGTTTTATACCTGCCAGCGCGGCCGATAAAATAACGAAGCGTGCGCTTCACTTTTGTGTTTTTTCGAGTCACCCGATGGTTCGCTAATTCACAGCTACCTGAAATTCACTGGAATTTTTAAATATGTCGATTTCTTGTTTATTCCCTCTGTCAGAAAGTAAACATTTGAAGCCGTAATTTCATATGAAAGCGCTGACATTGGAAGCTTCGAGGAACTCGGAGCAGGAAGAACTCGGCTGAAACGAAAAGAAATTTGAAAAGTCAACTCACATTACTGCGAAGTGTTTGTGCTTTCTGCAACTGGCTGTGTTCATAAAATCATATTTATATTATATCACATCGTTATAGAAAAATTAGGGGGTCACTTAAGCTCCGCCGTTAAAGGTATAACGCGATAGTGTCTCTCTCTCATACACACACGCACGATGGTTTTTTCCTTCGCGTGTTATATTTTAGCTCTTTTATTTATTTATTTACCAAATACTGCAGGCCCTAACTGGGCCCTAGCAGGAGGGGCGAAAAGAATACAATGCAGTGAAATATGAATTCATCAAAAGTAAAATACTACACACAAGTGTAGTATATTATATGTTGTTATGTATGTCATATTTCTATGTTATGTATGTTATGCTATATTTCTATCATTTCTTTATTTATTTTTATTTTATTTGACGTTTTATATTTTTATACACCAATACGCATGCGTCAGCAACAATCGGCTTTCCATTCTGAGCAATTTGACACTTTTGAACACATTCTTCAATTATTTCAATTAATCAATTACACATTCTAAATTTTCTTCCTTAGCATCACCAAGCACTGGTTTTTCATTGTGACACTTTTAAACCCTTATTTTCCAATTTTTCCTTTTTTTCGTTCCTTTATTTCATCAATTGATCAATTAATTGCAAAGATTTTATTAACTCGTCATCGCCTATCGCACACCAATCAATCATTCAATCACTGGAAGCACAAATTACCATGGCACTTTTTTTGTTTTTTTACGCAGCCCCCGATTATTTCCGAGACTACTGCCAACTACTGCGTCGACGGCATGGGAAGGAAAGTGCTACGCGCCAGTCCAACTTACGTCAAGTTACGCATGGTCCTTTTATCATAAAATAAAATGCATCCTCGATCATTTCACCAACCAAGTATCTTCCAGTGGGATGAGCGACGGTGATTGCGCAAACCAAGCAAACAAACTCGCGATGATCTCTCATAGGCATTTAAGTAAACAGCAAAGGCGCACAGACAAAAAAAATCCACATTACAGAACTCTGGATACTGTACCTGGATGGGGATGACGCTGCGAATTGCCAAGGGGGGGGGGGGGGCATGCACGACTCGTAGAGCAATTTGTAACTGAGCTCGGCAGCGCAGCCGGTGGGCCCCGCCACGTCTCGGCTTTCAAAATACGCTTCTAGGCGTCTCTAACAGAAACCGCCAGGGACCGAACAGAGGTCCAAGCACAGCACACTAGGTTAAAACGTGAAAAGCGCGAACAGAACGGCGAGCGCTGACGGACGGACACGAAGCGAACGGATGGAGAGAACAAAATATGGCGGCCAGCGCGGGATCAGGGTGCCGCTCACAGTTGCCAGACGTACTTTTGTAAACCCTCTATTGTAACCTTCCCGTCAACTATTCCATCCGGCTATCTACCCCTTCTGCCAAAAGTGACTACTTTGACATCGCTTCTTATATGGGGCCGACAAAGGCTGCGTCTACAGAATCGCCGCTATATTGTCCACTTTCTTTTTACAGCTGTGGCAGCAGCCTGGTTACACTTCTGACAAATTCGGTGCTACTGATCTTTATCGATTTAGAAAACGCGTGTATAGCGCAGATGTATGTGATTTTCGTTGTCGTTTTGCTCCCCTGCCTTGTAGTTCTTGACGGTCTGTTTGATTCGTCCCTGGACATCATGCCTGAGAACGTAAAGGGAAAAGCAGAGCACACTCTCCTGCTGATCTTGCATGTTCTCTTCTCTCTGGCCTTTGCTTCAAGCTTTTGCTTTGCAAACTCCATTCTTCTTGTTTTCCGGAATACATTGGGCACTGCAAACGCCATTTTCGCCATTGTTTTGCTTCTTTTCATTCATTCAATCACTCATTCATTTTATTAATATTTCTTCAACACAATACATATCATCACTGTCTGGATAATTAGCTAGAGGTTAGTTTTAGATCCATGAAACAAAAGCAAGAAGATTATTGAGGACATGTTTT
>NC_139349.1:130878299-130898299 GCF_055883805.1 Amblyomma maculatum
GCAAGAGGAGGTACGACAGGCGCTCAAGAGCCCTCTTTCGCCTATAGTTACGAGCCCACCATTGCTGTCGGGGACCGAAAACCGTCCCACATATGCTGAAGTTCTGCAGAGTCAGGCTCCCCCTTCACCACCACCCATTCCCGCGCCGCCTACAGTTTCGCTGCCCTCAGTGCAACCAGTGCAGTACTTCGACGAACGTCCCCTGCCCCGACGCAAAGCCGACATTTGGCGCACGCCTGACCGCCGTCCACTCTGCTTCCACTGCGGTGAACCAGGCCATCTTTACCGGGATTGTCCTTATCGACGCCTCGGTCTTCACGGCTTCCGCATCGACGCGCCTCCTCCCCGGTTTGGTCAACGACCCCGAGTTATTGAAGAGTATCTGGCGGAACAGCGTTCATCTCGTTCGCAGCGTCAGTCCCGCTCCCCTTCACCAAGGCGCACATTGACGTCCACCCAAGGTTCCTCGCGAGAGGGACAAGGCCGCTCGTCTAGCCCTGGTCGGGAAAACTGAAAACAGCGACCTTCGGGGGCGAGGCCGCTGGTAGTCGCTGCGTTGAAGACCTCCCGTCGTCGCCGCTTCGATCCGACCGCGAGCTGCTGGTACCGTCCCCTAGGGAAGCCAAAAGCGTTTCTCTGGACATTCCTGTTATTTTAGACGGTCGTACTCCAGTCAATGCATTAGTGGACACCGGTGCGGATTATTCGATTTTGAGTGGTCGCATGGCGACTGTTTTGAGGAAGGTGCTCACTGCTTGGCCAGGTGTGTACCTTCGAACCGCATATAGTTACCCCAAAGGGAATGTGCACGGCTCGTATTCAGATTGACAGATATACGTTCGTCGTTAGTTGCGTCGTTTTGAGTGACTGTTCCCGTGACCTTATCCTCGGCATTGACTTTCTGCGAGAATACGGAGCAGTTATCGACCTGCGAAATAGACGCGTCACATTTTCGATGGGACAATCTGCCGAACGAGATAGTAGCAGTCCTTGCAATGCCGCACTTCGCGTTTCCGCCGAGAGTGTCTCGCTGCCGCCGCGAAGCAGTGTTCTTGTGGAAGTTACCTGTGACGATTTCCGTGCCGGCGATGCTGTAGTGGAAGCGAACCATTCACTCCTGCTTGCTCAAGGCATCTGCGCTGCTCGAAGTTTATTGTCGCTTCACAATGGCCGGGCTGCACTCCTTGTCACAAATTTTTCTAATGAGCACCGGCACTTGTTTCCGGGAACTGCTATCGCTTTCGCTGACCCTGTTACGCACAATCCGGTCTGTTTTACATCCACGGCAGTCGAAACTAATGAGCCATCTCTTGACAACATCGACATTAACTGCCATTTGTCGAAGGAGAAACGGCGGGCCTTAGAGCTACTGTTGCTGGACTTCAAGCACTGTTTTGCTTCTTCCTCGAAGGTTCGTCAAACGCCCATCACACAACATCGCATCATTACTTATGAAGACGCTCGCCCTATACGACAGCAGCCTTATCGTGCGTCTGCCAAAGAACGAGAAGTGATCCAGACGAAGGTTCAGGAGATGCTGGATGATGGTGTTGTACAGCCTACACAAAGCCCGTAGTCTTCACCAGTAGTCCTGGTCAAGAAGAAAGACGGCACTCTTCGATTTTGCGTCGACTATCGGAAATTGAATAATGTGACAAAGAAAGATGTATACCCGTTGCCGCGCATCGATGACTCACTGGACAGATTGCGACGTGCGAAGTATTTTTCATCTATTGATTTGAAAAGCGGCTATTGGCAAATCGAAGTAGACGAAAGAGACCGAGAAAAAACCGCATTTGTCACTCCAGATGGCCTATATGAATTCAAAGTACTCCCATTTGGATTGTGCTCTGCCCCAGCTACATTCCAAAGGATGATGGACACCGTCCTCACTGGCCTCAAGTGGCAGATCTGTCTTGTGTACTTGGACGACGTAGTTGTTTTTTCCGAAACATTTGACCAACACCTCGAACGCCTTCGAGCTGTACTGGAAGCGCTCCGTTCTGCTGATCTCACGCTGAAGCCCGAGAAATGCCACTTCGGGTATACAGAACTCAAGTTCCTTGGCCATGTTGTGAGCGCCGATGGGGTGCGCCCGGATCCCGAAAAGACTGCTGCCGTCGCACGGTTTCCCGTTCCAGCTAACAAGAGGGCTGTTCAGCGCTTTCTCGGCCTGTGCGCATATTATCGGCGGTTCATTGCGGACTTCTCTCAAATTGCGGAACCTCTAACGCGCCTCACAAGGAAGGACACCGCCTTTGTGTGGAACTCTGAGCAGCAGACGGCCTTCTGTTTGCTTCGCGAGCGCCTTCAAACATCCCCTGTTCTGGCGCACTTCGATGAAGCGGCTGACACAGAGGTGCACACTGACGCCAGTAGTATCGGTCTTGGTGCAGTCCTTGTTCAGCATCAAGACGGGATTGAGCGAGTAATAGCCTATGCTAGCCGCACACTCTCTCGCGCCGAAACGAACTACTCTACCTCGGAAAAGGAATGCCTGGCGGTCGTGTGGGCCACTATGAAGTTTCGCCCCTATCTTTACGGCCGACCATTTAAAGTCGTCACTGACCATCATTGTTTGTGCTGGCTTGCAAATCTGCGAGACCCATCGGGACGACTTGCACGCTGGAGTTTACGACTTCAGGAATTTGACATAACTATTGTTTATAAGTCAGGCCACAAACACGAAGACGCTGACGCGCTGTCACGAGCCCCCGTTGACACTGACGATGCTGCAGCCGATGGCGACAGCGGCTTTCTAGGAGCTCTCAGCGCATCTGAGCTCAGGGATCGACAAAGAGCTGATCCAGACATCCTTCCATTCATCGATTATCTGGAAGGGCGTGATACGCCGCTCCCTCGACGCCTATCTCGGCACATTGGTTCATTCTGTATGCAGCAAGGCGTCTTGTATAAAAGAAACTCCCAAGGCCAAGAAAGAGCTTACCTTCTGGTAGTACCATGCGAGCTCCGTGCGGATATTCTACTTGCTTGCCACGACGAACCGACGTCTGGTCATTTGGGTTACTCACGGACGCTTGCTCGCGTCCGCAACATGTATTACTGGCCAGGACTCTCCGCAACTGTGAAACGCTATGTAAGAAGCTGTCGCGAATGCCAGCGCCGTAAAACACCGCCTCTGAAGCCTGCCGGATTTCTCAAGCCCGTTAGAGCACCACGTATTCCGTTCGACCAAATCGGCATGGACCTCCTTGGTCCTTTCCCTTTGTCGCAGGCGGGAAACAAATGGATAGTAGTCGCCACTGACTACCTGACCCGATACGCTGAGACAAAGGCAATCCCTCATGCCACAGCTTCTGAAGTAGCTGAGTTTTTCATGCATAACATAGTCTTGCGGCATGGCGCCCCTTCGTATGTCATTACCGACAGAGGCACAGCTTTCACTTCGCAGCTCATCGACCACATATTTGAGTTGAGTTACACAACGCATCGCAAGACCACAGCGTACCATCCGCAGAGCAATGGTCTCACCGAAAGGTTAAATAAGACGATTGCGGACATGTTGTCAATGTACGTCGATGTGCAGCACAAGACCTGGGACGAGGTGCTGCCGTACGTCACATTTGCGTATAATACAGCCCAACAGGAAACCACGCGCTTCACACCATTTCGACTTGTGTACGGGCGTGAAGTTCAGAGCATGCTCGATTCCATGCTTCCGTGCCCAGATGATGACCAGCTTCCGCCAGGTGCCCAGCAGTATGCCATCCGCGCTGAGGAAGCCCGCCAGCTTGCCCGTGTGCACATCGGGCGGCAGCAGACCTCTGACGCGCACCGCTACAACCTCCGGCACCGCCAGGTTCACTACAAACCTGGGGACCAAGTCTGGGTGTGGACACCAGTTCGCCGTCCAGGCTTGTCAGAGAAACTCCTTTCCCGCTGCTTCGGGCCGTACAAAGTGTTGCGTCGTGTGAGTGACCTCAGTTATGAAGTTATTCCAGACGGCGCCGCACTTTCAAAACGTCGAAAGCCCAGCTCGGACATTGTGCACATTGTGCGGCTGAAGCCGTACTACCAACGATAACGCACGGCCACCTCCTGTGACGACTCTCTTACTTTGCACACCTTTCTCACCGCCCGTCTTCACTTTTTTTTTTTCCATTTTTTTTTCGGAAGGGGGAGTAATGCCACCTAGCGTTGCCAGGTGGCGCATGACTGAGTGAAGGACGACGAAGTGTCGCTTGTGGGTTTTGCGTCTGTGCTGCTCACCGCTGTTGTATCGGAGCTAACCCCTTGATATTCTTGATATCCTCAATCACCTTGTACGTGACAATATAATAGCATAATAATAATAATAATAGAATAATATAATAGAATATAATAGAATCAATCCAAAACAGGGCCAGTCGTTTCATTACACGGAATTATAGTTATCATTCAAGCGTAACACAAAGCTGGAACTTTCGCTCCCTCCGTTAAGACTGCGTCGAGATATTGCCCTTCTATCTCTATTTCACAAATAATCCGTGCCACTCATTCACCGTTATCGCACCTGCAACGACCCTCTTATTCGTCAACCAGATCCCGCACTGACTGGACTGCCTTTTTACACGCATTTATGGCAGTACTTATGCTTTCAAATTATCGGCGCTCCCACGTGTTATACCCCTGTGGAATGACCTTACAAACTGCATCGCCTCTCAGCGCAATTGTGATATTTTCCATAATCATCTATTCAAATATTTTATCGACAATTGTACTTAGGACATTCCCATCTGTATCAGGAAGTCATGACTTTGTTTCACTTTATTTTTCCCTGTCTTATCACATATGGTTACTATGTTGTTACTATTTTCTATTTCTCTATCTGTAAGATATGCATGTTTTTCCGCCAGGCTACTTTTTATGTATGTTTTCTTGTTTAATAATTTTGTTCATGTTGGGGTTTTTTTTTTGCGTGGTTGTTATATTTGCAACGATTGCTTAATATATTTTTGTATTTAGCACTGTTCATTGGTGCGGATTTTGCTGCCTCTTTAATCACTATTATATGTATGTATATTTCATCTGTACCCCCCTTACACAATGCCTCCCTGGAGGGCTGTAAGGTATTGTAAATAAATACATAAGCTGCAGTCAAACAGGAATATCCGTTAACATGATAATCTTTTCCGGAAGTATTCCTATAATTTTAAGCGCATAAGTGAAAAATGTTATTTTATTGCCATTTCGGATGCAGCCCGAAACGCGTTATGCAGCCTAAATCGAGAGCGCATTCCGGAAACACAGAACTCACAAATATTTAATCAATGTTGTGTTTCGTAATCTGCTGATCGGCTGGTGTGTAGGATACGCGAGGTAAGTTAAGTTTCTGATATGTCTATATGACTAGGTACTCATGTGAGGCAAACTGCTTATACTTCAGAGACCTATATACACGCTCATGTTTACGTACGTTTCGCCTGAGAGGAAAAACAAAATATTTTCTTTCAATCTTGAAACACTATATGTAGTGCCAAAATCTGTTGGCTCTTGTGCCGCCTAGCTTTGTGTAGTTGGGTGGAAGGAGGCACATATTTTTCACCAATTAAATCTCTGTTCTTGGTCATTGGCGGCGCGACTACAGCACCATACTGCTGGCCTTGCCGTTGCCTTGGTAGCGCGTTGTCATGCGTCTGTTGTACAGTTACTCTGCATAGCAACGCGCTGTGATGCGGCTGCTCCAGAAACAAAACAAGATCCTGCTCGAGGTACTATAGCCTCCGGATCAGTGCTGATGCATTAGGGCAAGCACATTCCCTTAAGCTTTTCTTGATTTCGCTGATTGTTGGCTCCCTATCATAACGGTGCCGTAGCGAGCCCCTCGTTTCCCCTATACTTGTCCGCTCAAAACAAAGAGATGGTAGTCTTGTCACCCAGTGAAACTCAATGGCAGTTTTATTTTTATTCTATTCCATTTGTATTATATTGTATTTTATTCTAGTTCCATTTGTATTCATTAGCTGCCCGACTGATGATATTTACTTTCTTTTCGCACCTTACTCTCGATGCAGGAGAGTTTCGTAAGGCACAAAGCATGTAGCACGGGCCACTGCGCTGGTTAGGGTAAAAATTATACCCTGTGGCTATTGTAAAATCGACACCTGAAGGTTTAGCTGTGGGGATATCCACTTTACCTTTTAGTTGACGTCACGTCAGCGTGACGGCAGCATCACGCAATAGCAGCAAACGGCGAATCTTGAAAACGAAGAGGTAGTGCGTCTCCATGTTGACGACAGCCATCGCAGCTCGCCGTACCCAACGGACCTCAAGAATGACTGCGCTATGCGCTGCCAATGGTGAGGTCGGTAGCCAAAGAGCCTCTAGATTGGAAGCCCCGGCTACGTCACCGAACAACAAAGACCAATGGTAATGAACAAACGAATTCGAAACGGCAAATGGACAATGGCTGCATATAAATACTGCACCTGGCGTCGTTTTCTGATGTATTGATTGCCGGTTAGAGGATGGAGTTAAGAGAACCAGCCTCCTTCTTCCTCTTCCTGCTAGAACAGTATTCTCGTTGCCAAGGCGCAAGCCGCATTGCCAGCTGCGCCGAGTGCAGTCACGCTGTCACGTGCTCAGATTTTATATACGGGGGCTCATCCAGTCGATCGTGCGCAGCACTCTGTTTTGTGATCTCTTGCTATCAACATCATGCGAGTATCACGCTACCTATAAAGTTACATTCAAAGCTCACGAGCTCGCCACAGAACGTGCCTTTCTACCTCATGTGACGTCCTTCCCAGTCTCGTTCTGGTAGCAATTTCCAAGAAAATGTGACACTATATGAATGCCCTGGTGCACACAGGCTTTGCATCGGTATGTGCACGAAGATAATATTTTCATTACTAATTATGCAGCAAACTGAGCCGTCGTAAAATAAGACAATGTCGAACGAAGAGAATGAATAAATGAATGAATGAATGAATGAATGAATGAATGAATGAATGAATGAATGAATGAATGAATGAATGAATGAAAGCGCCCTCTCTCATTCTTAATCTGATCGAAACAAGGTTCAAGCGACAGGCGTCCAATTGGGCGTAACTGTCGATAAAGAGTGCAAGAAAACCAAGTGATAAACCGGAAGTTCGTTGTTGTCTACACTCCTCCCCCCTCCCCGTTCTTTACTGTACCTTAAAAGGACAAGTAAATCCTTTGTCACGCCTGGCAGCAAGCAAGTGACAGCGTTCTCTCTTCGCCCCAAACTCTGTCCTCTGAAGGTCGGACGCGGTGATGCAGGCGCGCGGCGTACTACGTGATTATTCCTTCCACGCCCGCTCGCGACGCGCTTCCGCGCAGAGCTCAGCGAAGGACTCCGTGCGATCCGTCATCCACGCCTTGCTGCTCCCAGACTGCCGCCTGTTTCCAATGAAGCGTGCCGTCCGTTTTAGAAGTCGCGACTACTTCCGCTTCCAAATACCGCACACACAGCTCGGCGCTGAGCCGCGGCGAGGCCATGTATTGAGGATTTTCCGAGTTTGCAACCTAACAGCGCCGTAACTACTGCAGCGCGTAGTTTATTCCCTTTCACGTCCTCTCATTCGTATCTATTAAAAAAACGGAAGAAGAAATCTACTCAAATGGAAAGTGGCATGCCGAGCGTCTACTTTACTGGCCACCACACGTACCTACGTTTTGAGACCAATGGGGCTTGATTACCGGGTGCATCTGAAACGAACCGCACTGGAAGTCCGCGCAGCGTGACGGTCGCTTCCTGTTTCTACGTATAGATTGCACTCTTGATATTCACATCGAAGTGATCTGAACGCCGCTACTGAGGCAGTCGACGTTGGCAAAGAAGAGAGGCTGTCGTTTTCGGTCCCCTTCAGCGAATCATTTCTGAAAGCCCGCACTGCCTGTATACTTATTCAAAAGCAGTGAAACATACGTAGAGGGGCAGCCAAAAAAGCAGTCCCTGTGCGCTATACTCTTCCGGTGGGCTGCTAGCAGCGGTTCATTGAAGCCGGAGGCGACGTACAATTTTCGCTACATGGTGAAGAGCAAATATCTTATTAAATGCTGTTTTGCTTTTCTGGTCTGTCCACCGTGCATGCCATTAGGCGCCTTTTCTTCCCTCAGCGCTTTCGCTAGGGACCCCGTTCCTTCCTTTTCACAATTTCCGTCCGCCCGTTTGTTTGTATGAAGCTGTTCGTGGTAGGTGCTGCAGTCTTGGGCAGAACGTTTAAAGCGAAATAATTTCTTAGCCCATTGGGTGGCGTGGTCTTAGAGCTTGCTTAGAGGAAGTATTCAGATACTTGGGATGGGGACAGTTAGGGATAAGAGTGGATGGAGAATACCTCAGTAATCTGCGATTCGCTGATGCTAAGTAGCTCAGGAGATGAACTGCAAAGAATGATTGATGACCTAGACAGGAAAAGTAGAAAGGTAGGATTGAAAATCAATATGCAGAAGACCAAAGTAATGTTCAAAAGCCTCGGGAAGAAACGGCAGTTTACGTTAGGTAGCGAAGCATTGGAAGTAGTAGTCAAATCTGTCTACTTAGGACAGGTAGTAACCGCAGATGCGGGCCATGAAAAAATTGGAATGGAGCTCATTTGGCAAGCACTCGCAGATTATGACTAGCAGCTTACCGGTGTCGCTCAAGAGGAAAGTATATAACAGTTGCATCTTACCTGTGCTCACCTATGGGGCTGAAACGTGGAGGCTAACCAAGAGGGTTCTACTTAAGTTGAGGATAACGCAGATGTCTATGGAACGAAAAATGGTAGGGGTAACATTAAAAGATAGGAAGCGTGCAGAGTGGGTCAGGGAAATAACTCAAGTTACTGACATTCTAGTGGAAATGAAGAAGAAGAAATGGCCATGGGCAAGACATGCAGTGCGAAGAGGGGATAACCGATGGTCGCTTAGGGTAACAAACTGGATTCCAAGGGAAGGAAAGCGTAGCAGGGGGCGGCAGAAAATTAGGTGGGCGGATGAGGTTAAGAAGTTCGCAGGGGTCAAGTCGATGCAGCTAAAACAGAGCCGGGTTAATTGGAGAAATATGAGAGAGGTCTTCGCCCTGCAGTGGGTATAGTCAGGCTGATGATGATGATGATGATGGGTGGCGTGGTCGGGATGTGTGGGCAGGCGATAACGACAATAATGAGCAAATAAGAAAAATAAGTGAATCATGACCGCGCCGGAATTGTAACCACCATCCTTCCGTGTTTTTGCAGAGCGCGAAAACCACTACTCTACGCCGGCTTCCGGAGAACGAGTTCATAATTTTCCTTGTCTAGCTGAAGGACGCTGGAGGGCGTTAAAGGGAAGAGCGACAGCGGTGCTGGGAAAGAGGAAAGGAAGGAAGGAAGGAAGGAAGGAAGGAAGGAAGGAAGGAAGGAAGGAAGGAAGGAAGGAAGGAAGGAAGGAAGGAAGGAAGGAAGGAAGGAAGGAAGGAAGGAAGGAAGGAAGGAAGGAAGGAAGGAAGGAAGGAAGGAAGGAAGGAAGGAAGGAAGGAAGGAAGGAAGGAAGGAAGGAAGGAAGGAAGGAAAAGGAAGGAAGGAAGGAAGGAAGGAAGGAAGGAAGGAAGGAAGGAAGGAAGGAAGGAAGGAAGGAAGGAAGGAAGGAAGGAAGGAAGGAAGGAAGGAAGGAATCAAGGAAGGAAGGAAGGAAGGAAGGAAGGAAGGAAGGAAGGAAGGAAGGAAGGAAGGAAGGAAGGAAGGAAGGAAGGAAGGAAGGAAGGAAGGAAGGAAGGAAGGAAGGAAGGAAGGAAGGAAGGAAGGAAGGAAGGAAGGAAGGAAGGAAGGAAGGAAGGAAGGAAGGAAGGCACGCTCGCAGTGCGCTCGCACACCATGTATACGTCGACGCGTGAGTTCATAATTTCATTCCGGATCGCTATGGGTGACGACACACCAGTCCTATAGTAGCAAGAGGGGCAATTATTAACAAAATAGAAATCTGGGCCAGTTGGTAATTATCCATGCTAAAAACTGCGCATATACAAACTGAGACACACAGAAGAGAACACGGACATGAGCGCACTTACAACTGGTGCGTGGTCAAAGAAACCTATCCCTCAGTGAGCATGCGCCAAGGATTTCAGCAGTGTCAAGAACATAAAAGCAAAACAAACCATGACGTGGCTGTACTATCCGCGTACGGAAGAAACCAAACCAGACTAAAACCATTCTGCGCAAGTTAAAGGCGAAATTTGCACGAAAGCGCTAATAAAATAAGCTGTCAAGCACCGAGGACCTGCATTATTTATCCAGCAAAAAACCGATGCAGAACTGGCACACAAGTCACTGCCAGAGGTGATTATGTTCGAAGCCTGTAATATTTCTCTGTCTACTCTTTGTCACCCGCGCCTGATAAAACTTTTCGCATCCAGATTTGGCACACATCCGCCCTCGCAGTCCTTGCATTTTTTGCAGTGCAGGGGAAGGTTCGAACGATGACCTCACCTTAACAAAGCAGCATGTTCGCGCAACCTATCGTTCACGGATTTACCCATCTGTCCCGCGTAAATTCGGCCGCAGCTAAGGGGAATGCGTTACACGACCCCTGTCGCACAAGGAACGAACTTATTCTGGTGGTTGACCCCATATGAAGATTTCTTACTGCGCCCTTCGTCAACAAGCTTGCATAGCTTGGAAAGCTTATGGGGTGCGGAGAACGCGAGACGAACGCCAGCCTTCTGGGCTACCTTCTTAAGATTGTGAGACACCCTGTGCATATAGGGTATCACCTCGAAGGAAGCACTTGAGTGCACAGACCATCGATCGGCTTCTTCTTTCAATATTCCTTCAGTAATGACTCGGATATGGCGCTAATCAGAAAGGAAAACCCGAAGCTTTCAATCTACAAATTTGTAGCGAAAAATATTCATCTACCTTGTGTTCGCACGACTTAGACCAGGCAGACCGGAACCACAATGACGCCAAGCTCCTTTTAACTAACTTGGAATGGAAGGATATGAAAGGGAGAATTGCTTTCTTCGACCTCGGCATGTAGGCCCAACAGACGTGATCCACCCCACGAAGGCACATCCGCAAATCAAGAAACTAAATACAACCATTTCCCGGACGTCCAACAGTGAAACTAAGGGTACTAGAGCAACTCACGAGTAACCCCACCACCGCATCTGCAACAGACCGCAGGGCTAGTCCATCACGGACATTAAGAAAAACCAAAAAGTCATATACGTATCTGTAAATCTCCCCCACCACCACATCCTCAGAGCTTAGATTCTCCACCATCCTTTAATCAAATTGGGCCAGGAAAATTTCGGCAAGAGCTAGAGCCACACAGGACCCTATGTAAATACCAAGCTTCTTTTGAACATGCTGGTTGTTGTCATAGCTAACAATTGTAGATTCCAAGTAGCATTTGAGCAACTCCAAAAAGGAATCCACAGACACACCACAAGTGTTCTGAAAACTAATGCAACCCGTACTCTCTATCAGTTCGCGTACAGCATAAAACAACTCATCCCGTGGTATGGAATAAAACAGCTCGTCCATGTCTACAGAAATTACACTTTTGGCCGATAAACTCCCTCCATCCAAGGCTGCCACTACCACTCTTGAGTTCGCGACCTTGTAGATGTCTTCCGAGGTGAAACACTTCAGGTGACGCCGTAAGTACCTGCTGACCAGCCCTTGACACACAGAAGACTCACAAAAGAGTACAACACGGGCGCTCCTGTCTGTGTTGTTCTCTTCTGTGTGTCTTCGTTTGTATGTTCGCAGTTTTTAACATGGGCAGTTATTCAATAGGAGCATACGCAGTAAGAAATTGCAACAGTACGCTGTATTGGGCTAGTGGGAAGTAGTTCATTTTCTGGAATAAAGCGAACGAGACAAGGGACAGAAGAAAAAGTAGACGACACGGGCGCTTTCTAACAACTGAAGGTTTATTTGAAACCAAATGAACTATATAAGGAGAAACCGCGCAAACCCCCAAAAAAGAACATCGCTGCAAATAAAGGCACTTAACAATGTAGGCTATCTCATTATCGTGTAGGGTAACGGACGGTTTCGCCACACACGTGTCCGGGTTCGTAACTATACAGTAGGCTTCATAAATCTCCCTGCCTATCTGGTAGTTGCTGTTATATTGGATTATGTTATGTAAGTCAGGCAGGCAAGGTTCATGTTTAAGATCATTGCCATCACGGCAGGGCAGCACGAGGTTAGAATAGGGGGACTTTTTCCCAGCTAGGGAGTTTTTGGGCTCTTTCAGTCTGATTCTGATAGTGAAGAAAATACACTCGTGGAGACACATCCATTGAGAGGCTTCACGTGCACCAAATATGTTGGGAATTAGAGGGGAAGAAAATGCAATGAAGACACAGCCTTAGAACTCACTTTCCCCCTAGACTCAAATAGGGGCGAATGGCATGCTTTGCTAGCTTTACTTGCTGTACGTGATTCGTTTCTTTAGCGAAAAGGTTCTATGCCTGTTCGTGCACGTATGGTAGCTTCCCAATGCGCCTCTTTTTCTATATCTCCATCTAGGCATTAAAGTGCGGATTTTTCCAATAGTCGGACATAACTCAGGTATTCCTATTGGAATTTCTTCTATATTTTCCCAGTTTGCCTGTCCCACGCACTACTGCGTATTGACTGCGGCCATTCATAGTCAGGCATTCTCACGCTGGGTTTTCAAACGCAGTAAAGGCAACTGCGATGTACGGAATGCAATTTAGAGAGAGAGAGAGGTAGAATCGGCCGATTATTGGGAACATTTTCTTCACACGCCGTGCTGACTGGGATACGTGACTGGAATTCCCTAAATGAATATCGCGATGCAGCTAGAGCGTGCAACGCTGAATTCCTTATCATAATTTTTATAGCGCGCCGGTCATTAGTAGAGCGAAGTGCACGTTGAATGTGCAAACTACATGCTTATTGCCGGCCTTACTCTAAGAGTAATACACCTTGGAGCAATAAAAGCGACTGGAGCTCGCTCGTTACGCCGATTCTCATTAGCACTCGATTACGTCTTCCATTAAGTCCAGATGCTATTACGGCGCATAGCTTCTCGAACTATAAGCGCCTTACTATCTGTGCAGTTTAGTAACCGACTCAGCACCGCCTCTGAAGATCTTTCCAGCCTATTGTTTAGTGGGCGCCTCGTAGACATAAGCTTTGCTTAAATCCGTTCAAAACTGTATGGAGCAATGAGCCAGAAGCATACTAAGTAATTTGTTGCAAAATATCGGTCTTATATACACAGGCTGCAGTGTTAAGATGATGCGACGCAACCGGAGTCTGCAAAGCCTCTAGGCTCTGATACTGGCCGACTTCGATTAAAGCAGTTTGTTGCATCACATTGCGGCACTGCGAGAAACAAATGCAACATGCAGCACTGAGATGCGATTTCATTACATCACTGTGACTATGGGGCAATCACTGACTGAGTATATATGTAAAGCTGTGTGTATTACGGACGTTAAATGCATTCAATCTGATGCGGGGTATGAAGAGACACCTAAGAGAACGTCGAGGTGCTTACCTGCACAACAGCCGATTACCGCCTCAAGACAAGAAGACAAGAAAGTTTTAATTTCACTGAACACAGATATTTTGTAAGCTAGAAACAGCTAAGGAATACAGGTGCTACTATCAACGTCCAACTTCGCAACCAAATTGCGTGCGTCGACTTACTAAATATTTTTTTCTGTGTACCTTTTTTCATTGAGGGGGGGGGGGGGGGGGGGGGTCTACAGATGCTCAGTTGTGGGACTACAGCGCTGTGAATGAATGGGTTGAGTTTACATGTCAATATCTTGTTAGAATAGAAATGCTATTCTTTCTTCTTTTGATACGAAACTGGAAGAGGTAAAGATATATTTTGGACAGTACGCTGGGGTATAAAACTTGCAATATGAAGAGTTTTGAGAAAGTAGTGCAAGGCATACATTTTTATTTTTTTCTAGAGCAATGGTAATTCGAAATTTGTGAACTGCGCGAATATTACAGCCACGCATCAGCTGGACCTATATAATTTTTCAATAAAATGTTTGACCGATTGTTTCGTTTTCCGTCAACAATTGACAAGGATATGCATGCCCTATTTTTACAAACTTTTATATCCTCGGCGCCACCATAGGCGACAACACGGGCGACAACGCCCGTCTTCACGCCCGCCCTCTCGACATCCCGAAAACAAAAGAAGCGATTGTAGAACTTTACTTTACTGCATTTCCACATCCTTCCTACACTCTTGGCTTTAAGACGTGTAATTTTCATTTTTGTGGTTTGAGGATCTATATTTCAGAACAACGAGAACTTTATTCGCGCAGTGGGGACATGGTTTTATCAGAATTAAACCTGCTGGCACAACTAACTCACGAATTCCTTGTTCACCAGTGGTGCAAAGCCAACAATTTGACCAAAGTTGGACCACAAAAGTTACTATATACCCGGCAGATATGTGACTGTATTCTTTAGGTATTTTGTTAGGTTTGAAAACAAATTTTAATTTCATTTCCTTCCTTTTTGTTACCTGAAAGGCATGATGCGGGACATTACGTAAGGGGTGGTTGCAAATGTTATGGTCGGCAAGTGTTTAACACCTGCCGGCTAAGTTCGAGAAGCACATGACGACCGCGATATCTTTGGGTAGGTCGTTCCAGTCTGCAATGGTGCGGAGAAAAACAAACTGAAGCTGCGAAAGTAACAGTACAGGCACGTGGTCGAGAAAATTAGAAAGAATGACGAGTGTGATAGAATGTGCGGGCTAGCGAGAGGCAGTACTTTTTTCAGAACAGATTACATGCCATTTGTTTGAAATATAATTTACTGATTTTTGTTTAGCTTCGAGGATAGCAAGTACATAGAGGTTTATGCTGAGCTTGCTGGAGTACCTCTTTGTATGTAGGCAACGGCCAGCGGTCAGCTATCTATCCTTTATTTTCTAAGTGCGGAGCAGCTGTGAAAGCGTGGTCATTCTCCGTGCCAGATTGGTTGGTAGGGGTCCAGACGCCTTGATATAACCAGATTTTCTGGCGTTGTAAAAAATGGCTGTTGCTATTCGGCTGATTCCCACTTTACAGCAATGCTAATTGAAAATCAGTTACCATTACCCGGTAAGCTTTCGTGGCAGCCGCTAGGGCTGCTTCTGAAGAAATCAAAATAATTCAATCTTCAATGCTCTATAGTCTCTTACGACCTAAGTTCTTCTTCGCAAAGGCAAGCCATTTAAGAGACGGGAAGCGTGCATAGTATGTCAGAGAACACACGCCAGTTTATGATGGTCTAGTCGAAATCAGAATAAGAAAAGGGCATGGGTAGGACGTTTAATTCTAGGGGAAGAAAACCAATGGTAGCTAAGGGTAACAAATTAGTCCAAGTGAAGGCAAGCGTAGCAAGGTGTGGCAGCAAGTTATGAGCGTGGATGAGATCAAGAATTCTGTGGAAGCCAAATGGATGAAGCTGGTACAAGACCGAGTTAGTGGTAGGGAAAGGCAAGTTTTCGCTGCAGTAAGCGTAGTCAGGCTGATGATGAGGATGATGAAGTTCACCTTTAGTGCAAGCGAACTCGTGAGCAAGACCTGCTACAATCGTGCCTAATCTGTGGCGGCTATTTCGAGGCGAGCAACACGTCGTATAATCGGTGCAGAGCTGTAGACGGAAGCGATATGCGATAAGAGAGGGGTATTTTATCTTTAATGTCGCTCACACTTCAAATCAGGGACGTTCAATTTTTTTTAAGTATTGTCATCGGAATGCAACTATGCTGCTTATATGGTGCATTGCACAGGACCACAGGTGGCTGAAGATAATGTGGTTTCTTTCTCACAACCGTGCCCCGTATATGCTGCGGAGCTTCATCAGGTAAACGCCCTAATTATGTCGTTGCAAGTATGTATAC
The DNA here is from genome assembly GCF_055883805.1 of Amblyomma maculatum. Classification (NCBI taxonomy): domain Eukaryota; kingdom Metazoa; phylum Arthropoda; class Arachnida; order Ixodida; family Ixodidae; genus Amblyomma; species Amblyomma maculatum. The sequence goes on from NC_139349.1 coordinate 130,894,128, forward strand.
CTCTGACAAGTCCACCTTCAATACGCGCACATCCCTCCCGGTTTCTCCACCATGATCATTACTAAATTACCATTTTAGTCTAGCTACGTCCAACACTTGATCTATCTCGATCTGACGCTCTACTCTAGCTACCAGACGAGGCAGCCAGATCCCAACAAATTCGTAATTTCTTCTCCATATGCCTTACTTCGGGCGTCTCGAAGCGCGCTTTTCTCTCCCTCGCAGCCCATTTGTTTACTGTATGGGGCCACAGGCTATGTCTGCCCCTCGTTATATGTTGCGGGCGATGACATTTTCGTCTTTCTATAGCAGCCAGCCAAAAGGACGGGGCAAACTAGCCTTCAATATCAAATAATCATAATAATATGGCCAGAAAAGCAGCAGCTGTGCCGGACAGCCTTCGCTGACGTCATGTGCAGAAGCTGATGTTGAACAGTTTATGACGCTTCACACACTCATTACGTTTCAGCGCGAACACCTCTCATTGATAACACTCCGCGTAATCAGGTGTCAACATTTCTTTCAGGCTATTTTACATGTATTACCGCCGGCCTAGTTTGCTAAGCACGCGTCGGGAAAGCACAAAAGAAAGACGAGAATGGTATGCTCTAAAAGTTGTGAACCAGAATAAAAACCATCTGACGTTATCCAACAGAGAGCAAAAAAAGAAACGAAACAATCATATTACGAATAAACTAGGCCAGCAGCTTCCATGGGCTTGGTGACTGTTGAATTCCAGACCACTGCATCACGTAGCCATAAAAACAAAAATAAATTCAGAAAACATGTGCTCCCAGGGCAGTTTGATATGCATACCTGCTGCAAAGTTCCGCCTCAGTGTGTCGCCTCACAAAAAAACTTCCTCGGTGGACAAAATCCATCGTTCTTAGTCCCTCTTCCCGGCGAACGTGCGAGCGAGGTTGAAGGCTCAGAAACAAAGGAGTCCGTATGACGCGAGACAAGGGCGAGCGTTGGCAGGCGGCGTCCATTGCACAATGATCGTCGCAACATGTTCTGCTACCCATCGCGCATTACGTGTGCGCGGCACCATTCCGACAAGAGCACGCACGCATCTATCGTGCGCTGCCCCGCGTTTAGTTGGATGCAGCACTGGGACGCCTGCATTCACAGCTAAGCGTACCTTTCTGTTAAACACAACCCAGCGAGCGCGTTCCTAGTGACATGCTTAGCGTTATGCGCGTGCGCCGTTTCTTGCACTGTCAACAGTGAACGGTAATTTGTGCTGTGCGAGACCCAGGAACCACAGTGTGACAACATTCTTCTCGTGGCGAGAATGTTTTCTCAGGTCGTGGCGTTCAGGTAGAAGAGGATGTCGTCCCGGGTGGAAGGGATGACGGGTACATGCTTCACGAATGCGGCTGCCACTGTCATTTGCTCACTTCGACGACAACTCTGATACAACTTGTGCCATTCTGTCGACCCATCGCCTTCTTGATTTCCGACTGAAGGACAAGCGCCTTGCAAGTATGGGGAGTACGTTACGACCGAATTTCGTATGCACGGTCTGAACCATTGGTTGGAATGAAATTGAAGCGCAGTCTCGTATGTATTGTAATCAGGACGTATAGCTGTCTCGGCATCTACGTGAACGTATCAGTGTCAGTCGAGTTTCAACCACTTCCGTCACTTCGTTTCTCTCGTCAACCGCCCCAGCGAACGGTTCGCTGAGGGGAAGAGTCACAATTGAAAAACTGCGCTCTACACCGATGTCCTCGCAGCAGAATTCTTTCCGTCCTCATTTCATTATGATCGCTCAAGCAACCGGAATCAAATCTCACCGCGCGTCCATCGCTTGCCATCGTGTCTGATGTCAGGACGCGAGGCAAACAGCAGACATCTGCCACCGAATTTAATGTCAAATGAAACCTTGATAAGTGCACAAGAACAGCAGGAATCACTAGAAATATTACGGTTAGAACTCACTGAACGCATCGCAGACCGTATTAGGTCCGCATCCACGGAACACGAGGTCTTGAGTTGGACCTACAAGAATAGAACATCGTTCATCTCCACTTCATCGAGTGACTCAGCATATTGTGATCGGCCTCACGCAAAATGCCGGTAGACGTGAACTGCTGTCTTGCATCTGATTCACAGTACACGCAGCTGCCTCAGCACAACTAGTTTTGTATTCATTAAGCCCTTGTTACGCGGACGCACTGAGTGCGACACCGGGCACAGCGCATGAACGAATGGTCAACTGCGGCTTGCGCATACCCGCTTCACAAATGACGCTGCACGGAACGCACCGGGCGCAACGATGCAGGGGCGAGACCGTCCCGCCCTTGCCCGCTTCTCGCATGTGGGCCAACGACGTCCTCGCAGCCAGAGCAGAACCATACGCGGAGCAGAGTGGCGATCATCCTGTGCAGGGAGCGCGCGTACCCGCCTGCCGGCCGCCCGGATAAGCATGCATGTAGTACTAGAACCATCACCATCGGCACTACGGAGCGAGGCTCCGAGCAAGCGCGCGGGCAGCCGGTCTGGCATCCCACCATCCCTCATTCCGAGCCCGCACGCGCGCGCAACATTCTCGATAACGCGCTGAATACGGCACGCTGCCCAAGGCGTGCCGAAAGGGAAGCTCCCGCTGTCGGTGCCTGCTCCGTTCTCTCTTGCTCCTCCTCCTTTCTCCCTAACTTTTGTTGGTGCTGATGATGACGGTGTTGTCTGCTGTGGTGTTGTGGGCCGAGGAGGCGTGCGGACAAATCGTGCTACATCTCGCGGAGTTGTGTTGTTTTCTGATCGCTCGGTGCCCTTTTGAGCCCATCTTCTCCTCCCTCTCTTTCTTCGCCTGCCTCTCGTTCTCTGTATGCATGCAACTCTCTTCTGTCACCGTCAGCACCATCCAGCCGCGGTCATGCGTGGGGGTTTCATTCTCTCACATTCCCAAACCCTCTATTACCCTCTCCCAGCAGCGCAGGCAAACCAGAGAACGACGAAACAATGTCGTGCTCGTGGAGAAGACCCGGAGAAACGCGCCAGCAAAGTCCCGAGCACGCGCGCACGACCATAACGGAACAATACCCATAAAAGGAAAACGCTTAGCCCCGTTTCTTTTCTGCTCTTTTCTTTTCTGAACCGTCGCTTGACTAAGCGCGTGAAGCGCCGACGACGTGGAGGAGAAAAGAAACACCAGCGGCGTGGTTCCCCTTTACATTTGGGCCTTTTTTCTGGGCGTCGTGAACGCGAAACCACCCCCAAACGGCAAACGCTCATGTCAATCATATTGATGCGCTTCGTCGGCCTCCGCCGACGCTTCGCGAAAAGGGTTCCTCTTTTATTTTTCTGTCCGCAAATCCGTTACGTCACCTGGCGCACGTCTTTTTATCTCTATTTCTTCATCCTCCTGTTGTCTTTTCGATGTTTTATCTGCGTCCGGTCGGAAGTCGTGGCCTTTACTTCCAAGGAGGATTCCCCAGAGCCTGCCTACAAAAGCAACCTGCACCGAAGTGTCTTACTTCGGGGTGAAACTACTGGTCGGGAGTTTAGCTGGCCCGTAGACGGAAACTCGAGATCCACAAGGAAACGGGTCAAGGCGATGCCTTGCGAAGTGGAAAGAAGCTTTCAACGGCGAAGCTTTTATGGAAAGCCGCAGCGTATAAGAAACGAACGAAGAAATCTATAGAGGGCGTTCAGAGCAAGAAGCAAGGGTTTCGAGCTAGGCTTGAACAATCTGTCAGGTGTCGCGTAAGGCACAGCAAGGTCAAAGAGCGAGGGAGACGGTGCGAGGTGAAGGGGTCGGCTTTTCAAAATCAAAGTCGAACCATTATCCCAACCACTAACATAAACTTCCTTCAGTGATGCGAACGGCCTGTTTCTCGGAAAAGTTTGCTTCCCAGAAATAACGAGGTGTGAGGGGCAAAAAGCTGAGAATGTTGGGGCTCGCTTTCACTCAGATACGTCGAAAGAGAATAGCGGGCTTTGAAATCTGCCTGAACAATGGTTCGTGCTGACGCGCGAGTGGTATATACCAACAGTGGTGTCGATAATAAAGTTGTGAAAGTGACTTTGCGTCAGAGGTGCCGACGGGCACCCGTGACACGTCTGGGCTAAGTTGGGCGTCGCTTAGCCCGACTTTTGTTCCCAGCGGTTAGCTACGTAAATGCGGCACGTGGTCGTAACATCAATGAATCGCTGTTAATTTGTTC